>NW_008355477.1:2808198-2837828 GCF_000622305.1 Nannospalax galili
GACAGGACAAATGGCTCCTAAGGAATCATCTTTATCCTCAAGAAAACTGCATAAATAATGGTGGGGACATACACTTGAAGAAACTAAATGGCAATAAAATTTTTTTCTCCTTCACTAGGTCATCAACAGAAGATATTCTATGAATAACAAGTATAGTGGCTATTTCTGCTGCAGGCAAAATAATAGTTCTCAAGGTATATACATCATAATCCCTTGAATATGTGAATATTGCATTACAGAGTAAAAAAAAAAGACTTCTTGGCTTGATCAATGTAAGGATGTTAAAAATCAGATTACTATCCTGAATTATCTGATGAAATATATGTTATATTGATAAATTGTCATGTGTTGTTTAAGCTTATTGAAAGTTGACTCTGGAGGTGATGTGTATCCCCCTCCTTATCTCAGACTCAAATATTTTTATGTCGAGTATTCTCCAAAATCCCCTGTCCTGGCCTAGGCTTGTGCCCTAGCTCTGTAATGGAGAGAAAGAAAAACAATGAGTAAGTGAAGGGTATTGAAATTATGGTTCTGTTACAAACATCTGGATGGAGAAACCCTTTCAAATAAAGGTTACTGCTGTTTATTCTAGGGTGCAAAAAATGCCTGTTGTGGGAATGAGAGCCTGGAAAGTCACTGATGGAGAGAAGCTAAATCAGGAACACTCAATGACTGCTTCTTCTCCAATCGATTTTTGTTGGCTATTGTCAGCCCCTGATTTGATGACTCCCTTCGTTGTTCTCTCCAGTCGACTCTGTTGGACATTGTAAACTCTTGGTCTGATGATATTTTGCTATGTATGTTCTGCTTCTATCTATCTGCTACTTACTATTTGCTATTGCACTTTTGCTTGCTGTGTACGTGACAACTTATTTGAAACTTAAAGTATAACCATTTGAGGTCATTCTCTGATCTATATGGAATATCTAGGTAGATATTCACAAAGGTCTTCATAAAGTGAGGCAAAGAGACTCACAGGCAGAGAAAAGTATATAAAGGGAAGTACACCATAGAATATTGGACTAGCAAACTTAGAAGGTCTCTGGTACCCACACAAGGCAAAGAAACCAATTCTGACCTAGGCTTCCAGAAGCAATGCAGCCCTATTGACTCACTTTGAACTTCTAACCTCTTCAGCTATAAGGTAATGATTTTGTGTTGTGCTAAGCCACTTGTTACAGTATCTACATGAAATAATACACTTGATTTTATAATTCACTTCATTTTAGCATACCCTAACGTGCAAAATTGTCAACAGGGGACATGAGAAAAAAAATTAATATTATACCATCCTCAGTTACACCCTTGACTAATTAACTGTGCTATCTTCATAGAACAGGGTACTAGTAGAGGAAGAATAAAGAATAAAGAGAATATGCTTCTCAGATAATAATCTGGTAAAAAATGAAGTTTAAATGAAGATGAGAAAGAATTGTGCTCTAAGGCTACCAAAGCTTTTGCTAGTTTGAAGGTTCATTAATAAGCAAAGGGTCATATTGGTTTCCCTTTGACACAAACTTTTGTCCCCATTATCAATTAATACTGAAGTATTATAGCATGAACTCACTTTTCTTAATTAATTTTAATTAATTTTACAAAATTCTCATTGATGTTGAATTTTTTAATTAAAAGTTTTAATTTATTTTTATTTTATGTGCACAAATGTTTTGCATACCTGTACGTGGGGGCACTCAGAAACAGTAACACACAGCTTCATAATCATCCCAAAGGAAAGTAATGAAAAAAGCCCATTTATTTAGGCTAGACTAAGGATCTACTAACCATGGCTTCTAGGCCACCTCCCACCTGCTGCCTACTTTTCAAGGTCTTTTAGAAAAGATGGGTTTTTATATTTTTAAAAAATTTATTTTATTTTAAATCGTGTGTATAAGGTGTGTATATGCATGGGGATATGTGCATATGAGTGCAGTACACACAAAGGCCAGAAGAGGGCATGGGATTTCCTGGAGCTGGAGATAAAAAAATTTGTGGGCTACACAACACGGGTACTGGGAACTACTAGGGTTCTCTGCAAGAGTGGTACACATTCTTACCTGCTGCCCCATCTCTCTAGCTCCGGAGTTTTTACATTTTGAAGTGACTGAAATAAATATGAACATTCTGTGACACGTGAAAATGACATGGAATTCAAATTTAATTATCTATAAACAAACATTTCCTGGGATACATCATGCCCAGTTTTGTACATACAACTTAAATCCTTCAATAGCAGTGCTTAGGAATTGCAATATAGACCATATGGCTCACAAAGTCTAAAAGTTTTAATATTTGGCCTTTGAAGAAATAATTTACTTGCCTAGATTTAGTTGAAATCATTCCTGAGGAAGTACACTCCTTAGCTGTGTGTTAAAACTCTGGTATAAGAAGTCAGTATATGAAACCTAAAAAGAAAGCCTGTTGTCAATCCCTTAAAATATCACACCAACTAAAAATTCTGTCCCCAGCAAAATGTGCCATTCCCAGGAGTGACCACGAGGTGGCAATGCCATTGGTGATTTAATGGCACATCAGCATTTTAATTAGAAGGATACCTTGTATATAATTTTAAAACGCTCTCAACAATATGCATTTAAAGATCAGGTAACTAATGTAAATCTCAGAAGAGACTTGGTAGGGAAACAGAATGAGGCTTTAGGTTTACATCTGGGGGAACCGGAAAGCTTTCCTGGTGTAAGCAATCTATGCTTTATCTCAATTAGTTGATTCAAACTAATGTATGAAAAATGTACTTGCTAACAAGGCAAACACCATACTACATTGTTAGAGAACTGTCTATTAAAGAGAATCTTCAGGCTTCATTTATGAGCAAAATTAAATTCAAATTTTAATTTTTTTACATTTATTTTTTTTGTGTGTACATGAGCACATGTGTGTGCAATGCTCACATGTACATACCACACCACCTCAATGAAAGTCAGAGAACAACTTGCAGAATCTGGTTCTTTCCTCCCACCGCGTGTGTTCCAGGAATTGAACTAAGGTCCTAAGGCTTGGCAGCAAGTGCCCCACTGAGCCATCCCGTTGGCACAAGACATTTTTCTAAAATTAACACTACATTGGATTCTGTTGAGGATGCTTTAGCTTGAATATGATTTGAGTGTGTTCTACAAAGGATCATGTCTTAGAAACTCAGAGTGCTGAGTACTACCTCAGAGGGGATTGGGGTGAAATTTTCAGGACTGGGTGTCTTCCCATGAGAATGGGCTGGTGTAAAGCTGGCTCAGCTACCTTACCTTCTGGCTAACTGACCATGTGATGTGATCCTCTCAGGCATATTTCCTCCACTGTGATGCCATCTGCATAAGGTGCTCACTGAAGCCAAGCATGTGCCAATATCATGCTCTTGATCGTGAAGAAGTGAGCTAAATACATTACCTCACATGGCACTCAATCTCAGATACTTTCCGTTACAGCAGCATGAAATGGACTAAGATGGCAGGTGATCTGAAGACCACAGATTTAAAGATACTGATCTTAGGAGAATTCTTATGCCTGGGTGTGACTCAAAGGCTAGCTGACTGAGGAAATTACAAAGTACAATCAAGTAAAAGGAAATTGGGGCCAACTTCATAGGCAAGTGTTCAAATGTGTGGGCAGGAGTGGAGGAAGCCCTGTCTCAGATTTCAGCAAGAAGGTCAAAATGGACAGTCAAGCCTCTGTTGAAATAGAATGATCCTCAGGCAGAACTCCCTCAAGAATGCTGTGGCTAGGGGGCTGAAGAGATGGCTCGGTGGTTAAGAGCACTGGTTGCTCTTGCAGAAGACCCAGGTTTGATGCCCAGGACCCACATGGCTGCTGACAACCATCTGTAACTCCAATTCCAGGGGAATCCAATGCTTTTCCAGCCTCCACTGGCACTGCATGACACAAATGCACTTATACACATGCAGGCAATACACTCAGACACATAAAATAAAATTAATAAAATATTTTTTAAAAGAATGCTGTGGCTGGAACATGATTTGGGGAGCTTCTAGATGGACCAATGACCTCTGTGAGGAGATGCAATAAAGCACAGCAGGAGCCATCATAGACTCACATGATGCTAGAATTAGGTAGGATTGGCTTAAGAGTCAGCTGGGGTAGTCTGCAGTCAGAATGCTGAAGTCCTCCCTCATTTTCAGAATAATAAAGGAAAGATGAAAACATTCTAATGATGTGTATTCTCTTATTATTTTCAAGTGAATCTGTTCTTTTAATTCATTGACTTAAAATTATCTATCCTCAGCTAAGGCTGAGGCATCTTATCCATTTCCCATTTCTGTGCTGGGTTTTTGTGTGGTTTGAGCTTGCACGGATCTTGTGCATGCTGTCACCATTGCTGTAAGAGCATATGAACAAGTTCCTAGCGTCCTGGAAAACTGTTTCATTATAGGCTATCAGGCTGTAGTGGATGAACTCACACTGAGGGATATCTGGGGACACAAATGTGACTCAATAGGCCTTAACATATAAGACAGAACATATAACATCTGGTGGGGGGCCTCTGGAGAGAGTGAAGATAGGGGAGGAGTCTAAATATGATTAAGATGTATGAAATGCACAAAAATTCAATTAAAATATATATTTTAAAAATTGAGAAATCAATATCCTGGTATCGATAGAAAAGGAAAACTTAAAAAATGTCTATTCCAAAAGCTATATGATGGATTATGACAGAGAGTAAGTGAAGAAACTTCTGTGGTACACATATGTTGAAAATCCCAAGTACCTTTGTTCTTTTCTAAGAGTAATATTCATTTTTCTGAAGTCCTGGGGATTGAACCTAGAGCCTTGTGCATGCTACCAGTGAGCAATATCCCTAGTCTTTAAGTGAAATACTCAAAGGACTTCCAAAATATACACAAGTCCCTTAATGACCTGGTTCAAGATATTGTAAAATAATTTATTATTTGTAGGACTGTAGACTTTCAATCTCAGTTATGAAGTACTCATATACATCCTTTAAAAATGGTCCTTAATAAATCAAAGAATAAAGTTTCCTTTTATATGTATTTACATTTTTTATTTATTTATTTTTATTTTATGTGTATGAGTGTTTTGCCTGCATGTGTGTAGTTGCACCCGTGTCATGCAGTGCCTTCAGAGGACAGAAGAGGGTGCCATATCCTGTGGAACTGGACCTACAGACAATTTTACCCACCATGTGGGTACTGGTATTTGAACCTGAGTCTTCTGCAAGAGCTGCCAATGTTCAGCTCTCTCTCTCTCTCTCTCTCTCTCTCTCTCTCTCTCTCTCTCTCCATATATATATATGTATATATGTATATATTTGAGGCCACATTTCACATAGCTTAGGCTGGCCTTGAACTCTATGTATTGCCAAAGACGACTTTGAATTTCTGATCTCCTGCCTCTGCTTCCTGAGTGCTGGCATGTGTACAGACATGTAGCACCAGGCCCAGTTTATGAAGTGCTAGAGCTTGAACCCAGAGCTTTGGGTGTGCTAGGTAAGTACTCTACCAACTGAGCTACAGTCTGAGCCCCTAATGTCTTTGTAAAAGGAATAAAATCAATGTTTTATATCTCCATAGTCTCTTTTTAAAACAATTTCTTCCAAGAGCATAAAGGAGGGCTCCTTAGGCTAGAGGAACAGAAGCAATAGACTATACATGACAGCAAGAGGGTTTAGTAGATTGGTTCACAGAATTATAACCTACAGGGTACCATGATAGGCATCTGTACACCAGAGAGCCCAGTAGTTGCTCAAAATAAGAAAGACCAATGGTGCAGTCTCTGTCAGCGATCAAAGGCTTAGATGGTCACTGGAGAGTCAGTTCATGGTGTGAGCACACATTCAAAAGTTAAAAGCAACTAAATCTGATCTCCATGGGTGATGGTAGCAGCAAATACTGGCTGAAAAAATAAGCAAACAAACAACAACAAAAATAAATCAAGATCTGCATCCGGCATATGCCGGAAACCCCAGAACTTTTATGGCTGAGGCAGGAGGATCATGAGTTCCAGGCCAGCCTCAGCTATATAGGAAGACCCTGTCTTCAAAAAAAAAAAAAAGAAAGAATGAAAGAAAGAAAAGAAAAGAAAAGAAAAGAAGAGCTTGTACATGCTGGCAAGCCTTTCTTCTTCCTTTGGCTTTTGTTCCGTCTGAGCCCCCTCCCTGCCTATGGTGCTGTGCCACCCACGTCCATGGCAGGTCTTCCTCCTCAGTTGCCTGCCTCATATGCTAATCACCTGTACAAACACACTCAAAGACACAGAAACGTCCTTTACTAATTTCTTAGGCATTTCTCAATCAAGTTAACAGTCAAGATGAATCATGATCGAAGATTAACCATCACAGAGGCAGATATACACAAAGATGTAGTTGCCTCTCTGAGGGAGTTGGGATGAAAATGACAAAATCCTTATTGAAGGATGCATATGACAAACTAGCTCCATTTATGTTGACCCCATCATCAGCTACATAACATTTGGCCACTATCACCCAAGTATATACAGCAGGTCAAGGCAGGCAGAAAATGAAGTCAGGAAGTGTTGGCATGATACTTTGCACTACATATTAGATTTTATTCCTGAATTCCTTTCTAAGGAAAGCCACACTAAGTAGTGTATACCAGGTGGCCTGCAGCAGCATCTCCCAGTTTTCAAGTTTGGAAGTCTGAAATGACAGACTGAGAAGACCCATGCTCCCTCCAAAGCCTCCAGAGGACACTTCCATGCTCTGGTAGCTTTTTATGACAGCTGGCAAACCTGGTTTGTAGATGGATTCTTCTGATCTAAGCCAGTGTTTTCGCACAGTATCCTCTTTTTATAAACATACCAGGTTAGCTTGGATGAAGGGCGCACCCTACTCCAATGTGAATTAATTCTAATACTGTATTTCCAAATAAAGTTCTATGCTAAGGTCTGGCATTTAGAATGCCATGTGTTGTAGGGAACCAAATTCAATCTGAAAATTCCTTTTATTTTTCTAAATTGCTTTGAGTTAAAGGCTGTTCCTTTTGGCAAAATATAGTCTGTCTGCTGATAATCTTTCTCTTCCATTACAGAGTGTGGGTCATTTCAAGGCATGTGCTCAGCCTAGCACTGTGTTTTCAAGCTGACCTTGATTCTAGGTGTAAACAGTGCTACTTCTCTCCAGTGACATCTGGATAGATTGAAGGCTTGTCAATTCATTTGGAGTCTTCAAATGAACTGTTGCTGGGTCAGCAAGATGATTCAGCAGGTCAAAGGACTTGCTTCCAAGACTGAAGATTTGAGTTTGATCCCCAGGACCCACATTAATGGAAAGAACGAACTGATTTCTATAAATTGCCCTCTGATAGCCACACTCATGTTGTGACATGGACACACACACACACACACACACACACACAGAGAAAACAAAATAAATGTCATTTTTAGAAGGAACCGGTGCTGTTACTGTTCTTTTTGATGAAGCAGAGGATTTGAGGGCTTAAGAGTGGCAAGTATACATGGAGAGAACCTGCATGCCCAGTGACTAAAATTATTTAAATTGATTTGTTATGGGAGGATCAAACTTCTATCCAATATAATTGATTCATTGAACTTAAGTGGTTTACTTTTTACAGTAGCTAGAATTACCCCAACTAAAACATTCAAGTGATACAGCAGATTTACTTTCTTTTTTTGGATTTTTTAAATTATTTATTTAATAACCACATACTTAGAAGAAGCATTTCATTACATCAGCATTGACATATTCAATAACAATTTCCTGAGGTAGGATGCATCTCTTTCAAATTTGGCTGTAAATTTTTAGGTTTACAGTTGAATCATTACAGTTATACAATATTGTACTCAGTATAAACCCTATAAGACATAAAATTAAATGAGGTTAAAAAAATGCACATGCATTTCTAATCTCTATATATCAGATTATTACTAGTCACAGTTGGTTACTTTCTGAGCTCCTTGGCATCTGAGCATGGATATAAAGTCATCAGTAAAGTGGCAGGTTACAAAACTTGTCTACAAAAGTCTGTAGCCTTTCTATATACCAATAACAAACAATCACAGAAAGAGCACATGGAAACACTCCCGTTCACAATAGCTGAAAAAAAAAATATCTCGGAATAAACCTGACCAAAGAAATTAAAGAGCTCTACAATGAAAAATTTAAATCTTTAAAGAAAGAAATTGAGGAAGACATCAGAAAAACAGATTTTCTTTTTAGTACATTGATGGTAAAGTTGATATTCTGAAAAATACACTTTTAAGTTCTTAAAAGTTTAAGATAATAAATAAAGGAAGGCAAAAAAAAGATTATATTATCCAAACTTTAGACAGGTCAGATAGGTAGATACCATACATTGTATTTTCTCCAAAGTAAAATGTCCTTAGGTATTCAAAATATAACCATTATGTAGCAAAATATAATCTATTAGCACTTCTTTTCCTTTTCTTTCTCCTTATTTTTCACAGAGTAGTCTCTTGTATTCCAGGCTGACTTCAAACTTGCTATGAATTTGAGGAAGGCCTTAATCGTATGATACTTCTGCCTCCACAATGCCTGGCTTTTTAATATATTTTATTTATTATTTTTACTTTATGTGTATGAGTGTATTGCCTGCATGTATTTGAGTGCACCCGTGTCGTGCAATGCCATGGAGGTCAGAAGAGGTATGCGGATTCCCTTGGAACTGGAGTTAAGGATGGTTCATAGCCGCCATGTGGGTGCTGGGAATCGAACCCAGGTCCTCTGCAAGAGTAGTTAGTGCTCTTTACTGCTAAGCCATCTCTCCAGCCCCCACACCTGGCTTTTATGCATGGCTGAGGATACAAATTCACGGCTTTGTGCATGCAAGACAAGCAGTCCACAAACTGAACTACATAACCAGCCTAGCAATGTAATTTTTGAAAACTAGGGGTTTTTTGGTAATATATTGTTATTAATATAGAATAACATATGGTTTCATACTGCACAGATAAGGAGAGCATTAAGGAGATGGAGGGGACAGTGTGTTCTTCATAGATCATTTTATTTTCATTCATCATTTCAATATCATGTTCTTCTACCCAGTTTTAAAAAACAAATGGAAGGATGTTTTAATTTTCAAAAGCACAGACTTTCAGCCAAATAACTTCATTATGTGGCTTTCTCTTAAAAGCTTCTGGGTCAGATGCTTGTAACAACTAGTTCTGCCCATTTTAGGATGTCAAGAAGAACATGAACAAGTTTAAGAAACTTAAGAGAAAAAATGATATTTTACCCTGTTTTAGATTTAGGTTTTAGATGGTAGTAGGTCTTTTGTCATATATATGTATATATGTATATACATATATATATATATATAATTTTGTGCAGTTCATGAAATGCATCTTAATCATATTTACACTCTCCCTCTCCTGTTCACCCCTATAGACCTCCCACAAGATTTCATGCATTCTGTCATATATGTTAAGGCCTATCAAGCCAAATTTGTGTCCCAAGATGTCCCTTGGTATGAGTTCATCCACTGGAGCGTGGTCAGCCTATCTAGCATCATTCCCTTAAAGAAGACCAACTCTTCTTCACCCAGCAGTGATCAGCTGCCAATAGTTTCTTAGCTAAGATTAGGACTTTTTTTTACCCAGTTCCCCAGTTCTTTACTGGGTTTTTGTCTGATTGAGTTTGCATGAGTGTTGTGCATGTTGTCACCATAGCTGTAAGCTCATATGACCAAGTTCCCAGAAACCTGGAAAACTGTTCCCTTGTGGTCATCCACCACCCCTGGCTCTTACAGTCTTTCTGCCCCATCTTCCACACAGTTCCCTTAGCCCTGGGTGACTGAGATTTAATATAGGAGTCCTATCCAGGGACACATACTCCACAGTCTCTTATTCTCTGTTTTGACCAGCTGTGTTTTCCTGTGTTAATCACCATCTGTTGCATGAGGAAACTTTGGTGCTGAGAGTGGAGAGATGCATTAAAATTCTCTTTAACCTCTGTTCTGCTATGTTCCCTGAAATTTAGGTGTAGAGGTTCCATTGTAGATGTGGGGATAATTGAAATTCTTGTCTGGTTCCTAATTTTAATGGGACTGCTTCCAGTTTTTCTTCATTTAGAATAATGTTGGTTGTGAGTTTGTTGTATATGGTGTTAATTATGTTGAGGTATGTTCCCTCTAGTCCAGTTTGCTCTAGGATATTTATAATGAATGCAAGCTGGATTTTGTCAGAGGCTTTTTCTGCATCTGTTGAGATGATCACGAGATATTTTTCTTTAAGTCCATTTATATGATTTATGACGTTTATTGACTTATGTATGTTGAACCATCCCTGCATCTCTGGAATGAAGCCAAGTCGATCATAGTAAATGATCTTTTTGATTTATGTCTGTATGAGGTTTGCAAGTATTTTGTCGAGAATTTTGCTTCTATCTTCATTAAAGATATGGCTCTATAATTTTCTAGTTTGTTTTTGTTGTGTCTTACCTGGTTGTGGTATTAGAGTAATACTGACTTCATAGAAGAAGTTTGGGAGTTTTTCCCCTGTTTCTATCTTTTTCAGTACTTTAAGTAGGATTGGTTGTAGATCTTCTTTGAAGTTCTGATAAAATTCTCTTGTGAACCCATCTGGGCCAGGGCTTTTTTGAGTTTGGAAGCTTTGTATTACTTTTTCCATTTCCCTTATTTGTTGTGATCTGTTTAAGTTGTTGATCTCTATTTGATTTAACGAACCAGATTTTATATTAATTGATTCTTTGTATTGTTTTTTTTCTATTTCATTAATGTTTGCTCTGATTTTTATTATTTATTCTTCTCATCCCTTGGGTTTGG
Source organism: Nannospalax galili (assembly GCF_000622305.1). NCBI lineage: Eukaryota > Metazoa > Chordata > Mammalia > Rodentia > Spalacidae > Nannospalax > Nannospalax galili. Next base: position 2,818,962 of record NW_008355477.1, read on the forward strand.
ATTTGATTTGATCCTACTTTTCAAAATTCTTGAGTTGTACCATTAAGACATTTATTTGTGCTCTTTCTGATTTTCAATGTAGTTGCTTAAAGCTATAAATTTCCCTCTTATGACTGCTTTTAATGTTGCCAAGAGATTTTGTTGTGTTACCATTTTTATTTATTTCAGAATACTTTTATTTCTTATTGATTTCTTCTATAACTCATTCATCCTTCAGGAGTGTGTTTTGTGATATCCATGAGTTTGTGTCTTTACTAGAGCTTCTTTTGCTGTTGATTTTAAGTTTTATTGTGTTGTGGTCTGATAGAATACATGGAATTATTTCAATATTTTTTGTATTTTTTAAGGTTTGTTTTGTGCCCTAATATGTGGTCTATTTTAGCAAAATTTGTCTGTTTTAGAGAAATTTCCATGGGCTGCTGAGTAGAGTGTGCATTCTTTGTTGCTTGGGTTGAATATTGTGTAGATGTTTGTTAGGACCATTAGATGTATGATGCCATTTAATTAAAATCTTTATTTATTCTTTGTCCAGACGACCTGTCTATTGGTGAAAGCAAGGTATTGAATTCACCTACTATTACTGTGTTATGGTTAATCTGTGACATGAAGTCCAATAATACTGTTTCTATGAAACTGGGTGCACCAGAGTTTGGTGTATATATGTTCATAATTGTTACCACTTCTTGGTTGATTGTTCCCTTGATCAGAATGTAGTGAACTTTTTATGTCTTCTGAATAATTTTAACTTGGCGTCTACTTGTCAGATATTAGAATAGCAACTTCTGCTTGTTCTTTAGTGCTATTTGCTTAGAATATATTTTTTCTGTCCTTTCACTCTAAAGTGGTTCTTATCCTTGAAGGCAAGATGAGCTTGTTGCAGACAACAGATAGATGGAATTTGTATCTTGATCCATTCAACTACCCTGTGTCTTCTGACTGGGGAGTTGAGATTATTGATATTTAGAGTTGTTATTTAAATGTGTGGATTGGTTACTGTCATTATTGTTTTCTATTTGTGTTCTTAGTCACATTTTGTTTTCTTTCTGAAAGTTCTTGAGGTCGTTCCTTTCTTCCTTCCTTTGTATTGCTTTAAGTATTCTCTGTAGGATTGGTTTGGTGGACACGAATTCCTTCAACCTATTTGTATCATGGATGATTTTTCTGTCTCCTTTGACTGTGATAGACAGTTTTACTGGATACAGCATTCTGGGTTGGCATCTGTGGTCACTTAGGATGAGACTACTTTGGTCGAGGCTCTTCTGGCTTTCATAGTTTGCTCTGAAAAGTCAGCTGTAATTTTGATGGTTTTTCCTTAATATGTAACTTGTTTTTCTCTTGCAACTTTCAGTATTCTCTCTTTGTTCAGTACATTTATTGTTTTTTACCATGGCATGCTGTTGGGAGTTTCTCTTCTGGTCCTGTCCTGTGCTCTTATCTGTCTAATTGCTGTTTGTGTATTCTAGCTGTATGTCTTTCCTTAATTTAGGGAAGTTTCCTTCTATATCTGGTCAATGTCATTGATCTGGGATTCTTCTCCTTCTCTACGCCTGTGATGCTTAGATTTGGTCTTTTCATGGTGTCCCACATTTTTCTACATTTTACATTCATTTTTTAAAATTACATTCTTTGCTTGAGTGGTCCAGTTTTTCAACTTTGTTTTCCAGTCTTGATATTCTGTTTTCGATTTCATTCATTCTGCTTGTGAGGGCTTCTCCTGTCATTTCTAATTGGCTTATTGAATTTTTCAATTCCATTTCCATTTCAGTTTGAGTTTTCTTCAATATTTCTACCTCTTTTGTGAATCGATTTTCAAGTCGTGAATTGTCTCTGTCATTTCATTGAACGGTATATTCGTAATTTCTTGAGCTTCACTCAGGTGCTTATTCCTATCCTTTTTGAATTCTTTGAGTTGTTTGTGTGTTCTTTAAATTCTTTGAATATGTTTATGATTATTCTTTTTAAATTTTGCCTCCTGGGGCTGCTTTGGGTGGTTCTCATTGTAGTACACTTCTGTAGGACTGGTGAGTTGTGTTTGGGACATATTCTCTTGGTTTTTCATATTATTTGTGTTTTTGTGTTGTCATTTGGGCACGTGGACTTCTTTTGTTGGTTTTCTGTCTCACCTGCTTTTATTTAGTTAAAGTTTGGTTTTGATAATATTGTTGATGTAGCTAGTTTGCTTTCTGATCAGGTGTGAATAGTTAGTTGTTCTGTGCTTCAGGTTCTCACTTTTGATATTTTATTATTGGGTCAGGATAGCTCCAAGGGGACCAGTCGAGTTCTTCAGCAGGGTGAAGGGCCCTAAGCCCAATTCCAGACTATCAGAATCCAGTGGCTTCATTCTGGCAGGCTAGTGAGGAGGTGTCAGGTGGGACGATCAGGAAGGTGCCTAGGGCCAAAGGGGGCTGGGGATAGGGGGATAGTATGGGGAAGGCCTAACTAGATGAGTAAAGTAGGCGTGGCTCCTGAAACAGAAGAACGGAGCTGGTCTTGGTGCAGAGGGATGAAGCTGCAGTGGGCAGACTCTGACTTATCAGGGTAGTTGGGAGTTCTCAGGCAGGAGGAGCAGGAGGGTGCCTAGGCCCAAGTGAGGAGGGGGATAGTGTAAGGAGGATCTGACTAGCTAAGCAGAGTAGGTGTGGGCCCCTAAGCAAGAGAATGTACCTTGTCTGGGTGAATGGGGGATCAAGACGTAGTGGGAGGGTTCTGGGATAGAAGGCTAGTCCCGAGATCTGTGGCAGGAAGAGCAGGAGTGGGTCTATGCCCAAGGTTGGAATGGGAGCAGCTTGGGAAGAGAATATGTAGCTGGTCAGGAAGCAGGGGAATCAAGGTGCAGTGGTGAGGTCTGATTTACAAGGGTAGCCTGCAGGTCTCTGGCAGGAAGAACAGGAGGGTGCCTAGGCCCAAGGTGGGTATGGGAACAGCGGGGAGGGTCTGAGTAGCTAAGCAGAGTAGGTGTGGTCCCTGGAGCAGGAACAGTAGAAGATCTTTATGAAGGAGTGTTCTTAGGTTTTGACAGGTTTACCAATTATGGAGGCTCTTTATGGCGTAGGCAGATCTGTCTCCCAAGATGTGTTGGCAATGATCAGGGACATTACTGCTCCCGTGACCACTGTGTACAGGTTCTTTTGGCATCTACTAGGTAGAGACCAAAGGTACTTACTGTTCAACATCTTATCAAGCAAATGTTAATCCATTGTTATGGTTTGAATGTCAAATCCTCCAGCTAGTGGCACTATTTTGGGAGGTTGTGGAGCCCTTAGGAGGTGAGGTCTGGCTGGCAGAAGTGAATCTTTCGGCATGGGAGGGTGCTGAGGTTTACACCCTGGCTTCATGTGCTATCAGTCTCTGTTTGTTGATCCACAGAAACACAACAAAGTGTATAGGTAAGCTTCCACAGGAGCCTCAGTCACCATGCCTTCCCCACCATCAAACTTCTTCTTCTACGCTGCTTCTTGCCAGATATTTGGTAAAAAAAAATGACTAATATGTCTTCCCAAAACAGAAATACCCACTACTAAATTTTAAACAGAGCTTCAGAAACCCTGACCTAGAGAAACAAGTGAAAATACGCTAATTAAATTTACTCCTTTGATGAAACGAGCTTCATTCTCAAAGCTGAAGCTTCAAACAAGTAATTGTGAGAATTCTAAGAATAATAATGACTAAGTCTGGTTGAAATTTGTCTATGTGCCAACCACTGTAATAGCTACTTTGTATCAGTGATACCTAGTGGAGAATGTTTGAAAATTCCCAAAACCTCAGCTTTGTTTTGATGCAGAAATCTAATTATGGTTAGGATATATTGTATGAAATGCACAAAAATTCAATAAAAATATATATTGAAAAAAAGATTAGAATCTAGGAAATAGAAAAAATAAGAAACATTTTTACAGCAAATTTACATTTTATTTGAAAATCATAGAAACACTTAAAAATAAGAAACATTTTTACAGTAAATTTACATTTTATTTGAAAAACGTAGAAACACTCAAACCAGTAAAGAAACTTACATTCCATGAGCACTGAAACAAACTCACATTTGTTTCAGAGTTTAAAACAAACTCTGAAGAAATAGTTAAGCATAATATTACTCAAGTTTGAACAAGTTGATAATACTTTATCTTTTTGCAGAATATTTAGCCCTGGGAACAAATGTGCATGGTGTAATAATTAATTTTCAAAGTCAACTGTAATACCTAAAGTAGAGTCCTGAGTAATTGCTATGCTTTTAAACGAATGAATACATTGACAAGAAAATTGAAGAGAGAACTGCAATGAAATACACTAAAATATTGGGTCTGAGTATTAAGGTTCTTTGTCTTACTATTACGGTTTCTGTGTACATTTTCTACATTGAGTGTGTATTAGATGGGTAAGGTGGAGGAGGAGGAACTAGGAAGTAAAAGAGACCAAATTCCTTTGGATAATTATTTTAAGATGTTCAGTAAGTAGAGACATGTTTTTAATTGAACTCTATATCTGCTCACTTTGACTTTATTCATTATTCACTGATTGTATTGAATAGAGCTGGTGGGATAAATAACATATTTGAGTAAATCTAAGTAAAACATATCTAATTAGTTCACCTGATCAAATGTGCTTTGATCATTTTCTTTTGTGCTGGTTTTACTTCTATTTGTTTTTCCTCTTGAAAGCTTGTTTAATAAACACAAATAAAAATCAATCAATCAAAAAATTTTAATAATTAACACATGTATGTGAAACTGAAAAAAAAAACCCACAAATAAGCATTAGCTGCAATTATGTCAAACATTCTCAGTTTAAACACTACAAAAATAATTTCTTACCTTTTCAGTATTTGCATTTAATGCTTCTTTACTAATGAATCCTAATAATAATGATGAATATCTTTCACTTACCATTTTTGAAAATTCAAGCTTGGAATTTCTTGCAACTCAGACAACTTAGAACTTTGGCTTTTGGCCATAGAAACCTAAAATAAGTAGCACATAACAGTTTAAGAAAGTTTTCCATAGTTTTATCTTTTTATTATGAATGCAGAATGCTACACTTGGATTCAAGAAGTCTTTTCTTTAGTTATAATTATAGTTTAAAAGACTTCAGCAATAAGTGTAGAAATGATCTCTCCAAAGATACATCATCTTTTCCAATGTTAACCGTTTAGAGTTTTAAGAGTTAGCTGCAAATTTTATATTGAGTTAGCCAAATGAACGTTCCAATTAGCAATGATAAAAATCAGAGTCCGTTTTCTCATTTTTCTTTATTTTTATGAAAATTATTTAATAAACATCTGTGCTCATGTGGTGGCAGACAAATGGTTCTTAACCAGGATAATTGTGCCCTTCATGCAACATTTAGAGATGTTTGGAAATAACTTTTGTTGTCACAACTTGGAGGTAGATCTTGGGTAGATGCCATGAACACTAACTTTGAAGTGTATTTTCAGTAGATACACATCTCATCTACATTGATCTTATTCCCAAATTGAATTGGAATTTTGAAGCCATCTATTATTGCAAATTAAATAATAGAAGTCTCAAGTTCATAAATCTAGGAAATTCACACACAAGCTTTGCAATTTATAATTAATTTATAGTTGTAAAAACTGATAGCTTTCTATAATTGAAATTTGCATATAGTCTGATGTAGAGAATTTTTCTTGGACGTTGGGGCTCAGAGTCTGTAAATTTCACTTCCCTTTTGCTAGTTAACTGCTCAGTCGATTCAGCTAAAAGAGGAGTGGAGGCTATATTGACACTTTGCAGGTAGAGGAAACAGGAAGAGTCTGGTCTTTACTGTTTGCTTCTTGTTCATGATAGTAATTTCCAACACTCTTCTTCTGGGTTATGATAATCATCCGGTTCCTTTGTTAGCTTTAAGGTATTTGGGAATAATAGGAAAATAATCTGGATAATAATTGGCTGGCTGGAAAGGAAAATGGACAAAAGAAAAAAAATCTTTAAAAAATATCTAAAATGTACTGAGTGAACTAAGAGAAAAAGGCATGGAAGGAAAAAAAAATTGATAGGAAGCTATGATGTAGAAACCAGTGATTGCTCCACACAATTTATTTGTATAGCTATGGTCTATCCTAGATATTTAAGTCAATAGCTTCGTCCTTTTTGTGCCACTACAAAAAAATACTGAAGAGTAGGTAAATAAAAAAGAATAGATGTAGCCGGGCATGATGGTGCATGCCTTTAATCCCAGTACTCAGGAGGCAGAGGCAGGTAGATCTCTGTGAGTTCAAGGCCAGCCTGGTCTCCACACTGAATCCAGGCCAGCTGTGGCTACAGAGAGATTCTGTCTCAAAAAGAGAGAGAGAAAAAAAGGAATAGATGTTTAGTTGCTCATAGTTCATAGTTCTGGGGCCTGAGATGTCTAAGATCAAGATGCTGGCATCTGATGGGCATAAGGTACTAAAGACAATAGGCTTAACCTCGCATGAAGCATTTTGATAATGACCTTAATCACATTAGGTAGAGAGAAGTTCTCATAGCATAGTCAGTTCTTCCATGTAAGTGTCCCAGGCCTTAATACATTCACATGGGTAATGGCTAAATTTGGAAGAAGACATAGTCAAGCCACCACCCTCAAAAATTACATGATGTGACACATATCACAATAGACAAAGTCACAGTAACAGTCTTCATACTTGCATTGATAGGGTATTTCAATCAAGGAGGGCATCAAAGGTTAGACATCTTGAATTGGGTCTTGCACAGTGAGAGGAAGTATTCTAGGTAAAGAGAGGTGAGAAGTTTTTGAGTTAGGGAAGGCATGAATGATGAGATATATGTGGGAAATGTATGACCTATCTTGGGGGATGCTCTGTGAGGAAGTAGTTAGATGAGCAGCCCTGAAAGTGGGGTGGTCCATGTGATTGTTCATGCTAGAAACAAGCTATGGTTAGGTTTGGAGACCTTAAGATATTCAAGTCACAGAATTTATACTGTAATCAAGAGGAAGTCATTAGGTGGTTTGAAAAAGGCATTAATACAAATTGCTTATGCCTTTAAATTTTTTGTTGTATATTTGTGATTTTCATACAATATAATATTGCTCTCTGTTTTTGACAAATTCATCTGTAATCCAGAAGAGGGAGGACCGGAAGAGAAGTAGCTCTGTGAGTCCCCAGGGAAGAGCCATGTCTTTACACAGATTGAAGAAGGTAAAGCCTTGAAACAAATCAGTGACTGTGGAGACAAAGAAAACAAGCTGGTAAGTGGTCCAGCATTAAAAAAACTACTCACATAGTGGGCATCTAGAAGCCATGAAAAGCAAGAATGAAAACTGGAAGAAAGACCCTTTACAAAATGAGAAATGCAGAAATAGGCAGTGGGGGTAATGTCACCTTCTCTATTGCAACCCAGGGACATCTCCACATTGCTTTCTCATTCTTTTGAACATATTAGGTGTTCAAAAAGCAGTTGTTGAATACTTTCCTTCTTTAGGGCTAATTTCTTTCCATTGCTGTTCTCTTACCTTTATTTTCAGAAGAAAGTTTTTAATGTTTAAAAAAATAATATTTGAGCTCAAACAGGAAAGTGGTAGATTGGCGACATCTAACACATTTCTGCACATCTATGAGTCTGAAGAAAAACATCAGGTGCATGGCTGCAGGGAGGGGTGGGTGATGTAGAAACTCACAAGAGTGCAACAGCAAACAGTAGATAGAGATCAGGTGAAATCCAAAAAGTATGGAACTTTGGATTTGCTTAACAAACACTGGATCTTAACATAGAGTTCTAGGCAAAATGGTAGAGAAGGAAAAGAATCCCACTCCATGGAGCTTTACAGCAAAAGAGAAATGGAATGCTTCATATGCTCCATGGGTACATAATCTCTCACTCTAAAAAATATAGTTTAAGATGTGAGATCAATTTGTACAGCAAGCAGATGCAAAGGGACTAAGCCCTTCTGATATAAGGGGATCCAACTGGGTAGTCTATGGTTTCATTTGACAGGACAATCTTGAAGATAGGTCCTATACTTGCTATGTTGCTAAAATGGCATATGAAGAACACTGGCAAAAATTCAACCTAGCATCAGCAATAGTAGCTGAGCTCATCCCAGAGGAAAAGGCAGGATGGGGCTCAGCCTCCAAACAGCTCTTTCTGGTCTGGCCTGTTTGGACTTCGCAGAGAAAACAACTCAAAGCCCTCTGCCCCCATACCAAATAAATTGCAAAATGGCAAGCCTGTGGGGAGTGGTGGAAGCAAAGCATTTCCACCTTTATGTGCTCAGCAAGGGATCATTAGTGACCGTGTTTTCTCTTTTTCTGTAATTGTGTTGCTTACTTTCATAATCATTTGTAATGTCTTCATCCTATGCATTTTCCTTTTCTACATTGCCCATTCATTCTTTTCCCCTTTAATCACTCTCTTCTTTTGATTAATTTTTAATAATTTAACTTCACTAACTTTTAAAATCCTACCTTATCATATCAGGATCCAAGTGCCTTTCTGTTCTATCATTGTTGGGATGTGTTTGTTGTTTCCAATTGTTTCTTACTCCATTTAAATGTCTGTTTTGTTTTTTAGTGGTTGTTTCTGCAGTCCACATTTTGTCATTTGAATGGCACGGGAATTGCGACTAAGACTACTCTCATAGAAAGCTCAAAGAGGTATCCATGTGGATGGAGGTATAAATCACAGAGTAGAAGCACAACAAATACGAAAATTGAAGGTAATATGACTCTTGTGAAAGTTCAGAAATTATCAACAATTGAATCAAAAGATATTGAAATGATCGAAATATAAAACAAAGAATTCAAATGTCTAATTTTAAAAATTACCAATGTTGTCAAAGATAATTCAAATAAAGAGATGAGTAAAATAAAGAAGTTAATTGAACTTTTAGACAAGCTGAAACCTGGCTGAGAAATTCAGCAAAGAGTTTGTGAAAAAGAAAACCTGAACAGAAATTCTGATATTGAAAAATCTCAATAAATGCAGATTAAAAAATCCCATTGGAAAGCATAACAAATGCTATACCAAGTAGAAGCAAGAATGTCAAGGATTAAAGACAAAGTTGAGGAATTATAAGATCAGAGTAGCAATAAAAAAATCATCAACAGCGATAAAAACTTTCAAGTACCCTAAGACACAATCAAGAGACAAAAATCAAAGAATATTTGGAGTAATAGAGGAGAGAGCCAAGATACAAACTAAAGACGTACAAACTATATTCATTGAAAATAAAGCAGAACTTTCCCAAATCTAAGGAAAGAGGTGGACATCTAAATACAAGAGGTATTTAGAATTCTAAATAGACATAAAGACATAGAGAAAAGAATCTCTCTGTATCATATTACAGTTAAAATGCTGAATGCAGAATGTTAAAATAGTATTAAGAACAGCAAGAGAGAAATGTTAAGTTCCTTACAAAGGCAAACTCATTAGAGTTACATCAGCAGAAACCCATGAAGTCAAGAAAGAATTCAAGGATATGTTTCAAAAATTATCTGGCCAAAGTTATATCAATCAAAGCTTCTTAAAATCAAGAAAATTAGAAATACATGGGACCCACGTGAGCTCAATTAAGCAAGGGCCCAAAGGGGAGGTGAGAAATAGATGGTGGGCTGGTGCCAGACTAAGAAATATTTGAGGCTGGTTGCTGCTGGGAGAGGGAGAGTATGACTTACATACTGGATGAGCTGACTAGACTCTAGTGGACATATTTACACTGAAGGACATTTGGGCACAAACACCTGAATGACTAGGACTCAGGATGTATGATAGAGTGCATATGGTTGGGTGGGGGAATAGGGGGAGGCATGGATGGAGGAGGGGGTCTGGATTTGAGTGGGAAATGTTATATGGAATTTTAAAAGCTCAATTTTAAAAAGTGAAAACAATAAGAAATAAAACCTTCCAAGATAAACATAAACTAAAACAATCCATGGCCATTAAGCCAACATTACAGAATAGACAGAAAGGGTTACTACACACATAAAAGGAAGAAAGATAGACAGACAATCACAGGAACTCAAGAAAGCATAAGTCTTCAAGAAGAATAGAGGAACAAATGATAATTAGGAAAGAATCTACTATTGTTAAATCAGCAAACTAGCAGAGCCCTAAAATGAAAAGGGGGGAAAAAGAAGAGTGAAGTGTGCTTAACTCAATCATGGAAGAAAAAAAAGCAAAATTGCAAGAATACATACATAGCTCTCAATAATAACTCTAAATGTTCCCAATTTCCAATTAAGAGGTGTAGACTGAGAGATCATGAGTGCAACAACCACATCACGTCCAGAAGACAGGATTTCACAGCACTCCTCCCTATCCTCTGGCTCTCCTTTCTGCCTCTTCCACAATGTACCCTGATACCTGGTAAAGTGTGTGTGTTGAGGGAGGCAGGGGTGTTGATAAAGATGTCCCATTTAGGGCTGAGCACCCAGTGTCTTGTTCTCAGCACTTTGACCAATTATGCATCTCTGTACTCCTTCATGAGGAGTTACTGACATTTGATAGCTGCTGGGGGACGGTCATCATTTTTTGAGGCTGTTTCTACTGGTAACTTTCCCATGCTCCTGTGTATGACATATACCCATGCATATATGGGCAACGTGAACTTAATGGGTTATAAAAATACATGAAGTTGGGAGGGTACATGTTACAGAATATGGGAGGTGTTGAAGGAGAGAAATAGAGGATGGATATGAACATTTCATTGTGTTCATATATGAAATTCTCCAGAATAAAGAATAACTATAATTTTAAAAAGATGCAAACTGACTGATTTCCCATATTTTCCTCACCAAAGGTGGCATTCTATGTATATTAAGTGCCTTGCAAATTTCATTCAATGATATAACCTGAATGTTTTTCCACATTGGAATTGAGGAGGCTTTTAGTCAGTGAACTGGAACTTCCCTTTTTGTACTTATTCAGTCTCCTGCTTCATCTGATTTTAAATATGATACAGTTAAATATATTTCAAAATATCAATGAAGACCAACCACACAACTCACATATTTATGTGGGCTGAATTGTTTCTACCTGCAGAATGAATAGAGAAAAGGTACATCTAATAGGATCTTAAATAATCATAGAAAATATATAGAAAACTCATTTTGCATCAGACTATGTAGCAATTACAAAAATGTGCATAGGACAATTTTTTATATTTTAAATGAGGATCTATTTCTTTTTTAATATTTTAGTTATTAATTTTAGTTTCTGTGTATGAGTGTACTGCCTGCATGTATGTAAGTGCACCTGTCTCATGCAATGCCCATGAAGGTCAGAATAGGGTGTTGGATCCCCTGGAACTGGAGTTGCAGACGGTTGTTAGCTGTTACGTGGGTGCTGGGAATCAAACTCTGCTTCTCTGCAAGAGCAGCTAGTTCACTTAACCAGCCCCATATTTCTTATTAAAGTTTATAAAAAGTTCAAATATCTCATCAATATTATTCTGCAATTTTACATTTAATAGTAAAATAACTAAAAGTCTTTTGTGTTGTAATGAATGTACTTTTTAAAAGTAATTCAAGTTATCCAAGATTTATGTAAAGGTTTTGGACACTAAAGCAACATGTTTTCACAGTCCACAGTAAAATGGAAATAAAAGCATCAGAATAAAGCTCAAAACATGGAAAGGTACTTAATGTTCTACTTTCACCTTTGATAGGCAGACAAAGGTCTGGAGTTGTCTTCAGAGGAGTCCAGTTAATTCTAGATTTAAAAGGGCAAGATTTTCAAGAGGAAGGAAACAGATTTGTATGCATCTATAGATCACAGCAATATCATGATAATAAACAACAAACTTTGGAAAGTAAGCCAAGAGGTTGTAAGTCAGCAAATATTTCTTTTTATTCATCTTTTGGAAATTACTGCCTTTATGCTGTTTGCACATTTAGAAATTATATCCCACTGTGTAGGAAATGACAAAATGTGCAGAGCATCTTAAATTGGATGATGTACCAGGAAGAACAACCAGTTCAAATATTTGTTAGGTAACTACTATTGATTTTTCCAAGCTAAAACTGGGCTTTGAGATTATTATCTATAATAACTTCCATTTCCCAATGAGTCAGTAGGGGAGAGGATTACAGATGAGCCTACTAGGAACCAACTGAGTGTGGGCTGTTTCCTGTTTATTGTGCATTGGGAAAACTCAAGGCTGAAAGATAGCATGTATGCGTGTATGACTTTTAAACTATATCTGCTTGTCTCTTAAATAATCTCATGTAAAAATCAGGCATGACTTTTTTTGTGTTTTGGGTCTTTTTGAGACAGGGTCTCCCTGTAGCCCCAGCTGTCCTGGAACTCACTATGTAGACCAGGTTGGCCTTGAACTCACAGAGATCCACCTACCTCTGCCTCTGGAGGCCTGGGATTAAAGGCATGCACCATCATGCCTGGCTCTCAAGGCAATTTTGAGACAGGGTCTCCCTGTAGCCCCAGCTGAACTGTAAACTCACTGTGTAAGCCAGGCTGGCTTCCATCTCAGAGATCCACCTGCTTCTGTCTCCTGAGTGCTGGCGCTCAAGTCGGGCACCACCACTCCCAGCCGAAAGTTGTTTTCTGAGAAGTGTTTGTTTCTCTGTGTGTAGTTTGAAAAAAGGTTTATTCCCTTTCCCTAATACAGAGGTTAACATCGATCATAAAACAATTTCTTTTTTATTGTTCTTGTACCAACTTTTCCTGGGGGGATGTGAACAAACATTTATCACTACAGACAGGGGGTGACATCACACTTTATGTTACTTTTTTGTTGTTAATTGTCTGTGGATAAGACTTTTGAATCATAGCATTCAATACTTGTGGCCTTAACTTTTCCTGGGGAGAAGGTGAAGAAACATTACCACAGATAGAACACCAACAGGTCATCGGAGAAATTCTACCCAAGTCTGGCCTGGTGAGCTGCTATGTTTACTGAGCTTACTCACTACAGCATGGGTGAAGGATCACTTAGAGGAATGTGGGTGAACCCCAATAACCACAGCACCAGAAAGTCTCACCACAACAGGAATGATGACATCTCATAGCTATATAAGTGGAGTCTCCCCTTATAGTTAGCCTCCCACACTTTGTATACTCTTGAGCAGCACCTTGGAGAACACTTGCATTAAGAGCAGAATTACATCCAGCTTGTAGGGGATCATAGGAGGGAAGGGCTGTCATCTTAGGAGAAAGTCTAACCACTCTCCCTACTCCTTCTTTCTGTGAGGGAAGGTCAACAGGCTGGATCTCCGAAGAATCTCTTGGTGGTAATCACAACTGCTTTGGTCCAAATGGTAGTAGCCATCAAGATAGGAGGATGGTGTTCCACAGTCTCTCTTAACACTGTTCACATTACATGGAATGTTCTCCTTAGTCTTTTTTCATTATAATTTCTAAATATTTGTTAGCTAATTAATCTATTAATATCTTTAAAATGTCTATTACATGAAAATCCACAGGCAGCTTTCAAAACTGTGAGTTATATACACAGTATAGCACAATAGAGACACATGAAAATATAAATTAAAAAAATAATATGAAAGAGACTAATGTGAGAGAAGAAAAAGAACGCAGGCAGAATATACTAGATGCTTAGCATATGGGGTAAGCATCTCATGGAGGTTTAGAGTACAATGCATGCTTGTATGAGGTCAGAGCAGTGAAGGCGGTCTCACTAAGAGGAGACACATGAAGAAACGGGCTTGGCCAGATGGGACGTAGCCACCAGGCATGGGATATTCAGGAAGCAAATGCGATAGTGAGGAAGTTCTCCTATTTCAAAGGCAATGACAGGGCAGGTGGGAGCTTAAAGGAGGAGTCTAGCAAGCCTGGGAAAGTAATGTTGGGGTCAGAACATGGAAATAGGTTGAGAATAAGAAAAAACTGAGAGCTTCTTTTTTCTATACTAGATGATGTGTTCATCTACCCTGTATTTATGGAGTGCCAGGCCTATTCCCAGGAACTGACAGTGTAACAAAATCTAAGGCTCAAACAATTTAGCAAGATCATTGTCAGTAATGGCATGGAAGACTGAGGGCTCGGGACAGCTTTGATCACATTCTTTTTTAGAGCAAAGAACTAAGGGTTGGAGAGATGACTCAGTGTTTAAGAGCTCTTGCAGAGGACCCGGGTTTGATTCCCAGCACCCGCATGGCAGTTAACAACCATCCTTAGCTTCTGTTTCAAGGGAATCCGACACCCTCTTCTGACCTCCGAGGGTACTGCACTACATGGGTGCACTTACACACATGCAGGCAATACACTCATACACATAGAATAAAAATAATAAATAAAATACTCTTAAAATATCTTTTTAAAAAGTTGTACTAGTAGTACATGTTCATGGGGTTTGCAGTTTACTGTTCCTTATTATATATTTTATAAATAACTAGAAATTATTAATTCAAATATAAATCAGTCCAAGGTAGTTAGTCTTTGCCTAGAGTAGATCAGCAAGAACTAACTTCCTTCCTTCCTTCCTTCCTTCCTTCCTTCCTTCCTTCCTTCCTTCCTTCCTTCCTTCCTTCCATTTCCCTGTATGTATGTGCTTATGTGTTTCTGCATGCATATGTGCACGCACAGCATAATGTGTGTAGACGTAGAGGATAACTTATGAGAGTTGGTTGTCTGCTTTCATCATGTGAAACTTGGAGCTTGAACTCAGATCTTTAGGCTTAGTGACAAACTCTTTTACCCAGAGAACTATCTCACTGGCCATCTTTCTTTTGTTAATAACAATGTTGCTGAAGGAGCTAGGTTTTTCAGCAAACAGCAGGAGCCACGCAGAGCTTAAGCCTGACCACCATACAGTATAACCCACTGTCTGCTTCATTCTGGCCTGGATGTTCCCTCATGGTCACATTTATGGAACATAATAACTCTTAAATAAAGTAAAAAGAAATATCCCCTAATGCTTGTCCACTCAAGTCTGTATTTTCATAGGTTATATGAATTGCTACCATTTTAGGCAGTTTAGATTTGCCCAAATGTGTTTCCCTGGCAAGATGTGTGACGCTAGGCTAACAGCATAGTCAGCAGATCTGTCTATGAATGTGAACAAAAAGGAGGGTTGCAGATAAGACATGATGACCTCCTGAACTTGGCGACAGAAAAGGACTGCCCGCACCAAGAATTCACGATTATTTCTGGAGCAAGTTGATTTCCTGATGTTGGTTGTTTCTTTGTACTTAACTGCTTTAGTTTGTATCTAAATTAACTTTATGCCTGTAATATGTTGTAGAAAATACAGACTTCTTTTTTTCTCCATATTTTCCCATTACAGTCTCTGTTATCACAGTAGCCTTTGATCTTGTTAATCTAAATTTTACCCAGAGGCAAAGACCTTCACAGTTCATTCCATTTGTCCTTCACCTTCAAAGAGCACCTTACCTTTCTTCACAGCAATTGTTCAGTTTCCCCGTCCTTTCACTATCTGAAGCCAGAGAGTCAGGGTAGTGTAGCAGAAAGAGATGGACTTTCCAGGCCAGTAGGATGGCTCAGCCGGTACGGAGCGTGCCATCAAACCTGTCATTCTGAATTCAGTCCCTGGGTCCCTCGTGGTGGAAGGAGAGAAACAACTCCAGGAAATTGTCCTGTAATGTACACATGAATGCACGTGTGCACCCATACACACACACACACACACACACACACACACACACAATAAGCAAAATTGAAAAAAAATGTAATGAAACAAAATTTCTTGTGAAAAATTGGACTTTGAAATTTTAAGATAGATGTTTGAAATTAATGATCTGCCTCCCACATTTTACCCGTTTGAAAAGTTATTCTTAGTCCATATATGTACACAGAATGTTTGTTGGTCTGAGAGAGAGAGAGAGAGAGAGAGAGAGAGAGAGAGAGAGAGAGAGAGGGAGAGAGAAAGAAAGAGAGGGAGGAAGAGGAAGAAAGGAAGGGGGGAGTCACTATTACCCAGGGATCACATTAAAATGTGGACTCTGCCTCAGAGAACGCAGACATGGTAGATGGCCGCTAGCACAGGTTTTGTGATTCCAAGATGCCAAGTTCAGCCCGGCTACAACTCTCTTGCTTGTTCCTCATGCTTGTTGGTGAATGGGCACAAAATGGATATAGCAGTTTTAGACCTCATGTCCAAATTCCAGAGACATGGCCCATGCCAACTGTTTTCTTTATCTTTTTTTGTTTCATTTTTAATATTTTATTGAGTTTTTGTGCATTTCATATAATACATTTTAATCAAATTTAGACCCCCCATTCCCCACACCCCACCTACCAGATTTCAGGTATTCTGCCACATATGTTAAGTCCTTTCAGTGAAGCGTTTCTATCCAGGTGTCCCTCGGTGCAAGTTCATCCACTGAACTTGTCAGCCTGTCTAGAGTCACTCTCTTAAAAAAGATTTACAGAGGCTTTCAGCTCACTGAAAACTTGTTTATCTAGAACCCTTTGAAACATTGAATTATGCTACCTTATCATCTTGGTGTCACATGGTCCAAATGGAGGGTGTATATTGAACAGGCAGGGTCTGATCTAGGTAGGATAAGACTGCCTCCCTTCCTTTCTCCTCATCTTTTTCCTCCTCCTCCTCCTCCTCCTTCTTCTTGACCTAGAACTGCCCCCCTTAGAGACAGAACGGCTGTTTTCTTCCTCCTCTTCCTCTTCCTCCCTTAATTTTTTTATTCTTTTGCCTCAACCTCTGAAGTGTTAGAAACACAGGCCTGTGCCACCACACTTAGTTTTCAGAATGCTGGGGCTTGATCAAGAACTTTGTACTCACTAGGCAAGCAATCCGTCAATGAAGCTACATCCCTAGACATTTATCCCTTCAATATACACTTAAATTCTTTGTAACCCATTGAACATTCACTCAACCTCAAAAGGATCTGTGCTTTTCACAGTTTTTATGTCACGTAAGACATTAGTCAATACTTCCTCACAGCACAAAATATAATTGCCAGTTAATACAGTCAGCTTTCAAATCTTTAAGAAAATGTTTGCATTCATACTAAATACAGACCATATCACTTTACTTAAGTAGTGTGGGTTCCTAAATTAAATATTTTAATTTACATTTCAATTAAATCTCAGTGAAGGAATTAGATGTCAAGCATAATAGGTCAGAGGGAACATGGGAATGTTAATCCTCTTACTATAAATAGAAGACTAGTGATACACAGTAAACACAGATCAAAATTAAGTTCAAAAGCCATGCCTAAAATAGACTTTTGAAATGGGGATTCTGGGGGGGATTATTTTAGTAAAAATAACTCTAGATCCTATTTTAAGAACTGCGTGTTATATAATATGTTTAATGACAAATAAATGAAATATCTAGTATAATTATTGCACAAAAGTAGCTCTTGAAAGAAAAAGATAAGCACTTTTACCTTGTAACAAAGTTGAGTATACTCTGTGGAAATGGTAGAAACAAAATTGCATATCACAGAGTTGAAATGGAGTTCAAAAATAAATTGATTTCAATTATTTGAGATTTTACATTGTTCTAGGTTACATATCGACTCTGGATTTCATGTGCTGAAAACTTGGCCCCCAATACAATAGTAATGAGAGGTGGGACCTTTTGTAGGTGAAGCAGCCCTGAGAGCTTTGCTTTCATGAATATTTTAAGCCATTCATGGTGATCACTAGAGTACTTTTGTTACCAAACTGAGTTTGCATCTGGCATGCTTTCCCTATCTCACCATGTTACAATACAGGCAAGTAAATCCTGACCAGATGTCAAGCAGGAGCCAGCATCAACATCTTGAATAACTCAGCTCCTAGAACCTTGAGTAAAAAACTTTCTAATCTTTGGAAATCACCAAGGTCTCAAGTATTTCGTTACGGCAACAGAAAACTGAGTAAATTATTTCCACAAATTTTAACGAGTCAGGTGAGTCAATGTACTGGGGTTTTTAGTCTATCAGAGGCTATAAAAAGAAATTTCGAGTCAACATAATGGCCTTTGTATTGCAGAGAAGGTGAACAGTGAAAAAATTGATTTCCAAAAAATGGTTTGCAATGATGTCGCTGTGGCTTTGGATACAACTTAGAGTCTAAAATTTGCTTCTGCTGTGGTTTTGAATTGATATGTGCAGACTGTTTAATTCTGCTGGCAAATCATATGGAATTCTTGTAGGGGTTAAGTGAGGAGATGCAGGGAATGTATCAGATTTTCAGGAGCCATTTCTTCCATTGTACCTTTCAGACACCACTCATTGTGATGTTGTTTGGTTTTCGGATAGACATAGGAAGCTGCTTTCAGGAGTGGGTATAATAGCGTGGACCATCAGATCCTCACAGAATAATTCTATTGTGAAGCATTGCAAAGTCCCCAGAATATCTAAGATAAAGACTAAAATAGCTTCTAGAGGCAAATATAGGTGATTTGGCAATTCTCCACTATCTCATTATTTAGAAAGTTTAGCGAACTTTACATAGTATAGATGAATACTTATACATGAATGCCTTACAGTAGATTAAGATCAACAACAGTCCTCTTCAAACTTTAACAGTTTTAAGAAGTATTTTTATTCATGTGTGTCTGCCACAAGTGTGCCAATGTTTGTGGTGGTCAAAGAGTAGTTCAGATTCCCTGGAGCTGGTGTTACAGGTGGTTGGGACCCACCTGAAACGGTTGCTAGGAAACAAATTTGGGTCCTCTTGAAGAGCAGCAACTGAGTCCTCTTAATACCTGAGCCATCTTTCTGACTCCCATCTCAACATTTTAAAAAATTATTTATTTAATAACCACATACTTAGAAGAAACATTTCATTACAACACCATTGACATATTCAATAACAATTTCCGGAGCGAAGATGCATCTCTCTCAAAATTGGCTGTATATTCTTAGGTTTACAGTTGAATTATTACAGTTATGCAATATTGTACTCAGTATAAACCCTGTAAGATATAAAATTGAATGAGTTTTTACCCTTTAAAGAAGAC
>NW_008355477.1:2838062-2867926 GCF_000622305.1 Nannospalax galili
TAAAAAACTGTTAATAACTACATGATTAGAAGAAGCATTTCACTACAGCTTTAACATATTCAGTAACACACTCCAGAGCAAGAGTACATCTCTTTCACAAGTGGGTGCAAGTTTCTAGGTTCACAGTTGAGTTAATACAGTTATGCAATATTGAACTCAGTATAAGCCCTATAAGACATAAAATCGAATGAGTTGTTAACCTTTAAAAAAGATCTCCATTGCATTTTAGAATATATTGTTCCTTGTAGAAAGACTCATTGTTTTTGCTACTAGATGTTTGCACATGCATTTCTAATCTCTAAATATCTGATTATTACTAGTCACAGTTGGTTAATTTCTGAGCTTCTAGGCATCTGAGCATGGATATAAAGTCATCAGGTAGATTTCAATGGTAATGTTTCTCATCTCTACTAATTAACATGGCATAAATTTCCATGCTTCCTCCTCAAATATAATACATTTTTTAATTTGTTGATTTGTGTGTGTGTGTGTGTATCACAGAGAACATCCCAAACCATCTTAGTCAACTATACACCCACTTCCCAGATGGCACCCTCCCATAGCCTCCCTCCCCCTACTAGAAACATGGAATAAGTTCAAGGAATTAACTGAATGAGAATAATCAAGATAAAATAAATGAAAAGATATGAAATGGGGGCTGGAGAGATAGCTCGGCGGTTAAGAACACTGAATAGTCTTGAAGAAGATCTGGGTTCGAATCCCAGCACCCACATGGCAGCTAACAACAGTCTGTAACTCCAGTTCCAGAGGATCTGACACCCTCTTCTGACCTGCATGAACATTGAACAACACGGGTGCAATTACATACATGCAGGCAATACACATACATAAAATAAAAATAATAAATAAAATATTTTAAGAAAAGATATGACATAAATATCAGTTTATTTACATTGTAACCCTAGCAGTAGGGGTTGTAGAGATGACCCAGTGGGTAAGAGCACTTTTGGTGCCAATGTGAAGACCTGAGTTCAACTCTCCAAGAACCACATAGAAGACCTGGAATAGGGGCACATATGTTTTCATAAATGCAGAGGTGTTGGTGGCAGAGACATGAGGATTACTTCTCTTGCTGACTGTGAGCTTAGCTCCAGATTCAACGAAGGACTGTGTCTCAAGGAAATAAGAAGAGTGATAGAGCAGGATGCTTGATGTTTTCGTCTGGCTTCTACATGTGGTCACAGGTATATGCACCCACATACAAATGTATGCCCCTCACTGCACACTCACACACGCACACATGCACACACACACACACACACACAGAGAGAGAGAGAGAGAGAGAGAGCGAGAGAGAGAGAGAGAGAGAGAGAGGTGCCCATTCACATACACATGCTCCACTCACACACAGATATGCATGCAGATTTTAAAAAAGAAAAGAACTAATAATAGTGACAAACAACAGGTAAAACACATAAAATAGAAAGGAAAACCCAAAGCAAACCAAATGAAATATTAACACTGTAGGAATATAAAACAGCGACAGGTGCCACAAAGATTTCAAAGATAAAAACGATTGGACAGAGTGCGGACAGCTTTTACACAAGGCTGCTTAGAAATGAAGGCCTGCAATAGATTCAGTGAAGACAAATTATGGGCCAACTTTTGAGATTTGGTCAATCAGAGTAGAAAACAAGGACCCCAGAGAAAACTAAGAGGGCAAGGATCCATGCTGCCGAGTACTGTGACTGATCATTTTATATGATCTTATCCAGGTTTGCTGCTGTGAAAGAAAGATAAGTATTCCCTCTGACAAATAATTGGGGGGATAGTTCACTTACCAGTGTGAACGTCTTTACTCAGAGCACCTGGGAATCCCTCTTCTGAAATAGTAGTGCTGGCTTTGGAGAATGTGATTTTGGATTCAAAATCCAAAGAAAGATCATTAAAGATTAAGAATATACATTTTGAATAAAAGTACTATGTAATTTCCAAGTAAAGAAGTAAGGGGTGTTTCGTTATAAATTACAAAGGATGCCCATTGTAGAAAATGATTTTCACAGGGCTGGGGAGATGACTCAGTGGCTAAGAGTACTGGGGGCTCTTGCAGAGGTCCTAGGTTTGATTCCCAGCACCCACACAACAGCCAACAGCTGTCTGTAACTCCAGTTCTAGATGATACGACACCCTCTTCTGACCTCTGCGGACACTGCATGACATGGATGCACTTACCTATATTCAGGCAATACACTCATACACATAAAATAAATATAATAAATAATAAATAAATAAAGATTTTCATGTATTTTAAGCAATAGCAGCATCATAATTAGTGGTGATTATGTTGGAGACCTCAGTCTGTTGGTAGGATTGCTATTTTATTATTATTATTATTATTATTTTATTATTATTATGTGTTTGGAGACAAGGTCTCCATTTAGCCAAGGCTGGTGTGTATCATGAATAAGGTACTAGAACTCAGTGTGTAGACCAGGCTAGCCTCAAACTTGTAGCAATTCTGCTACCTCAGCCTTCATAGTTCTGGGATTGCAGGTGTGTGCTATGGCTCCTGGCTTTAGATGGTATGTTTTTAAAAGACAAAATAGTACCTTATTCATGATGATTTCTTATTTAATGGTTTTGTTTTGTTCTGCAGGTTGAAGAAATAGCTGTTAAAACCCACTGACTTTATGATGCTAGTTATTTATTTATTCACATTTACTATCTTGAATGTAATATCTCACATATTAAAGGAAAGGTGATTTTTAACCTTTTAAAATTTTATTTAATTTTATTTTATGGGTATAAATGATTTGCCTGTATGCAAGTGCACCATATGTGTGTAAAGCTTGCTGAAGCCAGAAGAAGGCATCAGATTCCCCGGTACTGGAGTGATGATTGGTTATTAGCCACCTCGTGGATGCTGGGGTCCTCTGCAAGAGCTCTTAACCACTGAGCCATCTCTCCTTCTCCATCTTGCTGGCAAGATGGCTCGAAAAGAGCATCTGACAAGTATGTTTCTCATACAAGCCTGGTAGAATGAATTCACTCCTTGGAACCCATGTAAAGGTGGTAAGAGAGAACAGACTCCATTAATTTGTCCTGAGACCTCCCTGGTCCTGTTAGGGCCTGCACACACAAGCACCCACCCACATCAAACACATGCCCAATAATAATAATAGTAAGAAGGAGGTTATTTTTGGTCTTTTTGAGTCAGGGTCTCCCTGTAGCACCAGCTGGCCTGAAACTCACTATGTGGACCAGGCTGGCCTTGAACTCATGGCGATCTGCCTGCCTCTGCCTCCCATGTGCTGGGATTGTAGGTGTGCACCATCATGCTCAGCTCAATAGTAAAGTTCTAAAAACCAAACAAAATAAAATCATAGCAATAGACTAGACCATATACAGTTATTGTAATTTTATTATTGAAGCTTTAGTATCCAAGTGATATTTAAAGTGCGCAAAACTGTGATAATCATAAAAGATTCACCATGTTCCAATAAGATGATTAATTCCACTCTCCTTTGAGTTTTTCCTCTGCTTGTTTTCCTACATTACAGAAACATCTTGTGAATGGATTTAACTGAAGAGGCTAGGAACTGGAGGTTTAGTTTCCTTCATGCTGACAGTCAGCAAGGAATGACGTCAATGATATGAGAGCCATCATATTTATCTAGCTGGATTTACGTCGCCACGGTTCCTTTCCTGAAGCTTCATAGCACAAAAATGTTTTCTACTATCAGAATGTGACTAGGTAAAGTGAGTGCAAAGTAACTGTTGTATTAATCACTGTAAGTTTATGGCATGATGAGGCTCCTGCAGATAAAGAATGAACAGAGCATCACATAATTGTACATTCAGTCTAGTAACTGATTTGCCCAAATACCATGCATAGCAAGATGACAAACATTTGTAACTCCTGTTCCTAAAGAACAGCCAATAACTCCCAGAGCAATGTTTTTCTTTTTCGAAATTAAAATTTTAAATTACATATGTTTCTTTGTGTGTGTGGGCATACATGCATGTGCCATAATGTGCATATATGGGTCAGAGGACAAATTTGAGGGAGTCAGTTCTCTCCTTATACCGTGTGGGTCCTGGGGATCAAATTCAAATCGTCAGACTTGTCAGCAAGTACTTTTACCCACTGAGCCATCTTGCTAGCCCCAGTGCTTTTCTATGTGGGTACCATTGTTCATTCTGTTTCTCACTTATCGGCCCTTTCCCATGGAACAAACCCAAACTGGTGATTCACATTTCAAAAAGTCACTGAATAAGTCAAAGACCTCTTCCTTGCTTGCCTTGTGTTCACATGGACAATGTTGTACTACATCACAAGATGATCACATTCCCTGAAAGCACATAGGAACAGATCCTTTGCAATGTGTCTCTCCATCTGTTAATACAAAGAGTCAGGAATTTTGTATTTTGAGTCAGGAATTTTTGCATCAAGAAAATACACCATTTTTTCCTGTTGCTCCTGTCTAAACAAATAGGTATTATACAATATGAAGACCAACTCAGGTTTATAAGATCAACTCAGAGGCTTGGAGTCCTAAGTTCTATTCTTAAACTGATCGAGCGTCATTAGTAATTTTGATATAAGACTTTGTCTATTGGCATGTGATGTGGCGATTACTTCACAAAATACTAAATCATTCACAGGCCTTGTAATTGTACCTGGCAATCAATTAGCATTGTATTATTGAATGCTTACAAACAGCTCAAAACAATCTAAGATGTGGATTGCACTGTTCATTTCAAAATCACTGGGAGAAGAAATTTCAAAAGTCCTTGCTTGACAGAGCTAAGCATTCGATGCGATAAACATATTATTGATCTTCACTTAAGTTTTGCACATTGTATTAATAAGTCATAAGATCATTTTGTTCCCCATAAGTACATAAAGCTATCATGTGCTAATTTACAGTAAAAAGAAAGAAAGAAGGAAGGCAAGCAAGCAAGAGAAAGAAAGAAAGAAAGAAAGAAAGAAAGAAAGAAAGAAAGAAAGAAAGAAAGAAAACACACAGATTGAGGATACCACTAAATTCTTAGGAGTAAAATTCATGAAGGAAGATACCAGCACCAACAGCCCAGAAGGAAGACTTCCGTGGAAGTGAATATTTTTGGAAGTGTTCATGTTTTTAGTGCTCAGGTCAAACTATTAAAGGATAATTAAAATATTTTTTAATCTAGTTATGAGTAATTCTGAAATCTTCTAAAAAGCTAATTTCCCACATTTTATAAATATTTACCTTCAGTATAAACTGTAGGATATATTCACTGTAAATGATGTCAAGATAGCAATAATATTTGACAAATCCAGATGTAATGTTTCATAGAGAAGAAAAGAAGGAGGGTTTTCCTTGTTTATATTGGCAGCTGATGGAGACAGGTGAATCTTCCATTTATTCTCAGCAATGTAGTTAAGAACTTCTCATCAGTCAAACAGGGATGGAAATTTAAAGCGCATCCCTCCTGAGTAGAGACTATCTTGCCATCAGGCTCATAAAATGAAGGCCTTGACTCTTATTTAAATGCCATCCACCATCGCTCTCCAGAGATGAAATGAGAGTACAGAGGTGTCCATACTATAGTGGCTCTGCATCCTGGAATCTGGATGATGATCATCCAAGAACATATCCATGGATAATCAAGCTTTAAGAGATCCAGTTAAAAATAGTAAAGTGACTTAATAGGTTAACCCCTTCTCTTCCTTAGCTTTCTCTCTACCTTCCTAATCCTCATACAATGTGCACTTCTGATAATGGGTAGCAGGCACCCAAGTCTCTGTGGTGGTCTGGAATCCCATTTGTTTATGTCTTTCTTTTGCTATTGGGAGGGAAAGAAGAGATTTGTATGGTGCAGGCTCTTCTGCCTGCTCCCCTCATGCTCACATCCCTCCCTAGTGATATGTTATCTGTTATGTTCCGATAAGGAAGCCAGATCCAGGAGAGTGGCATGTCCTGCTGGGATCACACAGGGAGTTACAGACAGAACAGGCATTAGTGTCTTCTGTCCACCAGTTGGTCTGCTCTACATCAGTGGCTTCACCAGAGATCCATCACCTGATCCTCACATGCCAGAATGAGACATCACATATCAACATGAGGTGCCCACGGCCCTACGGGTTGCACTGCTTTATGAGACTGAATATCATCTGGAATTTGCTTAGGCTTTGGACATCATTATTTAGATCTTAGATCAACAACTGAGTTATTTATACTCAATACATAATATACCATTGTCTATAGTACAGGTTTAAGATTGTTCAAATTATTTTCCCTTTTGTTTTTCTCTTACAATATGCCACCTTAAGTTCATTTATATTGCACTCTAATCATTGGTTCAATCTATGAACAAAATAATATATAGAGTAAATATGTATGCACACACACACACACACACACACATATATATATATATATAGAGAGAGAGAGAGAGAGAGAGAGAGAGAGACTCACTGTGTCAAGACAAAATTTGAAATATTTGAATGAGTTCTATAAAGATAAAATCAGGGGCTGAAGATACGACTGCTCTTGCCCAGGACCTGGGTTTAATTCCCAGCACCCCCATGGCAGCTAACAACTGTTTGTAACTCCATCTCCAAGATATCTGATTGCCTCTTCTGGCCTCCACAGCCATTACGAGACACTAGCGCACTTACATACTCGCAGGCAAAACACACGTAACACATAAAATCAAAATAGTTTTGAATAAAAAAATTTAAAAAGTAAAACCAAAGAGAATAATGATCTTCATGAGGAAGAATACATAGGAAGGTTCTTCACAAGACAGAGGAAGGTCATGGTCATGGAAGAACATTCCCAGGGTCCTTGGTGTCAAGGCCTTGCATGACTTGCTTCTTAGATTGCACCAGGCTGTTGGCCATGGGCACGAGGCAGGATACGGTTGCCTGGAGAATACTCCAGCTTTGTGAGTATATTCTACCCCCCCCACCCCAGCAGGCAACCAAGTATGAATTTGAAAGTTGGAGGAACATTGGGCTACTGGAGATACTCCAGCACTGTTCATATTGGCCTTTCAAGACTATATTTTCTGTAAAATAATATGCTAAAGCAGTTTCCATGTCTTATGACCTTTAGATAGGATCACTTGAGAGTCTTCCTTCTTTTTGAGAGCCAAGGGTGAACTTTTTAAAATTCCTATGTGTAAACCACTTGGCATTGTGTACTGGAAAGAAGTTACTTCACCTTAAAATTCTTTTTTCAAACATTATGTAATCCACAGCCTCTTCTGTCTTCCACAGGCATTCCACGACACGTGTGCACTTACCTATATGCAAGCAGTACACTCATACACATAAAATAAAAATAATAAAATATTTTAAAAAAGGAAGAACACTGTGGTCTAGGTATGGTGACATGCATCTACACTCCCAGCACTCGGGACAAAGTTAGGAGCTCAATGTAAATTTGAAGACAGTTTGGTCAATACAGAGATTTCCAGGCTAGCTGAGGGTACAGAATGAGACTCTGTCTTAAAAGAAAATGAGGAAGAGGAGGAGGAGAAAAAGGAGGATGAGGATGAGGAGGAGGAGGGAGGGAGGGAAGACCAATAAGGCTGGCATATTTATAACTACCATGTTTTTTGTTGTTGTTGTTTTGTTTTTTGATTTTTGTTTTGTTTTGTTTTGTTGCTTTGTTTTGTTTTGAGACAGGGTCTCCCTGCAGCCACAGGCCTTGAACTCACAGAGTTATACCTGCCTTTGCCTCCCAAGTGCTGTAATTAAAGGCATGTGCCACCACACCTGGCCCTATAACTACCGTGTTTTATATATCTACATATACCTAAATGCATGTATACATATGTACATATTACAGTAATAGCTGTAAATTTTCTTTGAGCTATCAAGCTAGAATTAAACCTATAAGAAATTAATTTAATAACACAATTTTGTTTCATCCCTTTGCCAAAATTTAGAATTATTTCATTCAAAGTACATTCTTTCAAGAAATAATAACTTTAAAACATATTTGAGGAAATAAAATTCACCAAATTTAAATCACTTATAGAATATTCTAATCGGAATTGCAAGTGAATCAGGAAAAGTAGAAGTAGCGTAAGAAATAAAACAAACTGAAAGAATAGCATTAACTTGAAACTCTTTTCTAAAACATGAAGAACAGTAAAACAGCTATTTTACATTCTGCAGAAACAGTTTTGAGTTAACAAGGAAAATCTGGCTCCAGCAAAGACCACCAGACTCGAGGCTAAAGATAGTCCTAAGGACAAAGTTAGTTCACCAACTCACATTCTTGTGGTGACCTAGTAACAAAGGGAAAGATTTATAGCATCTGTATGCTCCTTTTGAGAAAGATAGGTCTTACCATTGAGGGAAGAGCCCATTTTTCTATATATCATAAGATCGTTGAGAATCTTTTGATATGTTTTTGGACAAATATATAAATATTTTGGCTTACTTCTAAACGCTTTCTTACTCTTTTCTGTGCCAAGTGTTACTTATATTTTCCACAGCCTAAATGAATGCAACTTCATAAACCAGCACCACGCATTAGACAAGTTTCCATAAAATTACAAATAGATGCTTTGAAAGCTCTAGTATGAAATAAAAAGCAATTCAAAAACATCCTCAGTTCCTGTAATGTATATATGCTATGCAAATAAAATTATTAGCTAACTGTGTAATAATCAATGTAAGTAATCAACTAACAGCCAAATTTCAGAAAAAAATATGGAGTGGAAATTTCTGTTAGAAAAAAGTTCCTGAAATTATAAAAAAATGGAATTTTATAAGCAGTTGATTCTTATGAGCTGAAAGACTAGGAAAATAGAGATTGAGGTATGAATTTTGAACTCTCATAATGTTTTCTGTCAGCTGATAACACAGATGCTCAGATAGCAGTTGCTGTGTGGCAGACACAGTTGTAATCATTTTCCAAGTATGGACTCACTAAATTCTCATAATAACCAGAAGCAAAGAATGCTGCTGTCCCATTTTACAGCATAAAAAACAGAATCCCAGAGCTAGTAAGAAGTAGAGTCTTAATTCAATCCTAGTTCTGATCCTACAATCTATGATTTTCACCCTTACTGCATGCCTCTTGAATATATCTCTGTGTTATGGTTTGACTCGTAGATATCCCACAAAGTTCCATATACTCATGGGCACCAGCCAATGATGCTGTTGCAAGATGATGGGACATTCCTGAGGTGAGGTTTAATGATAGTAAGTTAGGTCACTGGGGGTGTGCCCTTGAAGGGAATATTAGGACCCTGACCTTCCCCCCTTCATATTTCTCTCTCCCTCCCTCTATCCCTTCCTTTCCTGTCTGTCATGAGGCAAACAGCTTTACTCCATCATGTCCTACCAGGCATAATATTTTGCCTCAGTACAGACCCAAAAGTAGTGGGATCAAGAGAACATGAAACAAAGCCTCTGAAATCGTGAGACAAAATAAATCTTGCCTCCTTTTGAGTTGATTATCTCAAGTAGTTTGTAGAGGCGATGGAAATCAGATGAACACACTTTGTTATTCACGCTTATTTGCTGAAAGAGAGTCTTCACACAGGGAAACAATGAATGGTATCATTGTAGTATCCAAGAGCTAGCAATGTCAGCAACCTTTCACCTCCTTCCTGAAAGGCTGAACCCCTTGCCACCTGCCGGCTGTGGATTTCTGACCGTCTCTCTGCTTTATTTCCCTTCCCTGCATCTCTTATATTTATTGCTTGGTAAAGTGGAGAAAAACCAATGTTTAGTATACACTTATGTTTCCAGAACCTTAAATTGAGCTCTGAGTCTTATAGATGATTGGGCAGAAGAATCCACTGATATGCTTAAATGTCATATGTTCCAAGAACTGGTGTTTTTATTAATTAGTCTTACTTGGTTCAGTCCCATTTTTTAAAGAGAATTCTTCTGCTGTCTCTAAAGTGTGGTGACACTCAGGAAATTCTTTCAAATACTGCTGTGTTTCCATGTGAATTGGTCATATAATTAACCTCCACTCTTCTATGTAATTCCCCCCGTGGTTTTTTTTTTTTTTTTTGGAGCTAATGAGGTAAAAGCTTTACAAACTGTGTTCTGCAAATTATCCTTCAAAGCCTAACAAGTAATGAAAGTTCTAAGTTTGTCTTGCTTCATAAAGAGCATGTTTGTTTTCTTTTAAAACTTCAAGGAATCAATTAGTCTACTAAGGCCTATGGTATTTCTGTAGCACCCATACCCTTATGGCTAAGGAGTCAGCAAAGATACCTGATACAATTTAGTGGGCTTTGGTCACCGTTCTTATCACCAGACTAGCAAGATAGAGGACCTCAATCATTTAAAGATCTGACCAAGGAAAGCATAGTTAGTCGGGGTCAGGAATAATTGCTTGAATTTTGGAGTCATGTTTAATCAGCCCCTTTGCTGCTGATCATTTGAGTTTGCTTGAATGTTTACGACATGAAATCACGACCTCAGGACCGATTCTTATAACCTACGGTAAAATAGTCTCTAGACTATGACACAGAGGACTGGTAGGTAACACCATGGAGATCTCTGTCATCAATGCCCCCCTAAAATAGACACTCCTCTTAAATGTTTGTTTACTTTCCCTCCCCAAAATAGAACATTCTATTTGCTCCTTGAGTTCTGCAGCTAATTGTAGCTCTGCTGATCTGGCCTCTGCAAACTGGAGAGGATCCTGACTTCCATTTCAGCACCAGGTCCTGGGTCTCGTCAAATCTCTCTATTTACGTAAAAAATGATATGTTGTAAGGTCAAATTAGTCCAAGCACCAAATTAGGGTTTTCTGAAAGAAGAAAAGCGCACAAGGGCAAAGGTTTGTAAAATCCAATATGAAGAGAACTGTTTGTGTAAGGTTTTTAAGAATTAATAAAAACATGAGGGGTCATTTAAACACCGCCCCTGCAGGCCTGTGAACTCAACTGGCAGGAGTGCCAGCATGCATGAGAACCAGAACGTGAACATGCCCTGAAAGGCAAACGCAGCACAGGAAGTCAGCCAATGGCATTTGTGCCAAAACTAAATTTAGTTCTGGAAACTGTATTTTGAGTGTAAGTGAAGTGTTTTTATAAAGTTTTTTTCTTTTGCTTTAATCACAGAAGTACTGTCTTTTCTGCATGGTTGTTGAAGTGTGGGTTCAATCAGAATACCTGGCTTCCTAAAGCCAATAGCCATAGATGTGGCCAAGGCAGGGGATCATTTAAAGCTTCAACTAGGTCTCCTAAAGAGAAGGCCTACTTCGTTTTCCCCGGAACAGGGAAGCCAGCCTCTGGGAAACATTCAGGATCAGTAAAGCTTTCATTTTAGGTGTTCCTTCATTGCTCAGCATATTTAGGGTTACCCTCAATGGCCTTTGGGATTGATGTTTCACTCTGAGTTTTGTGTAGTCAAACAGAGATAGACTACCTCTTCCTCAAAGAGATCCTATTCCACCACTGTAGCTGCAACAGCAGCTCAACAACCTGTCTACTTCCTGATTCTCATTGCATTTATTACTTCTTGAAATTATGTATTAACGTGTTTAGTCACTTGTTCTGTCTCTCCAGTTACTAGTTGATAAGTTGGCTGATAAGTTACAAGTTGAGAAGCAATGCTTCATCTCTGCTTATGGTTCTATTCCAGGACTCCAGAGAATTCCTGGTAAAAGTGGATTCTCAATAAATATTTGGTGACCAACTGACCACCGACATAAAAACATAGTAATGCATCTTGGGATGCAATATCTCAAGAGATGCTTAAAGTCCAAATTGGAGTCTCAAGCCCACGGACTAAAAACTGTGTAAGTTGGGTTGGGGCAGCCAGGAGATCTGTGCCAATTTTTCTCTTAATGTCACATGTAAAAATCAGTATTTCCAAGATGTTCCATGATTGTTGCTTAAAAGATGGGAGACCTACATAGTAAAAGTTTAATTTCCTTTAAATGACTAACCACAGAGAAAAAGACCCATAGCCAAGAACATTTGGGGAATACACATTATATTCCATAGGCTTTAAGAATAATAGAGGACATGAAGTCAGGGGGCATAAGGAGTTGGGGGTGAGTTTGACAGAAGATGATAAAGGGGATCTGAGAAAGATCAAAATATACTGTATGAAATTTTCAAAGAATCAATAAAATACTATTTTAAAAAGAGAAAAAGGAACAGAAAATGTCTTTCTCATCAACAGTTTAATCTTGTGACTTGAACTCTTATCCATTGAAAGTCACATAATGTTCATGACTTGCTTTAAAAATTGATGATAGAGGCTCTAGAGATTCTCAGGGCTAGGAGCACTGGCTGCTCTTGCAGAGGACCCAGGTTTGCTTCTCCCCACCCACATGGCTGCTAACAACAGTTCTTAACTCCAGTTCCAAGGGTTCTGACCCTCTTATGGCCTCTGAAGGCATTGCATGCACGTGGTGCACCTACATACATGCAAGCAAAACACTCATACACATAAAATGACATTTAAAAATTAAATAAAACTGATGACAAATTCTACATTAGACAAATAAGTTGTGCTCCTCGAATAGAAAGAAACCAGTTGAGGGCTAGATAAATGGTTCAGTGGGTAAAGCTTCTTGCCACTAAGTCTGTCAACCTGAGTTTGATTTTCAGAACCCACATGGTGGAACTAAACAACTGACCCCCACAAATTTTCTTCTGACTTCCATATAGGTGCTGTGGAATGTATGTACACACACACACACACACACACACACACACACACACAGAGAGAGGGAGAGAGAGAGAGGGAGAGAGAGAGAGAGATTTAAGTAAATATAATAAAACATTTTTTAAAAGGAAAGGAAATGAATTGGCATGGATTAAATCTTTTCAAATGAAGACAGGAACCATCCTGGGCTGTGGTCTGCCCAGGGCTGCAGAAGGGGTTTAGGGTCACCATTATCACCATTATCAATTACTCCAGCCCTCCAGGGTACTTTGAAGTTATGTTTTATCTGGCCTCTCTTGTTTCCAATGTTTTTATTTTGCCTTTTAAAACAACAGCAAATGTCAAACCAGGACACTGAAGCAATCTGTAAAAACAAACGCTTTATCTTGTTGAAAATCGATAATAATAATTCCATCTGGCTTCCCCTTAGAAGTCTGCATTTGGTCACTTCTCTGAGAATCCTGTGACTCTCATCTTCTTTATAGCAAGATGCTGACTCAGAATCAGCATCACATCATGATGATAACATGTTCTCTGCTAAGTTAATATATATTTTGGAAAATACTCAGTTTTCGATTGGTGGTCTCAAATAAATAAAGAGATGGATTTCCAAACTTTTTGAGCTGTGCACATTTACCGAGCATCAAAACAAACCTTTAAGCACACTATTGATAACTTACTGGTGCTTGACTAAATTGAGTGAAAATGAACTGAACTGGAAATGGATGATTTTATGGCATGTGAATTGTAGATCTTAAAAAAGATGTTAAAAATAAGTGAGCTAATGTCACAGGTTCAGTTCAGAGTAACATCATGGACAGTGTGTCGGATAACAATTAAAGTTCCAGAAACTGACTGAACATGCTATTTTGAATTGTATCTGCGACGTAAACTCAGTCTGCACCGTTTATTATTTTGTTGCTATTTCTGTGTCATAGGTTTCAGTATTTCTTAAGTGAGTGGACCAGATGCTATGTTCATGTTTTTCCTAATTTTATGAGTTTGACTGCTTGTGGAGGTGCCAGCAATGAGGTCAAAGAGAAAGGCAAAGTTCTAGAACATACGGAGTGCAGAAAAACTTGCCTTGTCAGGTGCAGAGATGTAACTATTTACCGTCAATAAACGATCTTGTTTTCTATTTATATTTTGGACTTTTGAATAAAAGGTTTATGTAATCAAATCAAAGTTGGCTAGGTATTTTCTAAATTCAGGCTATCAAGTAGTTTAAACATAGTTTTCATTATCTTAATGATCAAGATTACATCATCTGCTTGGGCCAAATACATCCTTGTTGATGCTTTCTGCTTTATCTTACTAATCTATTTGGAGACGCCATTTGCTCCAGTGTACAACTTGGAAGAGCTCCAATTGTCATCTGGTTCAAGCACACCGACTTCCCATTGACTGCAGTTCATTTCAGCAAAAGGAATTGTTTTCAGCAATGAAAGAGGGCTGGGGAGATGGCCCAGTGGCTAAGAATACTGGTTGTTCTTGCAGAAGACCTGGGTTCGACTCCTAGCACCCACATGGCAGCTAACAACTGTCGGTAACTCCAGTCCCAGGGGATCTGCCAGCCTCTTCTGACATCCGGGGGCGTTCCACAACACAGGAGCACTTACCTACATGCAGGCAATACATGCATACACATAAAATAAAAATAACAAATAAAAATTAAAAAAAGGGAATTAGTAAGAGCAGCTTCTCATAACCTTGGAACTCAGTCCCCTCTATTTATAGATAACAAGAATTTGATGTACAGAGAACTCTTTGAATGTAACAGTTACATATCAGTACATTTGACCAACTGCAGGTTGAAAATATTTGGAAAAGATGCATTTGTACTGAACATACAGACTTTTTCCTTGTCTTTATTTTGTAAATGGTGCAGTATAACTATTCTCATGGCATTTACATTGTAATAAGTGTCATAAGTCGTTTAGAGATTATTTGAAATATACAGCAAGATGTAGATGCTGTGACACTTTATGTAAGGGACTTAAGCATCAATGGATTTTGATATCCTTGGGAACAGTGGACCGATTCCCCATGGATACCAAGAGACAGCTGTAGAAGAATTATTCACCATTACTCTAAGGACCTCAGGCAAGTAATCAAGGGTGAATTAAAAGCATTTTACACAGCTTTTTATTTGATGCACACAAACTAAACACAGTTCAGATATCTTACTTATAAGAGCACTGTGTCCAATCTGGGCTTTGCAAAGAAAGATTATACAGCACACCAAAATAACCAAGAGAGTATTTTTAAAGAACTAAGTACAGTCAGCGGATCAAAATTCAAAATTTATCTTAAAGAAATTTTTTCCTATTTGTCACTTCCCATAGAATACACATTCTAGCTCAGCATGGAGTGAGAATTAGCCTGTTGATTCCATTCTCTCTCAGCCTACTGAAGCAAATCTGAATCCCCCTGTTTTTAGGCCACTCATGCAATTTGGCTTACTCAGTTTCCTTCTTTAGATTATAAAGATCATAAGAAATATTTCATGGAGTCATGAGGGGTAAAAAAGGTAAGTCATATAAAGCACTTGGTACAGGGTCTGATGCATATTATGCTTTGGAAATTATTACTAGGTATTTAATATTTTGATTATATGTATAGAAAGACAAGCCATATTATATATCTTATTTCTTTAATTCATGTTAATACCTTTTAAGGATTTTTAAAGATGTTTATTTATGCATGTGTAGGGTGCCCTCAAACGCCAGAAGAAGGTATCAGGTGCCCTGAAGATGGAGTTGTAGGTGGTTTGTGAGCTGCCTGATGTGGGTGATGTCAACTGAAGTTGGGTCCTCTGCAAGAGTAGCAAGCCCTCTTAGCTGCTGAGCAATCTCTCCAGCTACCTCCATGTTAATACTTTTAATTAATACAGAGAGAAGTTATTCTGTCTTTGTTCTATGCCAGCTAACATATTAAATGCTTTATATTTTATGGCTATTAACACCATACATCAGAGGAAGAAATGAGCCTCTGAAAAACTCAATAATTTTACCCAAGGTCACTTGATTGGTTGGCCTGTCATTTTACCTCTATGTCTCCATCTCTCCCTTTCTTTGTCTTTCTCTCTCACACCCTTCTTTGATATTTAGAAATCAGACTTGGTGTTGTCCAACCAAGTTTGATGCCCTGTATTTTAGTGAACTATCAACAAACAGTTGTCTGTATTGTTATTGCTCATTTTAGCCCTGGTGTAACAGAGAACTTTCCCATTGATGCCTGAGGATAATTGTATAGATGAGCTCTGAAGAGTCACATTCCAGATGAGGAGACTGGACTGAGAGGTTGATTTATGGTTATTGGTGGAGGCATTTTTTCTACATGATATGAGCTGTTCTAGCACAGGAAACTAACCAGGAGTGTCACTTGTTTCATGAACCTTATCGCCTCAGGGGTTTCAGAGATTGACCATACATCACTGCACTGCTCCATGATCTTTGACAGCTTCTAGAAGTTAACATTTGTCAACTCTGTGACATCACTTTCTGAATACGTTTCTATTTATTTATTCATTTTAAAATATTGTTTTTATTTATTTATTTATTTACTTATTATTTATTTATTTTTAGTCTTTTTGAGACAGGGTCTCCCTGTAGCCCCAGTTGGCCTGAATTCGTTATGTAGACCAGGCTGGCCTTGAACTCACAGGGATCCACCTGCCTCTGCCTCCTGAGTGCTGGGATTAAAGGAGTACACCACAAAGCTGGGCTTTATTTTTTAAATTTTATGTGTATGACTGCATTGCCTGAATGTAAGCAGGTGCACCCATGTCATGCAATGCCTGTGGAGGTCAGAAGACGGCGTAAGATTCCTTGATGGAGTTTACGCACGCAGGATTGTTACCTGCCATGTGGGTGCTGGGAATGGAACCCGGGTCCTCTGCAAAAGCAGCCAGTGCTCTTAACTGCTGAGTCACCTCTCCAGCCCCCATTCATTCCTATTTAAAAGGAGGAGACCTTCTTGAATTTATGTCTGATGCCTAACCTAGTATTCTAATCTCAGGATTAGAATATTTACATTCTTCTATCTTTAAAGGGATGGGAGTTCTTTGGTAGGTATCTAATCATGTCACAGAGGAGTGAGCTGTGAAAAATATCCAAAGAATTCAGCATACATCATAGAGGAGGCAACTGAAGAACAAACTACTATGAGCTTCCGCTACTTTGCTTTTTGGACTGGATCCTTAGAACTTCTTCCTGAGAGAACGCTTTAATGCTCCATGCACATGTAATCAAGTTATGATGATGTCAGACAGTTCTAGGATGGACCCCAAATCCAGTAACTCATGGCTTTCTCAGAGGAAGGAGGAGGAGGTTGTTTGGAAATAGATATACGCTGTACAAAGGAGGCTGTGGAAAAGACTAAGAGCAGTTCCCAGCTGTCCTTTTAAAGACATTCCTCCCCCTCTTTCACCTGATCTGGAACTTGAACTTATTTGCGACTTAAGAATGCCCTCCTTGGCACTTTTAATGTGGACTGAAACTAACACCATAAAAACCAAACTAAAGCATTCTCACAGTATCTTGGATTTAAATTGTGTGTGTGTGTGTGTGTGTGTGTGTGTGTGTGTGTGTGAGAGAGAGAGAGAGAGAGAGAGAGAGAGAGAGAGAGAGAGAGAGACATCCTGCCTATGGAGCTCAGAGCACCACTTTGAGGAATTTGTTCTCTCCTACTGTTAGATCCAGGGATCCAGGGATCGAACTCTGGTTCTGCCAGTCATTCAAGGGTGTTTGCCTGCCCAGCCGTCTCAAGGCTAACTTCTAGGTTTGAATCTCTTTCTGTCTTGAGGCAAAATATGCTTCTGCATATTGCTGACCAATCACAACACCCAGGCTCTAACACCTTTCTAAAAACAAATGCTCAGAATAGCAGAAATTCCCCCAAGGGAAAAAAGAACTCCATGCTAAAGAGAATGAGGACTGTGAAAAAGACCAAATTGCAGCCCAGAAAGCACTGGGCAGCATACCCAATCCATCCTGCTTCTTTGAAAATGAAACACACGAGCTTTAATTCATTAACCATATTCTTGCCTTATTTAAAAATTCTTTGGAATCGCCTTTTTGCTCAATGAATTTCCTGGCTCTGGGTTTCATTAAATCCTTTGAAAGAAGACAAACCAAGCAGTGGCCTGCTGTGCTTTAGAAGTAGATAATTTTCCTAAGGGCTGTCTTAACAAATTACTACAGAGTGGGTGGCTTAAAACAACAGAAGTTTATTTGCTCACAGTTCTGGATGCCAGAAGCCCGAAATCAAGGTGTCAGGCAGAGTGGATTCCTCCTTGAGACTTTGAGGGAGGATGTGTTTGGTTTCTCTCTTAGCTTCTGGGGTTGCTGGCAATCTTTGATGTTTCTTGGTTGATAGCTGTATCATTCTAATTCATGCCTCCATCTTCACATGACTGTCTTCCCTCGGTGTGTGTTGGGTGGGGGAGGACAAGGGGGGAGGCTGTATGTGTACGTCTATGTCCAAATTGCCTTCACCTCCTTCTCTTAGGAAGCCAGTATTCACTGAATTTAGGGTCAGTTCTAGAACACTCTGACATCATCTTAACTTGATTACATGTGCGAGGGTACTATTTACAAATAGGGCCACAATCAACACTAATGATGATATTATAAACATACTTTTTAGGGGGACACACAATTCAACCCAAGGCAAGAAGCAAAAGTAAAAAAGTGTTCTGGTCTTTTGGGGGGGATGTGGGCTCTGTGTGTGTGTGTGTGTGTGCGTGCGTGCGTGCGTGCGTGTGTGTGTGTGTGTGTGGTATACACATGAATTCCCATACGTGCAGAGGCCAGATCAGGATGTTAGGGTGTCTTCCTCTACTGCTCTCTGCCTTGTTGCTGAATGGGAAGCTAGGCTGGGCATGCAGGGATCTCATAAGGATCTGTTTTTCTTTGCCATTCTCTCATAATGCTGGGGTCACAGGACTATGCCAGGATGCTTGACTTTAAAGAATTATATTTTTAATTATGTGCACATGTGTCAGTGTGTGGGCATGTGCACATATGAATACAGGTGCTCTTAGAGTCCAGAAAAGGACATCATATCCTCTGGAGCTGGGGTTACAGGTAGCTGCAAACTGCCCAACATGTACTACTATTGCACTTAATCACTAATCCTGTACCTCATTTCTTATGTGGATATTGGAGATTCAAACTCAGGTCCTCATACTTGGAAACCATCACTCTTACCCACTGTACCATCTCCTTAACCCATAGTTTTGTTTTCTAGAGACTAAGTCTCATTCTATAGTCCAGTCCCTAGAACTCACAATGTAGCCTAGGCTGGCCTTAAATTAATACTCCTATCTCAACTTCCTGAGTACTGGGTTACATGTGCAAGCTAGCATATCTTGCAGCTTGCTCTGTGTTTTATCTTCCTTCCCTTCACTTCTTTTTCTCCGTTCTTCCCTTTCTATATTGACCAAAGGAGTAATTCAGCTAATGTACAGTGTAAAAATCAAGTTGTCAATGTTCACTAAACATTAATAAAAGCATACTCAGGAGGAGACTGGTTGTGGTGGAGGCATAATGGATATACATAACTTTCAAAACTTATCTGTGAATTTTGTTGCTTATAAATGTGTCTCCAATGAAGTTGTTGAGAATACACACACACATGTGCACACTCACAAACACACAAACATATACACCAGACACAGCAAACAGTACCAGTTAGATCTGCCCATTCAATTTAATATTAAATATTTTGGAGAAAATAAAAAATTCAGAGGAAAAATTCCAATTTAATTACTTTTAAAATGAGCATATTGAAGAAAAAGCTAGAATATGAACATTGTAGAATAATTAGCAAACTATTAAAAATTTTTACATTGTCACAGAACTTTTCATCCTCAATAGCAATTCTAAAACATATTATGGAATATTTTTGAAAATTTAATAATATATTTGCACACATTTAGAGAGTAAGATATTGTAGCTACTTGTAATAGTTTCAAAAATAATTTAAAGATTTTATTTTTTAGGTTGTGTGTGTGTGTGTGTCTGTGTGTATTTGTGTGTCTGTGTCTGTGTCTGTGTATATAGAGGTCAGAGGACAATTTTTGGGAATGGGTTCTGTCCCTTCGCTATGTGAGTTCTAGAGATTGAATTTAGATCAGTTTCAGTGGAATGCATCTTTAGTTGCTGAGCAATCTTATTTTAAATGTACCTTCACCCACAAAGATACACAAAGAAAACAAGCAAAGAAAGAATATCACTGGAAACAGTGTGTGATCAAAAGTGTTTATCAACTAAAATTACATTCGGTTGTCGTTCAGTTTGTTTAGCTAAAGTCTCTTGAGCTCAGGTTTCAAAGCAACAAACAAAAGTGACAATCATAATTCACTTAGGATTTGAAGTTGGGAGCTTCTTTAAAGTGACACAGCTAAATAAAACCATGATTTGCTTAATGAGTGACCCTGGGAACCCACCAAGGACACCCATACTGCAAGTTGGTTTAAGGTTCATAGACAACCTTACAAGCCACCTGCCCTGCTAGCTTGTGTACTATGGAATTGGAATGGCTGACTTTTACACGCATTGCACTCATACCAGCTCAAGAAATAAACATGCAAGTAAAAAAAATGTGCCTATGGCAAACTCCTGCTTTCAAAAGTCTAGGAGAAGATAAGACATGAAATACTAGCAAATATTGAACAGGTTGCTAATATTCACACAGAACATGAAAGAACAATGTTGCAACAAAATGGCTTCATGTTTTAAGTTCAGTGAAGATGTGATGATGACAGGGGTTGTTTTTTCTCTTTCTTGAATTTTTTTAAAATTTTATTTTTATTGAATTTTTGGGATTTTCATACAAGATAATTTGATGGTATTTAGATTCCCTCCCCATCTGCATCTCCCCCCGTTGCCCCTGCTCAATTTAATGTACATATACATGATATATATATGATATATAGACATATGATATATATGTATATTATATACATATATATCATATAGGGTTTGATTTGTGTCCTTAAATGTTTTTCACTGTGGGTCCATGCACTGCTGCACTGGGCCTACTAGGAATCCTATCCCTGTAACACACTGTCTCTTCCTATTCCAGTAACTGTCAATTGCCAAAAGTTCTTTAGGTTAGATTGGAACTTCTTACCACTTCCCCATGACTATGCTACAATTTTGTCTGATTTGAGCTTGCAAGGAATTTGTGCATGCTGTCACCATTGCTGTAAGTTCATAAGAGAAACTGAAGGAACCACAAGATGACTACTCTTCCTTGAAATTTTTAAGGTCATGGTTGGTGAGAGATGGTGAAATCAGATACATAAAGTTGGGAGAACTGAGAGCGATGAAGTAAAATAATTATTTCCATTTCTTAACGCACTTCCAGATAAAATTATCATACTCTACAACAATCCCACCCTGTTATTGTCTGGTCCTAGAAGCTAAACAGACTTGGACCTGGTTAGAACTTGGATGGGAGAAAAAGCTGTCGCAGGGTAGATCTTTTCTTCTTTTCTTCTCCTCCCCCTCCCCCTCCTTCTCCCCTCCCCCTTCTTCTTCGCATTCTACTTATTCTTCGTATTCTTATTCTTCTTGCTCCTCTCTCTCTCTCTCTTTCTCTCTCTCTCTCTCTCTAGCTCTTTCTTTATATGGCTTAAACCCAAAGCCTCATGCATGCTAATAGCGTATTTGACCAATGAACTATACTCCAGGCATCATTTACCTGCTTTCCTGTTGGCAAAGGGCTTGATGTCAACTAGGTGAATATGTGAACCTGGGCTGGGTGTTTGAAAGGTTCATTGTTCCACCTTCGGGCAATATGAAGTCGATACAAAATATTGAGGCCAAACATTTGTCGCATGGTATGTAAAGGTAACAGAAGGAAAAATCTTTCCTGTATTCAGACTGTAGAATTACATTCACAGACATTCATCAATTATAATTTAAGTACTTCCACAGTTATATTCATTCAAAGATTTGTAAATAGGAACCTAAAGAGAGGGCTGAAGAGATCGATCATTGGGAAAAGCACTCGCTGCACAAGCATGATGACCGGTGCTTTGATGCCCACCCCCACCCATACACGCAACCCTAAACAACCCAAGTGTGGTGGCACATATCTGCAACCCCAGCACTGGGAAGGGAGGCAGAGATAGATGGATCCCTGGAGGTTTCTAGCCAGCCACCTTAGTTAAATTGATGAGTTCTATGTTCGGTGATACCTTGCCTCAGGAAATAGTGCAGAGAGTGATAGAGGAAGAC
The DNA here is from genome assembly GCF_000622305.1 of Nannospalax galili. Classification (NCBI taxonomy): domain Eukaryota; kingdom Metazoa; phylum Chordata; class Mammalia; order Rodentia; family Spalacidae; genus Nannospalax; species Nannospalax galili. The sequence goes on from NW_008355477.1 coordinate 2,859,927, forward strand.
ACTTAATACTGATGTCTAATATCCACGTGTATTCATACACACATGAATATGTACATACACCCCCCACACACACACTCAGGAATCTGAAGAAACATTCTTAGTTTTAGCACAAAAATTCCTACTTAACAATCCTGAAGTAGGCATGGGACAGTCTGGCTATTTACTGTAATTAACAGTCTCAATTTCTATAACAGTTGTCCACACGTTTCTTCCATATTCCACATCAAACATGAAAAGGATGCCCTCTCTTTCTGTTTTAGGAGCTTAGAGGTAGAACTCTTGATTTTTATGGGTGAGATGCTGTGAACTATTAACCCACCAAGAACATGGAAATGATACCAGAGGGATCATAATCAGTTTGGGAGACATGGGCAAGATGAAACAAAAATTAGTGATGCTGACAAAGAGTTGGAAGCCAATCAGATACAAGTCTGAAACAGCATATGACACTCAATCAGAAAGTTCAGTGTGATTTGGGACTATTTAATAAATGGGATTATATAACAAACAAGGGCAAAATAGGTTGCCCTAACCTGGAATATTGGACCTGGGGACTGAAAAGAAATAAACTCCTGGAAGGATCCGAGAGCAGATCATCAACAGTGATGGTTTTCAAGTAAAATATGAACTTTATAGTGTAGCCAAACCACAGAGTCAGACCCAAGGGAAATGATAAAAATCTTCAAATAGCTCAAGGGTCTAAACACCAAGGGTAAAGAGGAATTTTGGCTAGAGATATGAAAAGTTTCAAGGGATAAAGTTAAGGAAAGCAAAATTTAGGTTAAGCATCAGAATATGTTCTTTGATAGTAAGATTTATGTGTTTGTGGAACACTCTCTTAACAGAATAGACAAAAAAACAATGTTACATTTGCCAAGATCCTTGATAAGAGGATACCTTGATGTCAGACCAAAGATTCCAGAACTTTCACTACAATAGTCTCGTGCCATGACCACATGGAATAGATAGCATCATTTTTGAAAAATCCTGAATTTCTGTGATAATTATAATGGGAATGAATAGTGAACAGATTGTTCTCTTTAATGAAATGTAGCTTAAGGCTTTAATCAAGGCTCTGAGAAAAAACCCAAACTGTAAACAAGCATGGTGCTACTTTTCAGTAGCAATTGTAAAAATGGAGGAAAGTCTTAGAGATGTGGTTTTCAAAGTATATATATTTTAAAGCATTTTTCTACACTACTGTTTTTCCCCATTTGGAAATTAGCTGATGAATTATAAGATAGATTCTGAGCATCAATGAAACACAATCACCTATTTCTGACATTGGTCAATGGACTCGTAAATTTTTCTTCGTCAAATGTGGTGCAACCTGGCAGTAAATCAGAATGGACAATAGGAGTTGAGTCTGTGTGAGCAAAGGGATTATGTAACAAACAAGAGTGAAATAGGACGTTCTGAATGAATGAATGGTAATGCCATAAGTTACGATGACTATGATATAAACTGAACATTCAGGTAGAATACAAAATATTATTTTATATTTTTTATTTAAATCATTTCATTGTAGTGAATTCACAAATAAAAACATCACACAGCTAGATTAAGGTAGCCACTCAAACACACACTTGCCCAGTCCCAAACTCTATGCATCTCAGTGAACTTCTGTAATCACAATTTCCATTCTGAAGTCATGGAACTCAACATAAGTATGTTACACTTTTATGAACTTGAAATGTAATATAAATGTGACACATTACAAAATGGAATATTATTCAGCCCTAGAGAAAAATAAAAATAATGCTATTGCAGGCAAATGAATGGACCTAGAATGGTTAATGAGATTGCTCAAACTCAGAAAGAAACCTGTATACTGTCACATGCAGATTCTATCCTATAATGTACACATATATTTATACAGCTACAAGTGTAGGCATCGTATAACATTTAGCCAGGACACCAAGGAAGGGTGATATTAGGCAACAAAGGAGAGCTTAGGAATTGTGAAAGAGGACATAAAAATAATTGCTTTTCTAATTTCAACTCTGTCTTTTTTATGTGGTGGCTAATTCCATGAAAATGTAATAGCTTCTGTAAATATTAAAAATCCAACTAATTTTATTACAAAATTTTTTTGACACAGGGTCTCCGTGTAGCCCCAGGTAGCCTGGAACTGACTGTGGAGACCAGGCTGGACTTGAACTCACAGAGATCTACCTTCCTCTGCCTTCCAAGTGCAGGGATTAAAGACATGCACCACCATGCCCGGCTCAAATTTTTTTTTCTTTATAGCAGAACCACTATATTTATACCTGTGTTTTAAAAGCATATATGACTTCACTGAGTAATTTTTTCCAAGGAGCACAAGGTTAATGCATGCAGCCATTCATGAGACAAGAATCTTTTGGTCAAGGATAGACCCTGTGCATAACATTCTTTAAGATGTTAATGGAGCTGGAAAAATCTATTGCTGTGCTGATGTTAATGTACAATTCATTAGTCCTTTATTTATGGTGGTGAGGGGTGTGTCTCAGCACTTGGGAAGCAGAGTCCACGGAACTGAAGATTGGAGGTCAGACTGGAGAGCAAGACCCTTTCCTCCCTCCCCCAAATGAAAATGAACTCCCCAATCCTCAATAGAACATACAGAATTATGTTCAGTATATTATATTTGGTCATTATAAATGACTACGCTACTTTTTGATGTACTTCCTATTCCATTCTTTATTGTTATTTTACAGTAAAATATTTACTATAAATCATGTCATGTTACATTGGCAGCATTAGCAGCAGTCTCACACATCTCATGTTTGCCATATATCTTTTTAAAAAACATTTTATTATTTTTATTTTATATGTATGAGTGCATTGCCTACATGCATGTACATGTACCCATGTCATGAAATGCCTGCAGAGGCCAGAAGAGAGCATTGGATCCCCTGGAACTGGAGTTATGGACAGTTGTTAGCCACCATATGGATGTTTGGAATAGAACCTGGATCCCTCTTCAAGAGCAGCCAGTGTTCTTAACCGCTGAGCCATCTCTCCAATCCCAGTTTGCCATACACCTTGGTTGCCTCAAGATGCCACTTCAAGGGACTGATCTATACAATCTAGGTTTGTATACATTTTATGATGTCCATGCAATGACAAATCACCAAGTATACATTTTTTAAGGCATGTCCATCGCTAAGCCACATATAAATGTATTTAGAACAATATATTCATTGTTCCTAAAGCTGAAGCAAGTTCTAGGTTAATGGTAGGTTAGGGCCTTCTGGAAGCCAGATGACAAATGAACTGACACGTGTCTGCTTGAAGCCCTAGGGGTGCTGATTAAGAGTTGTTCTGCTTGTTAGCTTTCTGTCCATGACCAACAATGCATGCCATTGCATCTGTAGGGCATTCATATTAGCCCTGTACAATCCTGGCAGAGTTGCATTTTCAACCTCATAGTCATCACAGGAGCTCAGGACAAATAGAACATATATGAATTAGAGTGACATTTGTTCAACCACCTTGAGTCACAAGTGATCCTGTGAAGTGTGACTCTGTTAACCATCTACCCTGAATGCCAAGACTCAATGAGGTATAACCATGCATTGAGGCATAATTATGCAATGAGGCATACCCAAGCAATGGTATCCTGGCACTTGGGAATACTTTGGGTAGGTGTTTGATTATGAGTTAAAAGGTGCAAGGTATTGTTACCAAAGAGAGCACAGGCATGAACCACATTCTTACTTCTACTGTAAGTTGCTTGAAGAGGGATGATCGAAAACCCCATCAGTTCCCTAAAGGTAATTTGGCATGTCCTTAAGTAGGACATCAAGTAATTTTAAATGCTGTGGCCTCTTGAAAAACAGCTGATTGACGGCCACTGAAAATACTAGGGACATTCCCTGCATAAGTAGAAGGAGCAGCACAGTGATGGGAAATAAGACTCTCATTCTGTCTTCAGGAGCAGGCAGGGCAATCAAGCCATAAGAAAGAACTTCCATGGGGTGCTGTCGCCAGTGTTCACAAAGAGCAGTGCAGACTATAGGACGGATCAGAACTGGATGTGTCATTCTCTTTGTCCAGGCAATGAACTCTCCAACTAATTAGATTTCATGGCATGCCTCCTGCTAAAGAGCCAAACACCTAGCAACATCAAGTTGGCTTTTTAAAAAGCCACAGGAAAATTAATCCACCTGCCACAACAAATGTTACAGGGAATAGTCTTCTAAAATCAAACTTGGACAATGCTAGCATTTACACAAGATGGATGTTTGTATCGAACACCTGCATTAATGGTTTCATTATAATACATTTTCTTAAGCAAATGGTAAAATTTCTTTTTCATTTGTATAAAGTCCTCTTCACCCCCCCCAAGTATATTTTTTTGAAAAAGGGCTCAAAACCACATGAAATATGCAACGACTTATTTCCAACGTTCTGTCAGCTCCCTACAGAAATGATTGTAAGATGCCTTGCAACATTTAAGCATGACGTCACAAAGCCCCACAAAAGGCGGGCGAGGTTTGACATTTTAGTTTTATAGATACCACCGGTGGGGGTGCAAGAAGCTGCTCCCAGGTTGATCGCCAAGCCAAGAACATTGACTTCTCCTGTGTTTCTTAGTTATTCAGGACCCTGGCATCTGTGCACTGAGCTCAGAGGGGTCCTAGTGTGAACCCAGGAGGCCAATTAACTGTCTTCCTGTATCTCCACCGCGACCAGGTCCCATTCACCTCCTCCTCTTAATTAGAAAACATCTACTCACGTGCTCAGGACCCAGACCTGCGAAGACATCGCCCCCCCCCTTGGGCAGCCTCAAGCATTTGAATTGGATCTTCATATGTCCTTTAAAAAAAGGCAGCGGGGTTGGGGCTGGTGGGGAGAAGGCTGGAAATTTAACTCAAAGATCAGAAAATCTGTCCTGGGTTGCCCATCTGACACCAGTGGGTGGGGTACAATCTGACACTCCCCTTCCTTTGCAGAAACGTGAGTGCACACAGCGCGCCCCTGAGTCCAGAGGAGGGGAGTCCGCACTTCCGTCGTCCTCACGACTTTCTCCCCAGGAGACCTGGTATCAGCGAACAGCCAGCCGGCTCTCGGAGTTGCTTCCCAGGTTTGGCGCCTGGAAAACTTCACGCTCTGCTTTCTCCTGCTCCTGGCTCCGCCCTGGCTCCAGACCCTGCGTTCCTCTCGCCCTCCCGCCCCGGGCCACCGTTTTCCAGCTGCCTCTAGCGCGAGGGTGCTGGGACCTCTGCGCCAGCTCTGGGCCCAACAAGACTGGTAGCGAGTATCAAGTGTCGTTCGGAACGCGGGCACGCGCTTCGGAGGCTTTCTTCTGAGCTCGGTCCTCCACAATTAGCGTTGAGCGCGCAGCAGGGAATTCTCTCCCATCTTTGTGTTGTCACTCAGCCCTTGGAAGGCCACACGCGCTGCGCGCATTGTGTCCCACTGCAGCAGGACCCGCACCCCTCCACAACCTTGAGCTTGGAGACACCTCTGAGCCTCGTCAGTCCAGCAGATCCCCAGAGCGCAGCCGTGGTCCCCAAGTCGCTGTGAGGATGCAGCGAGTGTGCTGCGGGCGCTGAGCTTGGGTCCTGGGAAGTTCTTACCACGCTAGGAGCACGGACTACAAACTCTGGGCGTACGCCCAGGCAGCCTCCTCCCGAGTCCTCAAGACTGTCCTCGGGCCACGAGGAGGAGCTTGCTGGAGACTTCTAGGCTGTCCAGAGCCAGAGAGCTGGAGCGCAGTGTCTCCCGCCTTTCACTGGGAAAGGGGGAGTGGCGCTGGCAGACTGGAGCTGGGAACAAGGCGGATGACCAATCTTCCTCTTCTTCCTTAGCCTCTTAGAGACTTGGGCTCCGTGTAGAAGGTTCTAAAGGCTTCAAAGGGACACGGACTTCTTGTTTTTTTCCTAGAAGGCAGGTGATGGAGCTCCTATTTCTGCCTCCTCAGGGACACTTGGAGCGCTCTGGCGGCTCGTGAGCCTGGCACTGCCTTCCACCGCCCTTGGAGACCCCTACCTGGCAACTCTTCCCCAGTCGCCTTGATCTAGAAGGGAAAGAGAAGAAAGAAGGTGGTCCTCAGACACAGTCCAGTCGAGATGTCCGCGCAGAGCCTGCTCCACAGCGTCTTCTCCTGTTCCTCACCCGCCTCCAGCACCGCCTCAGCCAAGGGATTCTCCAAGAGGAAGCTGCGCCAGACCCGCAGCCTGGATCCAGCCCTGATCAGTGGCGACGGGAGCGAGACCGGCACAGAGGGTAGCCTGCGGGCCTCCACAGGAACCCGCCTCTACTCTCAGCAGCTCCTAGCCGAAGATCCGGGTTCCTATTCCGCGTCTTCTCCCCGGAGTCAGCACCCACGGGCTACCCGACTCCCGTTACCCAGACCTCTATGTTCGTCCTTCTCCACGCCCAGTACCCCGCAAGAGAAGTCGCCGTCTAGCAGTTTCCATTTTGACTACGAGGTCCCCCTGGGTCGCAGTGGTTTCAAAAAGAGCATGGCCTGGGACCTGCCTTCGGTCCTGGTGGGGGCCAGTGGCCGCAGCGCTGCGAGCATCCCCTCTTCTTCTGGGGGAGGCCCCAATGGCATCTTCGCTTCTCCCAGGAGGTGGCTCCAGCAGAGGAAGTTCCAACCCCCATCCAACAGTGGTGGCCACCCGTACATCGTGTGGAAGTCTGAGGTAGGGACCAGCGCCATGTGTCTGGTGGCCCAAAGCTAAATGCTCTAGGCAGTTCCAAGCCGCTGTCTTTAAGCCCATCACATTTATAGAGTGAGGCATCCGCTGATGGATTTTCTGGTATAGATGTTTAACTTAAGTTGGTTAAATGATACTAGGCAATGGGATAGCCCTAGGGTTCCATACAGTATATGTATGCTGTACGACTAGGGTGTACTTTGGATCTGTCAAGAGAATTTGAGGAAGAGGTCGTGTTCTGTTTTCCTTTTGGTGCTGCAGTCAATCAAAGGGTCATCTCATCTCTTAATCCAATCCGAATAAGTTTAGGAACTCAAATGACTTATTAGTAACCATGATTTCATTCAATGATTGATGAAATCTAATTTGCTATACATGCACGGTCAGGTTGCTCTATAGAGTTCAAGGACAATATTCTGATGGATGTTGATTGTATGTTTGGCCTCTGTGGGGGGTGACCAGGGTAGAATAACTACTACAGTTCTCTAGTTATGATTTCTTCTTTCCCTTAAAGGTGTAATTTCAGAAATCTATGGTACTGAATACTTTCTGTGCTTAAGGGTATGAAATATCATGGAAATATGCCCAAATTCCACTAAGGACAATTAGTCATTAGTGGAATAGATGTGAATCAGGAATCAATCATAAATAGGGAACTCAGAGGGAGCTATTTGATATTCTTAGAATGTTTGCTTGCTTGTTCTGAAGGGAGAATAGAGCTATTGGGAAACTGTGGTTGATGGGTAGTTGGAAAGTAGCATACTTTTAGAGAATTAAATAGTGGTTGGTTAAAAAAATGACCAGCTCCTTTCCCTTTTAGTCCACAAACTCTATAGGTTTGCCCTGGATCTGTTTCCCTAAGGGAAGGGAAATCTCATCAATTGTAATTAAACATCTTAAAGCACAGTTAGCATTACAGAAATGAAATGAAATACCATGTAATTGCTGGAGATTTAGGCTAAATAAAGGAAACCCAACCAAGCCAAACAGTCTGAAAATACCCTCCAAGATCATACTCAGCTCTGTTAGCATGAGGTAACTGTCAGATTTCAGTTTTAGTAGATTACTGTACAAAAATCAGAATTATTGATCACAGATATTAACATCACATGTTAATAATGTTAGTTACTGAGTTAAAGTGATGGGTGCTGCTGGGTGGCATGTGGATAATAAAAAGTGAACAAAGGTTGCTGACTGGCTGAGAAAGATTTTGGAAACAGAAGTTGAGACAGACTATGTTACCCTCTGAACAGCAGGCTTTGCATTGGAAAGGAGAGAAACTACTCTCCTGCTCAATATCAGAAACACGTATTATCAGCATAATCTATATGAGAGAAAGATATATAT
>NW_008355477.1:2868062-2897453 GCF_000622305.1 Nannospalax galili
AGAGAGAGGAGAGAAGAGGGAGAGGGAAGAGAAGAAGAATTGACAGAGGAGAGAAGGAGGAAGAGAGAGGCCACCTTTTTGGATTTGATAGCCACTGATATTCTTACCCATTAAAATCCCATAATCAATGGACAGATGTCTTATTTGTAGCAGTGTTGGGTGGCTTTCTGTCTGTTACACAGAGTGCATGGGTAATTTGCACCAAACTCATCTACCGTGACTTTCCCCTTTTTGCGGTGCTTAAAACCAACATAGCCATCTAGCAAAAGAACAAAATTTTCTCATAAAAGGTTTATGTGTGTAAGTGGGTAGGGGTGGGAATCTCTTATGCTTGAGGCAGATATGCAATGATGGGGTGGAATCCTGGCATGAAGGTCTAATTCTCGTTTTGTTTTGTAGAGGCCAAGATATCCTAACTTAACCCCTAGCTCTGGAATTTAATGGTCTGGATTACCTTTCAAAGGTTGAACATCCTGGAACCATTTCAAAAACCAAGAAAATTCATCCCATTGGGCACTGCCTGTCCTTCTCACTTGCAAGCAAGCTTGATTCTTTGTCCTAAAAGAGAAACTTTACTAATGATGTCAAAAGTCCAGCAAACGAGCACTTTGCATGGTTCCTCAGAGACCCCAGACATGAGATTTTGTTCATACAGACTTGGTTCTTGGAATTTATTGGTTGTTCAGCCTCAATCTTTCTCAGCCTTGACACTATTGATATCTGAGGCTTAATGATTCTTTGCTATAAGTATTGTAGGATGCTAAGTAACATGTTTCCTCTACCTAGCAGGTAGGTGCCAGGAGCACCCCTTTATCTCAGTATGACAGCAAAAACTGATGATGTTGCCAAATACTTTCTAGGGTAAACCCACCACAGCTAAGAAACACTACATTTGTGAAATTGAGTGAAGCATCCCAGACTGGCCATCTAGCAAGTGTCTAGAGAAGGATTGTCATATGGTCTAAAGTGTCCCTGGGGCCTTCCTTCTGACATCTTAACCATGAAGAACCCCCTGGAGCCATGCCTGTACACTCTACATGCTTCTTGCCGTTTGTTCATATTTTCTATTTCTCTTTACCCACATCTGCAGGAAATCCTGGGAATTCGCTTTTGGGTTTATTTAAATGATGGATTACACCCATTTGCACTTACTACTTGAGAAGACTCTGATTTGAAACAAAATTAGCCACACAACAGCTTCCATTCTCTAGATTCTCAAAAAGGTGCACAGCTCTATTACTTGTGCTCATTCAGTGCTCATAATTGCTGTTTTATGACCTAAACCTGGGAGATATTACCCAGTCAGGAGTGACTCTGTTAATATTCCCTTACTATGTGTCTCCAAACTGGATTAATGCACACACAGTTTGGCAGTACATGTTTACTGACTGGTGTTCTTAGGAGCTAAGCTCTGCCCCCTCCTATGACCACAGATAAGGGAATAACACCTGTCTTTTCAATTCTGGGATCCTTTCAACTCTTGTTAACCAGAGCTGGAATTACATTCATAGTCTTCTGAAAGTTTACCAGTTTGAGGAACCCATAATGAAAATGATTTCTATATACCTATAGCAAATATGCCAGATGTTTTTGTAGGTACCATGAATGCAGAGAAGCTCCAGTATGGATTCAGCTCCCCCAGTTTAATGAGGAAACATGCAGTGATTTGGAAGTCTTAAGTGTTTGGAGAGCATTTGAACTTTATCTTTAAGGCTGACTGCCATGTACAAGGAGAAGGCAATCATTTCGTGTGTGTGTGTGTGTGTGTGTGTGTGTGTGTGTGTGTGTGATAGCACATGTGTGGAGGTCAGAGGACATATCGGGTGTTGGTCTTCACCTTCCACCTTGTTTGATAGAGGATCTCTTTTGTTGTTTGCAGCTGTGTATACAAGACTTCATGGTCTGAGAGTTTCTGGAAATTCTCCTGTAGCTGCCTTCTATCTTGAAGTATGAACACTGGGGTTATAGATGCATGCTGAGTTGTCCAGCTTTATGTGGGTTCTGGCAACTCAAACTGAGATCCTCAAAATTGTGTGGCAAACACTTTCCCCACTGAGCCATCTATTCCCAGACCTAGAAGGCCATTATTTGATGAGAGAGAAAAGAGAGGACTTACATTACATTGGCACAGGGGTATTAGTAACACCACCGTTTCAACAAAGAAGAATGGCAGGGGTTTAAGTACAGTAATACGTTTGGAGGAGGGGGCACCTGCAGCTTATTATATGTAGCAAGTACAAGACTTTTACTATAGTAGTGTATTGAAACCCAAAATCAGGCATATTGTGGAGGAATAACTGCCGACATACATAAAAATGATAAGAAGGGCCAAGACACATTCTCTATCCCCCCAGAAGTCCTGTCCCATCTGCAAAGACATGAGACGATGTAGCCTGTTAGTGAAATGAGAAGTTTGGTGCTACCTGACTGTCTGTTGGGTGTTCATGTTCAGCAGGGAGAGTGATGTTTATTATGAAGAGTCATACTGTGCATTTCTGAGGACTTTGGACTCTGGTGTTGAGCCAGGGGCTCTCAAAATGGAGATGAATTTGTCCCCAAGAAACATTTGACAATGTTTGAAGACATTTAGGGACGTTACAACTAGCTGTGCTGGTGTGTTAGTTTCTGGGCAAAAAATTATTGGCTTAGAGCAATATAAATTTATTATCTTTCTGGAGGTCACAAGGACCAGTGGGTCTCACTAGGGCTAAATTCAGGCTGTCAGTGGGGCTGTGTTCCTTCCAAACACTCTTAAGATCGGTAGTCTCTCCTTTTCAGTGGTCCTCTTCCTTTATCTTCAAAGCCAGGCATGCTTTATCTCTTTTATCCTTCTCTAGTTATTGCTCCCTCGGAATTTCTTCAAGACATTTGTGCTTACATTGGGATCATCTCAGTAATCCATAATAATCTCCCTCTTTTAAGGACATCTGATTAGCTAATTTTAATTGCATTTGAAACTTTAATTCTCCTCTGCTATGATGTACTCACAGGTTTTAGGGATACACACTTGTACATCTTTGTTAGGACATTATGCTGTTTACCACAGGGGATTCACTATTACTGACAGCTAGTGGGGGGGGGGGCAAGGGAACTGGCTAAATGCCCTGAAATGTTTAGGTCAGTCCCACAAGGAAGAAATAATTAAGGCACAGAAACAGTGCCAGAATCAAGGAACTATGCGGAAGAGAATGTAGGGACTTGGTTTTTAAGCCTGGGGATTTAATCTAATCAAATGTGTGTTTTAGAGGCATCACTCTGGTGTCTAAGGAAACATGGTTTGGAAATATGAAACAAGCAAAAGATGCATACTCAAGGGAAGGGGACATGGGGTAACCATGTCATACATCCTATAAACAAACGGAATTGGCATATAAACGTAGTATTCCTATATTTCCTACCCTCCATTTTAGAAAATTGCTTTCTTGAAACTGTTGAAGTACTTGAAAGCAGAGTTTCCACTCATCTTTTAATGTATAAATATCTAGGCTGTGTTCCAGAGTTTTCAATCAGTCAGCAATTATCAACCCAGAGAGATTTTATATCGTGGGGCACATCGAGTAAAGGTTAGTGGCATTTTTGATGGCAAAATCTGAGCAGAGAAGTACTATTGAGATATAGTCAGTAGAGTACAAAGATACTGCAATGCACAGGACATGCATCTCATAGCAAAGACATATCCTGGAAATGTCAGTAGGAGCAGGATTGAGACATCTTGTAAAAAGGAAACTGAGTACTGTGTTTTGCTATCCAATACAATTTTGTCTCATGCTTTTGATGTCATTCTGGCATTCCTTATTTTTCCTGGTATATGTAAAGGATGGCTTTGAGTTGGAAAATATTATTCAATAAGTCTTGACGATATAAAAGAAATACGGAGTATTTCTCTATATATATAGAGAAGAATTGAATGGTAAATATATAATGATGGAAACAAGAATTAAACTGAAAAGGTGGCACAGAGGTACATTGTGAATAAAAATAGAGGCTCATTCGTATCATCAAAGAGGAAATAATTAGAGTAAGATAGCTTAAAATAGGAAATTGGCAAAGGGTATCTTAAAAGAAATTATGTATAAAATCAACATGATGCCTTAAGAAATTTTAAGTTAGGATGTAATTTAATTTTTAAAATATTTTATTTATTTTTATTTTATGTGTATGAGTGTTTTGCCTGCATGTAAGTGCACCACATGCATGCAATGCCCTGTAGAGTCCAGAAGAAGGTGTCAGATCACCTGAAACTGTAGTCACAGAAGGTCGTTAGCTGCCATGTGGGTGCTGGGAATCAAACCTAGGTCCTCTAAGAAGAACAGCAAGTGCTCTTAACCACTGAGTCATCTCTCTAGTCCCCCAATTTTTATAGTTTCTCTTTCTTTGCTGGAACTCCATAAGAAGGTAATTGTTGACTTCAGTGGAGAATAATGTGAAGACAATTCCTTAGATGCTTTGGAATTAACTTTGACTAGAATCTTGTGATTTGAGGTCTGTACTTCCATATTTTAAAGTTAAAAGAGAAACCAAAAACGTTAGACAGCTCAGATTCAGACAAACAATGCAGAACTACTCTGAAATCTTTTTTGACTCTCAAAATAGTCTAACTTCTGAAAAACATACATGACTAAAACTATGTCCATTCTCCATTAAGCATATTAAATGTTGACAGTCTATTTCATATCCCCATTACTGACTGAATTAATTCTCTAAAAGGTCCCCACATTCCAATATTCTTTTTTTTTTGACAGGGTCTCTCTAGTCCCAGCCCGCCTGGAACTCACTATGGAGACCAGGGTGGCTTTGGTCTCACAGAGATCTTCCTGCCTTTGCTTCCTGAGTGCTGGGATTAAAGGCATGCACCACCATGCCCCAAGGTTCTTTTTAAGAAATGTTTTCCCTTTTATCACTGTGATTATTCAATCATATTAACTATACAAATTTACAGGATTCATTACATTTTCATAACGTGCATGCTGTTCTTTGATCATATCCCCCTCTTTATGGCCCTCTCTTGCCCTCCTCTCATGTTGTACTCCCCCAGGACCTTGTCCACTTTTCTAAAAGTTTAGCAGGGATATTTGGGGTTATTTCCCCCCTTTACTTTCTACATATGAAAGAGAATATGTGCTAGTTATCTTTTTTTTTTATGCAGTCGATTATGCTTAACCTGGCAAGTTCCTGTTCCATCTGTTTTCCTGCAAATGACTCAATCTCCTTTTTTATGGTAGCTTAATAATACTCCAAGCATGTGACACATATTTTCTGATTTCCTGCTAGAAATATTCTTAGGGTGACCACATACGGTAGTTCCGTGATAGTTCCCCCTTCCTCTGAACACATTATATTTCACCTATCAATGATTTTGGATAGCATCAGCATTTTCTTCTTTGCTTAATATTACCACGCCAGAATGTCTTCAGTTTACCCCACTTTTCTTATTCTCTTTCCTTTCCTCCCCATTTCCTCCCCTTCCCTCCCCTTCTCTCTCCTTCCTTCCTTTTCCCTCCCCTCCCTTCCTTTTCCTCTCTTCCCTTCCCTTCCCTCTTCCCTCCTGTCCCCTCCCCTCCCCCTCCATTCCCTCCCCTCTCCTCCTCCCCCCCTCCAAGTTATCAGATCCTGTGATGTCTACTTCTTCCATTCTAGAAAGAATCTGAGTGAAATATGTCTGAAGAGTCCTTTTTTGGGGCAGGGGTTCTTTTTGAGACAACTTCCTATGTAGACCAGGCTGGACTCAAACTCACAGAGATCCATCTCTGCCTCCCAAGTCCTGGAATTAAAGGCACGTGGTACCAAGCCTGGCTCCCTCCAGCATTCCATTCTCCATGGACATTGCCTCTTTCCTGTTCACTTGTTGTTTCCCCCTTCTTGGTGGTCTTGCTTTCCGTTGATTCTCTTCTCATCTTGGCCTTTTATTTCAAGAACTCAATTAAAATTGCTATCTTTTGGTAAAAAACCTTTGATGGATCTGAGTATATGTGGAATAAAATCTTAACTGGTTATTCATTTCAGTGCCTGTAACAATACAACTGTAGCCTTCTTCTTCTCTTTCTTTATTCAGTTTCCACCTAACAAAACCAAGTGTCAACTATGCAGTGGACCTTGGGGAGGTATGCAGAGCATTCAGTCATGGCTGAACAAGGTGCTTATAGCCTGTGGAGGCAGTAATATCAAATGAATAAATCTTTACAATTATCAGTGTTCTAAGTCATTATGACAGAACTGTAGCAGATTAAATAATGATCCCCAAAGATGTCTGTGTTTATATATTAACCCCGAAATGAATAACTATTCCACCTTACATGGCAAAAGAGACTTTGTGGACGTGAAATTACTGTGAATTACCTGAACAGGACCAATGCCATCTGCAATGGCAAGGCTCCTTATAAGAGGCAGTAGAAGAGTTAGTTCTAGAAGTAAAGAGAGGAGGGAGTAGGAGAAGAAAATGGAGGGGAAGTAGGAGAAAGAGACAAAGAAAGGAAGGAGAAAGAAGAAGCAGAAGAGGAGGACAAGGTGGTAGTAGAAGAGGAAGAGTTTTGAAGATGCTACACTGTTGTCTTTGAAGATGAAGGAAGGAACCAAGGAATTTAGAATCCACAAGCTGGAAAGGCAAAGTAACAGATCCTCCCTCTGATCCCCCCAAAGATACACAACTGTACAAACATCTTGATCCTAGCCCAGTGAGTTTCTGAACTCCAGACATGTGTGTATATGTGTGTTTGTATGTGTGTGTGTGTGTGTGTGTGTATTGTCTTCCACATCTATGTTTGTGATAATGTGTCACAGTGCTGTTAGCAAATGGACGCAAGTTCCAAGGAGGTCTGGAATGTGTCAGCTGTAACTAGTGGATAAAGAGACTTCTTGCAAAGTCCTCCTGTGAGAAGACTGTTTAAGAGGGAATATAGAATTGAGGAGCCAGCTCAGCCAATCAGTAAAGCACTTGCCTCTCAAGTATGTGGACTTGATTTTGTTCCCCAGAATATACGTAAAAATGCCCATTGTGGTGGTTCATGATTCTAGTCCCAACATTGTGGTGGTGGAGACAGGAGGAGTCCTGGATCTGGCTGTGTAGTCAGTCTAGCTTCCTTGGTGAACTCTGGGGCAATGAGAGACCCTGTGCCAAAGAAGTTGGGTGATGTTCCACATGATAGCACCTGGGGTTTCCCTCTGACTTCCTCATGCACGCTTATGGATGAAAAGGAGAAACATTGTATGATTGACAAATTTAGAGAAATCTACCTGGAGTAAAGTATGGGGTTGGGAAGATGGTGCAATATAGGTCTGGGTGGGCTTTGAGCTTTATAATATTGATTTCATCATTTAATGGAAAGCCGCGGCAGAAATTATTTCTGTCCCTCACTCTTTTTTTTTTTTTTGCTGACTTAGTCCCATACATATCTGAGAAGGCTACATCTGTACTTCATCGTTCAAAAAGTTGCTATATTTAAATAAATAAATGGTGATTCTGGTACATTTCTTGATACCTTCAGGATTTGCGAAATTAAGAATTTATATTTCCATGATGAGATCCTGATACTTGTGATCTGGTGCTCATGTAAGAGAAAGTATATTTCCTATTACAATCTGGTCAGAAAGTGAGGAAGTCTTTGCTGACAGTGGTTCTCCTGGGCCAAGAAACATGCTTTTGGGGGTATGACATCTTGTTCTAAAGTTTACTGTATCCTCTCGGAGTCCTTGCTTAGATAAAGTCAGTGGGATTATGATTGCAAGTATGTCAGAATATGGCAGAAAGGTCAGGAATGTAGCGTGCAAAAACACTGAGAGTAGTTAACATTCGCTGGTAAAGAATGATGCTTTACATTAGCTAGTAGGGCAGTGCAAATGAATACTATTATAAGATATCACTAGTGAAGAATGATGCTTTTAATTAGCTATTAGGGCAATGCAAATAAACACTATCATAAAATATCACTAAGAAAGCTATAATTGAAAATGTAGATAACAAGAAGTACTGAGTAGGATGTGAAAATTAGAATTCTCATAGAAATGTCGAAAAATTTGACAATTTCTTAAAATGCCAGAGCTACCCTATGACCCAGCAATTCTGCTCCTGGCTAATTACTCACGGAAAATGAAAACGTATGTCCACACCAAAATTTATGCATGAATAGTAGAGAGTATTATTCATATGAGCCCAAATGGTAGAAACAACCCAACTATTCATCAACTGATGAATGGCTAAACAAAGCAAGGCCTATCCACACAATGGAAGATTACTCAGTAACAAAGTAAATAAAGTACGGATGCATACTACACCCTCATGAGTGTGTATGTCTTGAAAACATTATGCCAAATGAAAGGAAGGCATTGAAAAAGACCACATGTTGTATGATTGCATGTGGATGAAACATCCAGGTTAGACAAGTAGAGATAGAAGGTTGATTAGCAGTTGCCAGAGCTGGTGGAAGAGAGGGATGAAGAGTGATTGCTGATCACCATGATTTCTTTATAAGGTCATAAAGTTGATCTGAAACCAGATATAGGTGATGATTGTACAATCTTGTTGATATACTATACATAACGAATTGTGTACTTTAGAAGGGGCAATGCTATGGTATGTGAATTTAATTTCAACCAAAGGGAAAGGATGATATTAATTTTTTCCAGAAAATACACCAAACATTTTTGCCATATCATGTTTTCAATAAAATATAAACATAAGTGTAAGAGAGCATTTATTTAGTCTGTTCAAGTGGAATGTAATTTCCATGCTTTCTTTGAAGACGAAAATAAAGGAAGTAGTAACAGCTCTGGAAGATTCAGTGGAGGAGTCAGCAGCTAACTCTGGGATTTTTCTGAGATTGGTTACCATGGAAATTCTATGTTCTGATTATTAACTTTGGAAGCAAGCACAGAGAAGCTATTAAAATGATTGTTTTTCAGAAGAGGCAGAGATTAAAAAAAAACACGACTATTTACAATTGTGGAAAATGTACTGGCCATGTCTCACCAGAGCCATTAAATAGTCAAAGACCTCCAGGAGACATTAGAACTAAAAGGAATTTGAGAAACAACAATTTCCCAAGTGATAATGATGATGGACCCAAAAGTAGAATGCTGAACCCCAGATGTCTTTAGAGAAATGAAGTGAATTGAGTTGTATAACCTCATGGAACAACAAAATGATGAATTTTCCTTTCTGTAACTCTGGACCAGTCATGGAAACAGAAGCTGATGTGTGACTTGGATCAGTTCTTAGCTTAATAACTTCATCTTTCAACTGCACCAGTTAGTACTCTGAGAGTGAGATGTGGAAGGACCAGGGAAAGGAGAAGCCTTAGGTGACAATAGCTGTGGCACTTTGGGCATTATTGTAACAAGTCTCCTGCTGGAGCTAATCATTTGAAGCTGGGGATTGCTGGACTGGGCTGCCTGAATTTTTGGTTTTTGAATAAAGTCTAATTTTCTCAAATTGGAACTTCTTTGATTCTTTGCTTACTTAACTTCAGTTGGCTATTAATTGATGGGTGATGATAATGATGCTAAGTAAAACTGGAATGAATATTCTTAGCATTTGGATAAACACCGGATGTTGTTATTCTTGTTATCATCATCATTGTTGTTACTGGGGCAACTCTGTCGAGTGATAGTAATGTGTTGATTGTACAGATGAGGACACTGAGACTCAGGTCAAGAGGTAAGCAGACTCAGTTGGAGAAGGAGTGAAGTCAATCTGTGAAGGTGATCTCTGACCCAGATTACCTGGATGAAAATCCGAGTTCTGTCCTGTGACTGAAACTAATTCTCAATCTTCTTTGTGCCTCCCATTCTTTGCCTATACATGGGGCTAATGAAAATGCTTCTCTCAGAAAGGTTTGGTGACGATTCTATGGCACGGTTTCTTGTAAATTGAGCAGGATATAGGGAGGAGTAAAAGAGGCAAAAGGAACCTAAGTAACATAAAGTTGAAGATGTGCTCATCCACATAGCCTGAAAGCAAAAATACAGGACTAGATCTAAAGAATTAATTTACCCAAACACATATATTATGTGTCTACTGCATGCACCAATAACTTTGGTCTTTCCACAATGGCTGCTGAACAGTGCTTGGGCAATCATCCTATTAATGAAGCGGCCCAGCTCCACTGAAGAACAGCAGAAGGTGATTGGAAACTTACTTTGCCAGATGTTAAGTAAGGTACACATTTCATGATCAGCACTGTAGCAACAACAAGCTGTCATTCAAGAGTTTTGGCTTAGTGAGTTGGAAGACAGGAATTTGCCACACTTGCATTGTAGATTTGGTATAACCCAACATATGACAACACACAGTGACTTCAGTGCTTCAGACACTTTTTTTTTTGTGGAGTATGCTTAGGATGTTGGAAAGTGGATAACCCCCAGTGTGCTTTTCCATTCAAAGCTGGTATGTTCTCATTTCCTTATGCTACCATGATCACATGAGAGTAAGCTGACTTCTTTGTATAGCTCCTGTGAGCAACATCTCTCTAGGGGAACAAGGCAGCCTCGGTCAGTTGAAGACAGTATGCCACACTGTGAATACAGAGCTTTGTATTTCTCTGATTTAGATGATGATGGACACATAAATTTTTCCTGGTATTCTGTTAAAAAGACAATATTCCTATGACTTTCAGCTTTCATCATTATTAGGAAGTATAGATCAATGATCATTAATATCAAAGTTTAGTCATGTTTTCCTTTTGCGTTTATAGCATTTTCAGAATTGAAGAAATTTTTCTTATTTCTATTTATTTATTTATTTACTGTGTATGAGCACTTTGCTTGAATGTATGTAAGTGCATGTGTGCATATAATGCCCTAAGAGGTCAGAAGAGGGCCTGGATTCTGTAGAACTGGAGTTACAGATGGTTAGCCACCATGTCGGTACTGGCATCTGAACCTGGATCCACTGCAAGAACAGCCAGAGATCTTAACTGCTGAGCCATGTCTCCAGCCCCAGAACTGAAGAGAATTTTAAACCAAAGAAAACTATTGATTGGAAGACAGTTTAAAGTATTTATAGAAATGCAAGATCAAAACTTAGTGTTTCTTGGTTCTTGGGATCAACACAATGAGTTCGACTTATTTCATGATTTGTATGAATGCACAAAGGCAAATGTGGCATTCATATTACATCAGAACCTTGCTCTGGGTCTTTCAGAAAGCCTCTAAAGAGGTATGCAGACTCTAGTATTTAACACTAATATGTTATCAATGAATTTTCTTGCCAGAATGTGTTTGTCAAAATGCTGAGGGACTATGAGAGGTGATATGGAGATAATCTTCATACCTGAAGCTTCAAGGCATAAGTTTAGCAATTACATTGCTGTTTTGCTGTGATAGCAGTATTTTAATCTATTATTTGTAGTAGTAGTAGTAGTAGTAGTAGTAGTAGTAGTAGTAGTAGTAGCAGCAGCAGCAACAGCAGCAGCAGTATTTGTAGTGCTGAAAATTGAACCCAGGGCCTCATGTATTCTAGGCATATACTCCATATATCCTCAGCCCTAATCTCTTAATTTATGATTAAATTGGAAATACTCCTTCCTTCCTACCCCACAGCCCCCACTTCATCCCTTTATTTTAGATATGTAGTCATGTATCCGAGGTTGGCCTTGAACTTGAAATGTAATATCCAAGAATATCCTTGAACTTCTGACCTTAAACTTCTGATTCTCCTGTCTCTAATTCTCTAGTACTGGGATCATAGACATGAGCCATCACAACTGGTTAATGTAGTGCTGGGGACTGAACCCACACATGCTAGATGAGCATTGTACCAACTGAGATACTCACATCCTCATCCTTATGTTACTTTTTCTCATATATTAAAAGTACACTCTGAAAGACAATTTAAGTTTTGTGGAAATACTCAAGTTTTTAGACTCATGATTGATCATGAAACTGAGCTACAAGTGCTTTTTAAAGCAAAATACTTCATTTCTCTTTGAAATACTACTCTAAGTTTTGGCTCTCTCTGGGCACAGCAGGAGGGTCAATGAGTCATAATGGTTTAGTTTTTTTATCATCTAGAAGTGTCCTTTTTATAGAAAATGTTTGAAATTCTGCTCTTTATCTCATTCCCATTAGCTTTTGTAAGTTGTATAAAGAGATGGTAGCTAGAGCACCTATAAATGTTCACCAATGGAATCTAAACCCATCTTAGAATGTGAATTTTTAAAAGTTCATTGAATAAAAAAGTTAGTTAAGAAGAAAACTAACAACACACAAATATTTCTTTCAATTAATTATTCTATAAAATATGTTTTATAACACAGAAAATTCAGTATTTTCCTTTTACTTGAAAAGACATTTTACAGTGTTTTCAGCAATAATTTACCAGTGTAACTTCTCTGTTTTTGCATATACATGCAAGTTCTAACTTTGTAATAACATCTCGACTTAGAAATAAAAACAAAATATTGGTTATTAGCAATGGGAACAATGCAAACAAAGTATTCTTATGAAGATATAAGTTTTTAAAATGTTGTGAAAAAATATACAACAGGCAAAGGCTCTTTCTCTTAATTTGAATTCCCTCAAAGACAGGATGTGGGTGATATCAGGAAGCAGGAAGGAAGAAGAGTGAGACAGAAAAGGAGGAAATGCCATCACCAAGCTGTGCCACAGCAGGTGTAGCTATGGATGAGAGGACAGCTGTAGTTGCACCAGGACCCCTGGAAAGTGTAGAATCCTCTCAGGATGATCCATCTTTGTTTTAGTTATCTGATTACATTGACTATTTACATTACAAATCAGTCCCTACCTGAGTGGCATGATTATGCGTTAAGAATTAGATCCAGGCTCCTCTGCGCAGTTCTGCTTCCTTTAAGTGGCATCAGCTGGGTTCATCCATTTGCCTACCCCCAGCTAGGGTTTCACTACGGCTTCAGTTACTGTCTGGTGCCTGGGTGTTTCTTCCTGTGTAGCTTGGGCTTTCTTACTGCATGATCTAGCCTTGGTATTTGGCCAAATGGAATGACAAGGTCAGTTAACTTAAAGACAAGGGAAGTAGATTCCTCTTAATGATGGAAATGAGAAATAATTTGTGGTCATCTTTTATCTTTTGGAAGGAGAGGAAATGTGAGACTATGTCCAGTGGTTTCTAACCCCCATTGGTTCAGATTGCTTCTGGGATTTTGCCTACCTTGCACTTTGGGCACATGATTGAATGTGAACTGAATGTGAGATGGATCACTAGCAGCACAAAATCTGCCTGAGCTTGTGCAGAGGTGTCCTGTACAACTGTACAGTTGCACAATTGTAGCAGAACTAAAAAATGTGAGCATAGGTTCACAACTAGCACTTAGAAGCAGTTGCTCAAAATCTTCACTAACCAAAAGCACAGCTAATGGACAAAATAACCATAGACCTTAGAGATGTCTGAGATTGGGATCAAATCTCAGTGCCATTATTTATGAATTCTGAATTTCAGTTTCTATTAACTATTCAAGGGAAATATGATAACACCTGGTTTGTAGAAAGTCATTATATAAGTTGCAGGGTACAGTTGGGAAACATGGAGTATGAGAGGTTGTGCAGAGGTGTCTGTGTTTATTACTCAATTTCATTTATCCTACATTGTTTTCATAAGAAGATACATGTAGATTTTATGACGTCTCTGGAGTAAAGATGCTATAATGCTATGGTAAATGGAAATAACTATGGTAAGACACAATTTTGGTTTTTTAAATTGTAAGAAAAGATGTAGTAGTCGAGGAACTACCATACAGTGCAATTTTTCATCTATGTTTAAGTTTTCAGACTTGAGTACTGTATTTCTAGTTGTATTAAAATAAATGCCATTTGATTTTTGTCAGCTATATATGTCCACAAATAAATAGCAAAGTAAGAACAAAGAAGAGCAAAGAAGTAATTAAGACTATACATCCAAAGGCTGGAAATTTGACTCAGTAATTAAGAATGCTTGCTAAACTTTCAGGGGATCTGAGTTCAGTTCCCAGCACCCATATTGGGTGGCTCACAACTGCCTGTAATTCCAACGCCATGGGATCTGACACCTTCTTCTGGCCTCCAAAGGCACTCACGCACACGCACATATGCACAGAGATATACAGACATGTGCATAAACATTAGTTAAAGTACACCTTTGAAAAAAAAGGACTATGCATCCCATACCTGGAATAGTTGCTCATTCAGTGAGAGATATTATACTGCCAAACTCTGGAATTTACCCAACAGTCATAATAATTAATATGCACTGAATTCTTGCCTTGAGCTAGTTATCCTAGTAAATGCTTTTAAAAAGGCTAGGGATCATTAAATCCTTACAATTATCCAAGCAAATCTACAGCAAAGAAATGACAAAGGTGGGATTTGAATCCAGTGCTGGGAATTTTTACCCCGAAAAGTAAATATATGTGGTTCTGGTTCTAAAATCCTCAGTGTCTAAAGATGTGACCACCATAATAACAACTAATAATTATAGAACATTTACAGGAACCAGAGCCTCAGAAATTCTCTATTTGTAAGAATTCTTTTACTTCTCATCTCAAGCCCATGAGTCGGCTTTAATTCCATTTTCTAGAGGAGGAAACTTAGAGAGTTAAATAATTTGCTGAGGATTACATAGCTATTAAGTGTTGCATCCAGGATATTCAGCGCAGTCTGATTTTAGATTTCTTACTTGTAATCACCACCTTAATACAGACTATATTCCGTACCTTATCTAAAAGAGAAATTTGCAGAAGGGATCTAAGAGAGACAATGTCTAATTCTGCTTTGGGAAGCAAGGGGCGATCATATTTGAAGGTAGTATTAGAATATGGGTTTGTCTGGGGAGCGAGGGAGACAAATGGGGGCAGAAGGAAGGAAGGCATGCAAGTGAGGATCAGCAAGCAGGGCACAGCTAGATACACAAAGTTGCTTGGTAGAATTGCACAGGGAGCCATAAATTCTGGAATTGTTTTGCATATGAGTTAATCTGTTACACTGTTACACAATCAACCATTACGATAGAAATATCTTCTAAACTATTTTGAAATAAATGTAAATTCAAAGAAGAGCAACATAGTACAGAAGGTTCTTACACACTCTTTACTACACATCTCATGATGTTAATATGTTATATAACAATGAAACGTTCATAGTAACTGAAGACTCAGTCTTGGTCACAGACTTATTACCAAGGTCTCCCTGGCCACACTTTTAAGTGAATATCTTTTACTGAAATGGAGAACTTACTGAATTTTACAAGTTATCAAATTAATGTGCTTTGTTGCTTCAGGATCTAGTCCTGGACCATGTATTACATGTGCTATGGCTTCTTAGTCTCCTCCAATCAGTCTTTGTCTTTTATAATTTGCCACTTTCAAAAAGCACTGAATGCCTATTTGGAAGAATGTCCTCAATTTTAGTTTTCTTGATTTTCTGTTCCACGAGAAGAATAGGATAATGGGAAGAATTTTTTTTTTTAAAAAAAACCAACATTATGGGGCTGGAGAGATGGCTCAGCAGTAAAGAGCACTGAATGCTCTTATAGAGGACCTGGGTTCAATTCCCAGCACCGACATGGTGGCTAACAGCCTCCTGTAATTCCAGTTCCAGGGGTATCTGATGCCTTCTTCTGACCTCTGCAGGCATTGTACGACATGGGTGCATTTACACATATGCAGGCGTAACAATCACACACACACACACACACACACACACACAGAGAGAGAGAGAGAGAGAGAGAGAGAGAGAGACATATATAAACATCAATTGAACATCAAGTGTCATTGTTTATCAACATTCATAAAGTTTGATGTTTCTCTTAAGGTAATTCTTTTGGCCTGGTCAGAAGCATCATCTTTTTCTCTCTGCCTGGTACCATGGTCATATATTTTAGGAAGACACACATCAAAGAGTTTGTGGCTAAAGGACAGAAGAAAGCAATGATCTGGCAATATTCATTTTCTCTTCAATTTGGATTAGTCTACCTTTCTTTCCTGTTTCACGAAAAGTTCTCTCATGACGCCATTGCTTTGTCTGTTCTTTTCACCCTTGGCCATCAACAGTATGCTCCAAATTTGTTGGTGAGTGAGGCTGGTAGAAATCCAAGATCAAAATACTTTTTATCATTCCCCTATTGGAAGGCGGAAGAACTCAGCTTTGAGTAAATACGCATTTACATCAGCAGCATTCCTCTGTGCTCCTTGGATGCTTATTTCTCTCTTGTTAACAGTGCTAGAATAAACACATAATTCTACCAAAATATTAGCAGTGTGTGCTGTTTTCTTTCACTTGCCAGGATTGTTTCATAATAAATACCACTGGAAAAAATACCATTGGCCAGCATCCTCAGCAGTTATGTTAATATCTCTAGCAAACAGACTATGGGTTTAGGAGATGTTTTGCAAACGCAAAGGAAATCATCTTGGCTTCTACTGCATTCCTAGAATATCCTGATGTTGCTACCTATAAGCTCAATTTTACCCTAATTATTTCTCTTGCTTGAAAAAGTTGGTGACATCATTTTGTACAATTCTCACGAATTAAATATCTTCTAGAAGGCAAATCTACCATAAGGTTTCTTTTAGAGTGGAGTGCTACCAAAACAGATGTCCATAACATACATTCATGGTAGGAATTTGTAGATTGAATCGGATACTTAGGTTTGTCAAAAATGCTCGTAGTCAAATAGAACAAATGAATTCTTCTCAACGATTTTGTTCATCTGGCATACATCTTTACATCATGTCTTAGTTTACTTTAACTGTCTCTTCTGTCCATTTGAAGTGCAAATTGTTTCCCTGCACATTTGAATCTGACCTTTTCATTTGCCAGCAGAACATTTCTACTTGTAGATTATGCCATCACTTCAAACACCAACTCTTCAAAATAACATGGCTGCTTCTTTCAACAAAGGGAAAGCAGATTAATGAAAGAAGCAACAGCTTTTTCTCTAAACTTTTCTGTTTTCTGTGATCACCATTTTTACAGCCTTGGAACCTCTGTTGCAGTCTGTATTCAAATGGCTCTCCTAAGATTCATCCCTTCTTCTACCGCATGCTTATATTTAGCTTTTTCTTACTCTTCCTCCCATCACTTACCCTCATCTATCCCACTGAGCCTCCTAAATTGTTTCATGACTGTTGGTTTTTCTTTGTTATGATCCAAACTTTCCTCTTCCTGAAGCACAAATATCATCATTTAATATACTGTTGTGATGGCCTCATTGCCAGCACGACACAATCTTGTCTGTCACTCAGGACTTCCCTCTCATCCACACTCCCCCAGTAGTTCTTTCCTCTCACAATTCTCCCGATTCTCGTTACAAACACCCAGTTTCATCCTTACATGCTGCTGAGATCACATTAGGTTCGCAGTCATCTTCTGGGCTCTAGAGACAAACAGAAGAAAACACCCAAAAACTTTATTTGAATTGAAATTCGGAACAAAGTAAAATAAATATTATTTGTCTGATATCCTGAGACAGTGACTTAATAGTTTTCCAGGTAAAAGATGATGGCATTTGTGGAAATTGCAGCGAAACTTGATAGCTCGTTAATATTTTTGCATTATAGCTGCTGTTATTTAGAAATGAAATAATTTTACCACCATTGCCCTGACATTCTATTAATGAAATGTTTGGAGCATTGAGTAATCCATATTACTATCGGGGATAGCTACAAACTTTAAACTTTCACTTTTGAAGTACAGTTCTATAGATTTTGAAAATATTTATAGATCTGTGTAGGCACAACCATAATCAGAACACTCACCAGTTCCTCCAGCCCAACAATATTTTCTCAATTTATCCCTTTACATTAACACATTTCCCTCCCTGGCAATCATTGATCTGTTCTACATCACTATTTGGGTCTTTCAAGATGGTTTTAAAGATATGGTCTCACTATGTAGCCCTGGCTGCCCCAGAACTCTCTATGTAGACCAGGCTGGCCTCAAAGTCACAAAAGTCTACCTGCCTCTATCTTGCAAGTGCTGGGACTAAAGGCATGCACCACCACATCCTGCTACTTTTCGAGAATTTAATATGTATATAATTGTAGAGTAGGCAACATTCAAGATTGGCCTCTTTGGCTCAACATGAAATTTTGAGATCTATCCAAATTCTAAATGCACTATCCATAGTTTGTTCCTTTTTGTTGCTGAGCAGTGAATTGCATTATATAGATATAGTTTCATTATCCACTCATCTATCAAAGTACATTTGAATTGTTTCCAGTTTGTAGTAATTAAAATGAGTGCAAACTTTTGTTTAGTGGTTTCTTTGAGAATGTGAGCTTTTGTTTCTCTGGAATAAATCCCAACTGGAGGATTGCTGGATCTCTGCAAATACATGTGTAACTTTATGAGAAACTGTCAGGACATCTTCCAGAGAGATTGTACCCTTTTGCATTCCTATGCACAACATATGTGAATGTCAGTTGTTTTCCATCCTTGTTAGCACTTGATATTGTCAGTAATTTCTATTTCATCCTTCTTATGATGTGTAGATCTATCTCATTCAAGATTTGTTTAGTATGTCTCCAACAGCTAATAATGTACAACATTTTCCATGTGTTTATTTATAATCCTCAGCTTCTCTGCTGAAGTATTTAAGTACTTTGCTCATTCCTAATCAGATATATTTAATATTTGTATGTATATCTGTGGATGTGGTGTATGCACCTGCTCATGTGTGTGTGCACATATGCACATGTGTGCATGTGTGTATAGAAGACATAGGTCAATGTTGGGAGTCTTCCTCAGTGGTTCTCCATCTTGTTTTGTGAGACAGGGTTTCACTGAACCTGGAGGTCACTTACTGGACTAGGCTGCCTGGCCAATGAACCCTAGAGATCTGTCTGTATCTACTTCCCTAGTACTGATATCAGGTATGGACCACTTTGCCTGGCTTTTACATGAGTACTGGAGGTCTGAAGTCAAGTCTTCTGCTTGTGTGTCAAAAGCACTCGACCACTTGAGCCATCTCTCTGATCCCATAGATTTAATTTTTATAAGAGAAAAGTCTTCCTAGATTGCCCTTCCATTGTACATTGTATAGGGAAAGCATCCAATTATTCTAGCTTTGTGTGTATGTTGCGGGGGGGGGGTTGTGATAGTGCCAGTAGAGCAGAGTTTCTGAAGAGAATGGCACCCACCTAGTGACAAGCTGGTTGCAACAAAGTTGAGGTTTCGGAGTCAACATAAATGATAGCATCTGAAGTTTGAAGAGGACCAAGTTCCATTTAATCACCAACTCACATCCATGGCGTGGTTTTGGAAACTTTTCTGGGAAGCTTGGTTCTGAGCCGCTCCTTGATGTTGTTAGCTTTCCAATGTCCTCTCAGCTCCTTGTTTTCATGAGTTGGAGCCAGCTTCTAAAAATGTAGACTACGGCATCTGAATTAGTTATCTGTGTAAACATGTATAACTGACACAAGCACAAAGCTTGAGTTCATGCAACTTTTTTTAAAGGTTGGAGCTCATTTGCTGTTAGGAGAATGCGGCTGATCTCTGCTGTGATTGGTTACACATGTGCTCTCACCTGGCACCTTGGTTTCCTATGGTCTTTCATTGTTCAGCAGCCTAATTGAGGCTTCTACTAATAGTGGGTATAAGATTGTAAGAGGTGAATAAGATGCTGAGAGCCTCTCTGCACACTGGCTGGAAACTGCACCACCATCATTTTTGATGTCTTCTATTGATCAAACAACAAGGGCATCCCAAATTTAAAGGGATGAGGCATAAACTCTATCTAGTAATGAAAATTTCTGCCACATTGCTAGGGGCCAATTCCATAATCAATTTTCTTCATATAAGAAGTTTGAAGTAGGTGTGTATCAAAGGGAATGCAGAAGGAAATGTATTACATCCCAAATTTAAAGGGATGAGGCATAAACTCTATCTAGTAATGGAAATTTCTGCCACATTGCTAGGGGCCAATTCCATAATCAATTTTCTTCATAGAAGAAGTTTGAAGTAGGTGTGTATCAAAGGGAATGCAGAAGGAAATGTATTAAATCATGGAATTATGGTAAAATCTCAGTTAATTTAAAATCTCTTTTGCCTTTTTATGCTTTTGGTTTTCTACAATAAATAGGTATTGCTTGTGTAACTTAACCTATAGCTATAAAAACAAAGAGTGTTACAAAGTTAGAAGTGACATTTATTATTTCTGTGTGTGAAAGGTACTAACATTTCTTCCCAACTGGCAAAAAATTGTATATATTAACACTTTAGGCAGCTAAGTTGTCTCGATCTCTTTGTGTAAATGTAAAACACTATTTTACGATGGAAGAGTCCGAATTTTTATCAAACCTTCAGGATTTTTAGTATTATTTTTCACAATAGCCAAAGAAGAAAGAAGGTAGGAGAATATTCTCTTGTTAGCCTCTTAAATTTGGAAGACTGAACTCATGCAGGAGAGAGGGAATCTGAAGGGTAGACTTTTGTGTTTGCTTCTTTGGTGGACAGTGGTGCATTGTGCAAGGGGAAAGCGGAGGAGGGGGGTGAGAGACAAAGGAAAGTAGAAGGAAAGAGGGAAGGGAAAAGGGAAGGGAATGGGAAAAGAAGGGGAAGGAAAGGAAGGGAAGAGAGCAAAGATGGGGAAGGAAGCGGGGGAAAGATGGGTGAGGACATGGGGACGAGGGAACAGAATAGTGGAGGGAACTGAAGACATCCTGGTTTGATGACCTTAATACCTATAGAAAACTGTTTTTTTTTAAAAAAAAAACAGTGCTTTCTGAACCATTTAAATATGATCTTCAGTAAAAAAGTAAGGAACTGGGATATAGCTCAGTCTAGAGGGTATACCTAGCCTTCAGCCCTGGGATCCGTCCCCAATATCAAAGAAAGAATGAAGGGAAGCAACAATGATGCCAGCAACAATTACAAGTGGGAAATACTACAGGACAATCCGTTTGTTAAGTAGAATTCACTTATGGGCATATTCTCTTTAACTTTTGAAAATGTAGTTATTAGAGCTGGGCCTGGTGGCATACACATTTAATCCCATCACTCAGGAGACAGAGGCAGGTAGATCTCTGTGACATCAAGGCCAGCCTCATCTACATAGTACCAAACCAGCTGGAGTGGGGGGCTACAGGGAGACCCTGTCTCAAAATAAACCGAAGCAAATGCATTTTCACAATTTCAGAAATATATGATGCTCTTTCTTCATAGTTGCCCTGTTACCTTCTCTTATCTTATTTCTCCTTTTGTCGAGCCCTTTCTTAAGAAGTCCTCATCGTATTTTCAAGTCATGATGTTTACTTTTTTACTTTTGTGCTTGCGGGGGATATGTACATATGTGCATCTGTGTGAGTGTCTGTACCCATATGTGTGTGGGCAAGCCAGAGGCAAAAATCTGATGTCTTCTTCAATTGTTCTCTACCTTATTTTTACTTGTTTTATTGACAAAAATTTCAAAGATTATTACTGATTCTGAGAATTTCATACACTGTATTTTGATCATATTCCCACTCTACTATCGCTGCTGACTTCATGGCCTCTATTATAATTTTTTTATACAAAAAAACTAAACATCAAAAACATAAAAGAATTAAAAATTTGGACAAGGAGCTAAACAGAAATGGCTGAGAAGTGCTTTTAGAAATGTTCAACAGGCTTAGCCAGAGCCATCAGGGAAATGAAATGAAAACTTTTTTATTTTATCTTACCCCACTCAGAATGGCCAAGATCCAAAAAACATAAAATGACACATGCTGGCGAGGCTGTGGGGAAAGGGGAGCATTGATTCACTGCTGGTGAGAATGGAAGCTTGCTTAGTCACTATCAAGATCACTGTGGACGTTCCTCAAAAAGCTAAAAATAGATCTACCACATGTCCGAAACATATATCCAAAAGACACTACCTTATGTTTTGATGCAGGGTCTCTCAGTGATACTGGGAGCTAACCATTTTGTCTAGACCAGATAGCTGTGCAAGTCTCTGGGTCGTTCTGTCTCTGTCTCCTAGTGCTGATGTTATGTGAGTATACCATCATGCCTTTTTTTTTTTTTTTTTTTTTTTTTTTTTTTTACAGGGATGCTGTGAATCTGAACTCAGGGCTTCATGTTCATGTGGCAAGCATTTACCAACTGAAGCATCTCCTGAACTCCCCACCCCTTAAAAAAAAAAAACCTTCAGAAAGCTGGGCATGGTGGCACACACATCTTTAATCCCAGCATTTGGGAGGCAGAGGCAGGCAGATCTCTGTTGAGTTCAAGGCTAGCCTGGTCTACACAGTGAGTTCCAGGCCAGCTGGGGCTACACAGAGTCTCTATCTAAAAAAGATGAAAAAAAACTTTAAAAAATTCTTTGTTAAGTTTTAATTCATATAGTGTGTAATTCATAATTCACCTACTTAAATTTAGAAATTAATTTTTTGCATTTATTTATTTATTCATTCGTGTGTGTGTGTGTGTGTGTGTGTGTGTGTGTGTGTGTGTGTGTACATACCATGGAAATTCTTTGTTAAGTTTTAATTCATATAGTGTGTAATTCATAATTCACCTACTTAAATTTAGAAATTAATTTTTTTGCATTTATTTATTTATTCATTCGTGTGTGTGTGTGTGCATGTGGCGGTCAGAGGACAACTTGAGGGACTCCGTTCTCTTTTTCCACCGTGTGGATTCTAAGGACTGAAGTTAGATTGTCACGCTTGGTGTTAAGTTCCTTCACCCACTGAACTATCTTGTTAGCCCAAATTTTAAAATATTTTCATCACTCAAAAAAGAAACTTTGTCCTAATAAACAGTCACATTTAATTCTTTCTTACCTATAGATCCTGACAATCACAAATATATTTTGTGTTTATTTTCAACATTTCATACAAATAGTCTCATACTATATGTGGCCTTTTGTGTATCCCTGCTTTAATTTGGCATGGTTTTAAGGCTCATACTCATTGTAGAAATGTATCAATACTTCATTCATTTTTATGATTTAATACTATTTTATTTTGTGGATATACCATAACTTTTTTATTTCTTCATCAGTTCAGAATTCCATTTGTGGGCTATAATGAATAATACTGCCACAGTCTTTGTGTGAACATACTTCTTCAATTTGGGGTGCAATAATTCGCTTCCCACTTATCTTTGGTGAATATATTTCCAACTCCCTTTGTGGATACCTGAAACCTTGGATAGTTCTGAACCATACAGATGCTACAATATTTACTTAATAAATACAAGACTATGATAAAGCTTAATTTATGAATTAGGTGTAACAAATGATTAACAATGAACTAATAACAGAATAGGGTAATTATAACATTTCTATAATAAAAGTTACATAAATGTAATCTTATTTCTCAAAATTTCTTATTGTTCTCTAGGCCCTTAGCAATGGCAACTATGGCTTTTACTTTCCTATATATGAAGTTGAAAATTTCTGCTTTTTACAGAAAGAAACACTGCCCAGCATTTGTGAGTTTGGCATGTATGAGTGGCCAGCATTACTCTTCTGTCATAGTGGGATCATTAAGTAGAATCAGTGCCACTTTAGAATAATTACAGTGATACCCACCAGTCAGTTCCGTGATGGCTACTAAGCTACTAGTAGGTGGATAGCATATAGGGTGTGGATGTACTATTCTGGGTGAGATGCAGTGGGGAAGTGAAATATTTCATCTTGTTATTTAGAACAATACACAATTTAAAATTTATACATTGTTTACTTATGGCATTTTTCTGTTCAATAATTTTGGATGCAGTGGGCATGGTAATTGAAACTGTGGAAAGTGAAATCATACATAAACTGAAACTACTACATACAGCTAGGTGTAAAACTACTAAGTACACTGTTTTTTTTATTTATTTAATGACGACATGATTAGAAGAAGCATTTCATTACAGCTTTAACATATTCAATAACAATCTCCAGAGCAAAGATACATCTTTTCAAAAGTGGCTTTATATTTTTAGGTTCACAGTTGAATTAGTACAGTTATACAATATTGAACTCAGTATAAACCCTGTAAGACATAAAATTGAGTTTTTAATTTTCAAAAAAGATGTCCATTTCATTTTAAAATATACTGTTTCCTACAGAGAGACTCATTTTTAATGCTAGTGACACTTAGATGCTTGCATATGCATCTCTAATCTCTGTGTATCTGATTAGTACTAGTCACAGTTGGTTACACTCAGATCCTTGGCACCTGAGTATGGATATAAAGTCATCAGGTAGATTTCAATGGTAATGTTTATCACCTCTACTAATTAAGACTTTTATGCTTCTTTCTCAAATATAACTCATTTTTTATTTGTTGATTTTTGTGTGGGTATATCATACATAACAGCCCAAACATCTTATTCATCTATATACCCACTTCCCAAATGGTACCCTCCAATAGCCTCCCTCCACCCCCCACTGGAGCCCAAATACTCTCTCATCCCTGTTACTGTCCATTGTGTTGTCAGTGCCCCTAGCCATTCCCCAGTGCTTGTCCATCCATTCAATCTAGTCAGCCTATCTAAAGATCTTTTTTTTTTAGGAGGATCAGCTGTTCCTCATCTAGCAGCAATCAGTTGTCAATATTCCTCTAGATAAGATTGGGGTCTGCTGTTCATTTTCCAAGTTCTATGCCGGGTTACTGTCTGGGAGTCTCTTGGTATACCCTGGCCAATAACTCAAAGGAAGGTATCTCCTGTCTGGCATTTGTTGTTATGTAGCCTTTAGCTATGTATATATATATTTTTTGTTTTAAAATTATATTGGTCCCATTAATCTTTGTTTATACTTTCCTTTTGGGAGTACACTGAGTTTTTTTTTTTTTAATAATGCTTAGGACTGGAGAGATGGATGCTCTTTCAGAGGACCCAGGTTCAATTCCCAACACCCACATCGTGGTTAACAACCATCCATAACTCCTGTTCCAGAAGATTCTAAATACTCTTCTGACCTCCTTGGACACTGTAGAGCAAAGGTGTACTTACATGCAAACAATATACTCATACACATAAAATAAAAATAATATATAAAAGAAATTTATTTCTTGGGTTTATTTGACTTTTCTGATCAATAATTTTGCTAGAAATATAAATATTTGGCTTAAACATCATACAAATAGAGGGTATGTTATGACCAAATGCTAAAACTTCTCTAAAAGAAGGTCTATAGATGCCTGTAAGCAATGACTCTGAAGTTTGCGTAGGTGCTCAGCATCCATAGGTGAGCATTTGGAAATGATTGTCCAAATAGCTGTTCCTTCTTGCCAAGATGTCTATTCATATAAAGCAACCCAAGTCGCCTTGTTATACTGAACATATGGTATATTGCTTATACTTTGTATGAACATTCATATTCAGGTGAGTTAGAAAAGATGAAATGAATCTACGTCTGTGCCCTAAAAATAAGCCAAAGAAATTATAAACTATCATTGTTCTGTCAAGCAGTGTCGCAAGTCTGAATGTTTGTTGTTTTTCAGAATGCTGTATTTCCATAGGGAGAAAGCACATGATGAGCGAAAAAAAGATGAAGAAAGCAAAAGAGGCTGAAAACCCTTTTCCAGAATGATGTGATTGATAATTGCATGCAGCTGAACAGAAACAACGTGGGCATGCTTAGAATGTACTTAAGCAAAGTATATTCTTCCTTCCCTGGGGACCATTAGGATTCTTCCTCAGAAGAGCTTTGGAACAAGGACAATATTGCCTTTTTCCCTCCCTTCTCAGTCAATGCAAACATACAGAATAAATTCCTTACTGAGCTGCTCTAAGGATATTGTGGTATTATTTTTCATACAAATACCAGCTTGCTAACATAACTTAAATGCATGCTTTTGGAAGTTTACCTTTTTATTTGTCTCTGAAGTTTTTCAGTGTCTGTATGACCAAATGTATTGTGTCATCTGTTAGTTCAGGATGTTACCTGTGGTGTGAGCTTCTTCAGGCTGAAAGTGACATTTCAGCATTTTGTGATGAAAAGGTTTTCCTCTTTCTGAAATATTGAGGCTTTGAGCTATTTTCCACAATTTGTGTGCCAAGTACCATGCTACTTGCTACTTTTGCTGAATGACAAGATAAATGTGCTTGGAAGACATTTCCTCTTGTTTGGACAATCTTTTTAGACTTACAAATCTTTGCTTGGCCTAGATATGTGCCTTAGTAGGTAGACTGAGTGCTTACCTGACGTTCAATAATATCCAGCTTCCATCCCCAACATTACATAAACAGGGCATACTGTTCGGTGTAAGCCTGTAATCCCAGCACTGAGGAGGTGAAGGTAGGAAGATCAGAAGTTGAAGTTCACCTTTGGCTGTATAATGAGTTTGAGGCCAGCTTCGGCTTCATGAGATCTTGTCTGAAAACAAAACAAGACAAAACTAAAGACACAATGCAACACCACACCATGCAACACACCAAAACACACAACAAACCAAACCTCTGCTCTACTCTGAGAGGAAATAGATGTTATTCTCCATACACTCGTCAACTATCATCTCAGCAAATCCTTGCCAATTCAGGATGCAATGCAGGTCTAAGCAAGGACATTTGGTCCTTGTTTCCTGATAGGCAAAATGTAATACTTATGCTGTGATGCTTTGTGAAATCAGGTAATTAAAGGATCACTTTGCCCAAGGTCAAATCTTGTCCCTATGAGTTCCCCCATTTGCCAGTCAGGAAAAATACTGGCCTTTCAGTCCATCCACTAGCAACTTTAAATTTTTAAATTATATTTATTTATTTGTGTGTGTCTCTGTGTGCAAGTGTGTGTGTATGTATGTGCGTATGTGTGTGTGTGTGTGTGTGTGTGTGTGTGTGTGTGTAGGTCAGAGAACAATCGTGTGAGTCAGTTGTCTCTTTCTACCATGTGGGTTCAGGGACTTCAGCTCAGGTCATCAGGGTTGGTTCCAAGCACCATTACTTTCTCAGTCACCTTGCTGGAACATACCAGTAAGTATTTTTGTGAATATTCCCAACTCTGTTCACAGCTCTGTCATATAAAGCTCCCTAAGCTTTTATTCGGTTTATCATTCTAGCCAGGCAGTGTGCTACAGAAGTTATAGATTTACATACCAGTTTTAACTTTGTATGAAACTGAACGAAGATGCCACACCATTCTGTATGAACTGAGGGGAAGGAACACTGAGGATGGTTGACAGCAGTTTAAGAATACCATATAGTATTACAAGTTCTAGCCAGAAAACTAGAAAAAAGTCAGAACAGTGCAATTTTCAAATGTTCATATGAGTCCATTGGAATTTCTTGACAAGGGCTTCCAAAAGCATCTCTCTGCTGGGCTCTTCCTCATTTTTCTTTTCTCTTCCAAGGCTGCACTCTAGAGTGATGGATCCAGGGTTTGCTTTCAGGTATTTTGATAGCTGTTGGAGTGGCTAGAATCAATGTTGATTCCCTCTCAAAGGCTTCTAGATCAGAGGAGAAAACAAATTTGTCCACCATTTTAGAACAATGGCTGGTTGTCTCCCTTAGCTACAGGTGGGCACTACAGTATTGGAGACCAAGATTTAAAGTCATACATCTGAACAGCACTTTCTGCTTAGGAACAAAATCATCAATGAGAAATAATTGTCTAAATCACTTTTTATATAGACTTAAGCCTAATGTCTGGGAAGTATAATCCCTTGAACTCTTAAAGAAGTATACTGATGACTTTACTCTTTGGTTATACTTTACTTTTGGGTGTTAAAGATCATACAGTTGTCCCAAATAAATCAATTTATTTTTATACTTAAGGTCATTTGAGGATCTGTTCCTCAGGGGTTACATGGGCTTTAGAGGAGGTCCTGGCTCCTTTCTTTTACCAGTTCCATCTATGTGAAGCTCGACCATGTCTGGCTTCACTTGGAAGCATGAATGAGATGTTTCTTCTAAGCTGACCCTCCTCTTTGTAGACTGGACACTGATTCAAGTTCATCTCATGGGGTCTCCATGCCCTCCCTGAACAAGAGGACAAGTGACTCACCACAGTTACAAGACATTTTTAGAGATATTCCATTATACTTCTCCTTCACATCTCCTATTCACGATTCAAGGACTTTTTTTCCCCTTAGAGATAAGAGTTAATGCAATTTGGGAGTCTTTTAGACCCATTGAAAGGGTACTCCAATTGCCTCACTGTGCATCCATGTTCAGCATAAAGAAGCCAGAGTGGTCTGTGTCCCGATTCCCTATTGGCAATTTGGGTAACCTTTTCACAGGATGGTGTGATAAGATTAGGAGGTAAGAATTGGCTAGGTAGCTAGGGTAAAAAAGACCCCAAATAAAAGTAGCCAGTTTCTTGGCTAAAAAGTCAAAATGTCCTTGGGCCTCTTAGCAACATACTCTGTTCCAAAGGCCAAAAATGTTGAAAGTGTTTGGGAGCTTGGGTCTAATCCTTAAAATAATTTAGGGTTACCTCTTCAGAGGGGGGAATGTTGGAGGCCAAAAACCCCATAAAAATAAATAAATCAAAGAAAAAAAAAAAGAATACCATATAAAGCCCAGCATTTGGGAGGCAGAGTCATGCAGATATATATAAAATTGAGGCCAGCCTGGCCTACAAAGCCAGTTCCTGGCTAGCTGGAGATATATGGAGACCCTGTCTCAAAAAGACTAAAAACAAATCAAATGAATACCTTATAGAAGGATGGCCTGCAGCTGGTGGTAGAGTAGAGAAAATGTCAGTATGTGACCTGGAGACTCTTCTGGATGATTTGAAATTGGAGAAGAAATCTGAGCATTGCCCAAAGACCATTGTCGGGGAAGGTGAAAAACGCAGTGAAATCACACCTGGTGTCTAAATTATCGATAAGGTAACAAAGCCTTTGAGCAAGCCTCTTTGGTTTTGTTTTGTTTTGTTTTGTTTTGTTTTGTTTTGTTTTGCTGCAATCCACAATTTACTGTGGTTGGACCTCTAAGGTGAGAACAGTGTGATTCTTTGCTTGCTTTGAGTTTATAGATCGAATTTTCCAAAACCCTATGACTTTCAGAAGTACACAAAAGGAACACTTACAATGAACACCCAGAGCTAGTACAAGAGAAGCGCCCTTCATTGAAAAGAGCAGAGTATTTGGGGGCTTTGTTATTTTTATACGGGAAGTAGAATGTCCAACAAGATAAGAATGTATTGCGCATGCCAAGTTTATGTGCTTTTGTGTGCAAAGGATGTGGAATCAGCAGATATCTTGACTAGAGAACAGTGAAGGTAATTTGGGGGCAGGACTGGAATGTTCGTGTTTTTTCTCTACCCTACAGGGCATATCCCCTTTGCATCTTATTTGATTTTAAAACTAAAGAATCAAAGCTGATACAAATATGACTGTGAACAATGCTACTGAATAAGATAGTCGAGAGAGAATTCATTTCCCTATGAGCATCAGTAGTCATTTAACACTGTTTGTGGCCTAAAACTACAGCTGTAGAATGACCTTCTTGTTTACTAAAAATCACTTAAAATTTTGATAAAAATTGGC
This sequence comes from Nannospalax galili, assembly GCF_000622305.1. Taxonomy (NCBI): domain Eukaryota; kingdom Metazoa; phylum Chordata; class Mammalia; order Rodentia; family Spalacidae; genus Nannospalax; species Nannospalax galili. The sequence goes on from NW_008355477.1 coordinate 2,897,408, forward strand.
TTAAACTTAAAAGAAGGCTTTAAAATGCTAAATATAACATTTATTT
>NW_008355477.1:2897749-2912439 GCF_000622305.1 Nannospalax galili
ACATGTGTTTCTAATCTCTATATATCTGATTATTACTAGTCACAGTCAGTTACTTTCTGAGCTCCTTTGCATCTGAGCATGGATATAAAGTCATCAGGTAGATTTCAATTTTATGTATACGAGTTCTCTGCCTGCCAGTATGTAACATATGCCCGCGGAGGTCAGAAGAGACTGTGGGATGCCCTGATACTGGAGTTACAGATGGTTGTTAGCCACCATGTGGGTGCTGGCAATCAAAACCAGGTCTTCTGAAAGAGCAGCCAGTGCTCTTAACCTCTGACTCATCTCTCCAGCCTCTTGTTTACTTAAAAAAAAAAATCAGTGTGGCCAGGGGCATGGAGGTTAGTTAGAACCAGCTTGGTGATAATTTAAAATCTCTCTCTCTCTCTCTCTCTCTCTCTCTCTCTCTCACACACACACACACACACACACACACACACACACACCCTGTAAGCTATATAGTTAAAATGAAGTTATATGAAAAATATGTTACTAAGGCACAGTACTATGTTTAATCCCAGAGGAATATTTAACAAAAATTATTTAAACTCTTTTCATAATCTGCTCCAAATTTCCCTTGCTTGTATTAGATTTAGGCGTCTGCTCCCTTCCATTGCCGAAGCATGGCTTGTTATTCTCTTAGCTATTCATCTTCTCAAGATACTGAGTTTCCATTTTTGACTTTTGGCAGTCATACATCTTTTCAGATATGACTCAATTCATGCTTCCTGAAACCTCTAATTTCCTGATTAGCTAAATCATCAACTTTCCCATTTACAAGTGTGGCATCCTCTCCAGTCTAACATTTATCTCGAAATGATGCTTATTATTCACTAGATGTTACTTTAAAATACAATTGTAGACTGCTCTGTCTCAGCAGCAAATAAACGTTTAATACTTAGAATTTGTGACTTTAAAAACTGTTTAAAAATAGGTTTATGTGTATGGATGTTTTGCTGGCATGTGTGTAAGTCTATCACGTGAGTACAATGTCCGTAGAGATCAGAAGAGGGTGTCAGATCCCCTAGAAATGGAGTTACAGACTTATTTTGAGACAGGGTCTCTCCCATTTGTCTGGCACTCACTAGGTAGACCAGGCTGGCCTTGAACTCACAGAGATGTGCCTGCATCTGCCTCCCAAGTGCTGGGATTAAAGGCATGTGCCACCACGTCTGGCCAAGACTTATGTTTCCTAACCTCCATGAGATTGCTGAGAATGGAATGGAACCTGGTCCTCTGCTGGAGCAGCCAGTGATATTAACTACTGCTAACCATCTCTCCAGCCCATTTGTGACCTTCAAATTAGTAAGTGGCCTTAGGCTTTATAGAATTTCTTTTTGTCTTCCAGGGATTAGTGTGTTCTTCTTTTAGGTTGGAGATTAAAACTTGAATTTATCGGGGCTGGAGAGATGGTTCAGCAGTTAAGAGCACTGACTGCTCTTGGAGAGGACCTGGGTTCAAATCCCAGCGCCCACATGACAGCTAACAACTGTCCATAACTCCAGTTCCAGGGGATCGAACAGCCTCTTCTGTCCTTCTTGATTTTGCCAAGTTTCAATTTAGTTCTGCTTTCTCCGTATACTTGTTAAATTCTTATTCTCAAAACAAATACCAGGTTAAACTTGCTGCGACTGAAAGGAAACAGATTTTTTAGAAATTGGAGATAGGATTTCACGTATCCTATGATGGTGTTGAAGTCTGCTTTCTACCCAAGGATGACTTTGACCGTTTGATCTTCTGGTTTCCACTTCTGGGGTATTGGGATTGCAGCAGTGTGCCACTACATCCAATTTACAGGGTTCTGGGGATGGAACACAACAGGACTTCTGCTCTAACAACTGAACAACATGCCTTGTACTCAAATAGAGACTTGAATAGAGGAAACAATGAATTTTAGATGACAATAACTCCTGTGTGTAAAGCATTCAGTCAAATTAGCTGCAACTTATACTTTTCAGTGTTTATTTTACAGTGAACTGTATCTTCCTAGATACCAAATTCTTAGGAACTTGTTTGCATTTTGCTAACAAATGTTGTTCCACCACACAGATAAGTTGTCACTTCAGTCTGCCTAAGCCTCTGCTTTGATTCCTAATGGATTTATTGTAAGACTAGATTCTTCAGAAAATGGTTATTATTTTGGCTTTGGCCATGTTGTTTCAAAAAGAAAACAACCTGTACACTTTCTAGAACATCTTTTCTCATAAGAACCCTTTTCTTCGTCTCTAAGGATACATTCATCATTATTTTTATTACCTGAATGTCTACTGAACCACTTAGAACCTAATTTCAGAGACTCCCACAAGAATCATTTTAATTTAAGCCACCCAATCACTGGTAATTATAAAATAATTTGAAAATGTCAACAGAATATTATCAAAATTTGCATTTATTATAACTAACTCTTCAGAGGAAAGGGAAAAATCAATTACTGAGAAATTTAATTAGAGTTGGGAAGAAATTGGGAAATCAAAAATTTAAACTCACTGAAGAGACTGTTTCATTCAGACATACTTGACTTCAAGCTCTGTTATTAAGAATTGGTTTTATCTTTTTTATTAGTGTGATAGGCTGAAGCATAAGGGCCAATAATTAGGCTAATAGTTTTTGCTTCTATTTGTTATCAGAGGAATAATCAAAATAGAATCACAGTAAAGGCATATTTTATAATAGAATGATTTTTTTGGAGAGGTCTCATTTAGCTCAGAGTGGTCTATAACTCGACATGTGCTTGAATTTACTCTTCTGCTTCTACCCCCAAAGTTTTGGGATTACAGGCATGTACCACCTTATCCTGCTTGATAGATGCAAACTTTATAAACGTTAAGGAATTGTTACAGTTAGTTGCTATAATCCCAGCACGGTCTTTGAAAATGGAAGGATTTTATGTGAAATAATATTGTTGCCTTTTGCCAGATTTTATGTAATTTCCCTAAACATTAGCTTCACTAGTTCAACTCTGTGTCTGAGGTGTCCTGTTAGCAGTCAGACCACGAGAGAAACTAGTGCAGGGCTGAGGAATGAATGCTATGTGATGGGATCTTTTTGAAAAATGGCCCTTCAAACAAATGTCTCAGAATTTTGACTTGTCCATTTATTAATACATTTGTGTTCTCTCTTGGATTAAGTTTTATCCTTAAAATTGCAGCTCATAAGTTTATAAACAACACATGACCTGGAAGCCACATTTAATTAGGAGAAATTCAACTTGTTAAAGAGCATTTCAATTTCACTTGGTACAAAAAGACATTGTGCAATTTTTAAAAATCAAGTTGACCATGGCTTAAGATTTGCTGCAACATGTTCAGTCAACTGAAGTTATTGTTAAATTTGGCTTGGCCAAAATTTGGATTTCATATCCCATAGTTACCAGTGAATTCCCTTTTGACAAGTTTTGCTTTTCTTGTCATGGCAAGAATTCTGAAAGTTGGTGGCTTTTATCTAGTGCCAACCATTTCCTATGATTTAATAGTTGGAGTTTCAGATTATATCAAGAAATGACTATGCCCAACTGAAGTCTGATCTGATGTCCGTGGAGAGAGAAGCTTTTGTCCGAAATCCCAGTTGACTTCAGATAGCAAGTCCTATAATTCTCTGAGTACCTTAAGCTTTATTTCTTAGAAGAAAGTTGGGAAAGAATTCTAAACAAATCCACATAACCCTCTTCTCAAGTCATTGGGGACCTTTATTTACTTAGTAAACTATGAAAATACCCTTAGCTTACTTTCTGGTACCTGCTCTAAGATCCAGATAACTGTATAGTAGAAAAAAAGACGGGCAAGGGAAACAGCTAGTGAAAGTACTTGCTGCGTGAACATGCCAACCCAAGTTTGAGCCCCAGAACCCACGTAAGCAGCCAGATGCTCTGGTATGCATCTGTAATCACAGCATTCCTATGATGAGATGGAGGTGGAGACAGGAGAATCAGGATGGAAGTTTGTGTAAGCAAGTGCAGAGCAGTGGCAGAAACAATGGATATCCAGCCCCAAAATCAGGGAGAAGGAGAGAACTGAATTATAAGGGAATCAGTGGTAAAAGCATGTCAGAAATCACAATGTCTCTTTTCCCACTTAGAAATATTTGAGTGATGCTATTGAGGTGTATTTGTTCTCTCTTACAAATTAAAATGTAACCTTCTAGGTCACATGGAATATATCATAGACTTCTGTCTTCTTAATGCTCTGAGAACATAGCAAAGCCCAAAATGATTCTTGTTGAGTGCCTGACATGTGTTTATGGTAACATTCCTCTCTTTGATTGTGAGTGCATGAATGCCAATTGGTATTCAACACTAGTATTTTAACTTACTAATTTATTATTTTTATCTATCTATTTATTTTATTATTTATTTATTTATTTATTTATTTAATGTGTGCATACACCATGACATGCATGTGGAGATCGAAGGACAATTCATGGGAGTCTCTTTCACCATGTGGATTCTGGGGATCAAACTCAGGTTGTCTGGTTTGGAGGCAAGATTTTAACCTACTGAGCCATGTCACTAGCCCCAAAGTTGGTGATTTATAGGTGATTCTTCTGAGTTTATAATCTTATGAAATAGGAAGAGGCAAGAATCAAGCCAAATGCAGTTATTCATGGTCTTGAGCACCTATTAAGTTTCCAAAGATTGGAAACTGTCAACTTGGATTTAGATATTTTAGTTACAAGCAGTCTTTCCCTGGGAAAAACTTTTCACAGAAAGGATAATTTGAGAACAACTTAACTGTAGCATTCTGAACAAAATTATAATTCAATTTACCAAGTGCTTATTCAAACAAGATAAAATGGCAGGTAGGCATGGTTGTTGAAGCTTTCAATCCCTGCATTCAAGAAGTAGAAGTAGGTGGATCTTTGTGAGTTTGAGGCTACTCTGGTCTACAAAGCAAGTCCCAGGAGAGCCAGGGCTATATAGAGAGACCAGGCCTCAACAAAACAAAACATTCAAAACCCCCAAGCAACCAACAAATAAAACAAAACAAAGCCAAAACTAAAACAACAAAAAACAAGATAAAAGGAATGCTTTTCTATACACACAGAAACTATACTCATTATTTTTAAAAACAGAACGAAGATACATGTAAAGACAAAAGCAAAAATAACCTGTAACTTCTTAATTTTAGAAACAAGTATTTGGAATATTTGGGCATATTTTCTTGTTGTAGATACCCCATTTTATTTATATACTATCCAGATTATTGAACGCATATACTTCATGGTAGGCAATTTCTCAACTGACCCAGTGATCATTACCTTTTGAAATTCATAGATAGGCAATCACATCCCTGTGAATAATTTGCTTAAAACCAATACAGGAGAGCCATTTTGAGAGGATGGCGATCTTAACTTTGGTCACAAAACATTGTGAATTTGGACATGGTAGCTGGATCTGTCTTTCTGGTTTTGATGAAGACAGCTATCCTGTTGGATTGTTACACATGACAAAGAAGTGACAGTGGGATCTTGTCAATAGACAGCAAGAAACTCAAACTCTAACCCCAACAAGCCTTGAAGAAGTGAATGGTGCCAATGACCATGTGAATGAATTTGAAGGACAACCTTTCTCCAGTTAAGCCTCTAGAGGAGACCCAGTTCCAGTCACACTGATTATAGCACATAAGAACTTGAATAGAGGACAGGGCTTGATTCCTTGGGGGCTCAGGAAAGAAAATTAGACCTCAGAGTTTGTCCTACTATGAAATACAGGATCTGGCCACGTGTAACCCCATATCAGAGTACCAATGGCTATGTGTCCCAGGTACTTCTGGTTCATGAGCTGCTATCAGTACCCAAGGGGCTCGGTGCCAAGTGCTGGTAACAAACATACCAAAGCTAATGAATGGGCAAACAGAATTGGTAAAAGGGGTGATAGGATACCTGATGGGAAAACTATAGCATGATCTAAACTGCATATATAATACTTCTTAAGAACATGTGCTTTTGAAAACTGGAAGAATTTTTTTTTTAATTTGACAGTTGAAAGCTCAGTTCCTGCTGAGTTGTAATGTTCTACACAGAAATCCAGGCTATATTCAGTCATTTACACTGTGATCATTTATGAGAATTCACTGGAGTTAGAAGTGTACCAATCAAAAATGCAATTTTCCAGGAGGAATTAAAAAAGAGAACAAGTATTTCCAAGTCTCCAATTTACAGGCTTAATGCTCAAGTCAAACTGGATCTTCACAAGTGGGAATGGGTAAGTTATGGTGGAGATATTTTAATTCTCTGTCCTCTAAGGAAGACTGAAATGAAGTCACAAAAAGAGAAATCTCAAAGGTTTTCTAGCATCAGGATAAGAAGTTGTTATGTATTATTAGGAAATGAAATATGCTTTTACAGTTGTCATCTCTCATGCACTTCACAATGGATTAAACAGAAAAGAGAAGAAAACTTATTTCTCTTACTTTTGTGTCACTAGATTAATGTCTTTGCTAGAAAATATATGTAATACTTCATCTCTGCCCATCATCAAATGTTTGTGTTTGTAAACAGAGTACTTTAGCACAGTACTTCTTCATTTGTAGGTAAAATATTAAGATATTATTAACTTACCATGTGATCATTAGGAAAACATGTATAGTATATTTAAGGCAAATAAATTACATTCTTATTATTAAAAACATGAGCCAGCAGGGAATTTAAAAACCTGCTGGTTTTAGGCTATGGGTTGATAAATTTTGGGGATCCAATTCTACATTTCCTTAATTTTTGCCTATCCTATGAGATAGGATTTTTTTTTCATTTTAAAATTGTTAATACAATGAGAAGAAGGATGTCTGATGACGTGATCGTTGCATGAAATTGAAATTTCAAAAATGACAATTTTGGGGCCTGGAGAGATGACTCAGTCATTAAGAGCCCTGACTGCTTTTGCAGAGAACCCAGGTTCTATTCCCAGCACCCACAGGGCAGCTAACAACCATTTGTAATTTCAGTTCCACGGAAATGTGATGTCCTCTTCTGACTTCCATAGGAACTGTGCAACATGGGTTCACTTTGATACAGACAGGCAATACACTCATATGCATACAATGAAAAAGATAAAATATTTTTTAAAATAACAGTTTAATGTACTCTCTGGGTGAGGAAGAGTTGGTCTTCTTTAAGGGAGTGATGCTAGATAGACTGAACAAGCTCCAGTGGATGAATTCACACTCAGGGACATCTGGGTACACACACTTGACTTGACGGGTCTTGACATATATGACAGAATGTGTGAAATCCTGTGGGCAAGTTATGGGGGGAGGGGTGCAGATGGAGGAGATGGCCTAAATATGATTAAAATGTATTGTATGAAATGCACAAAAATTCAATACAAATATACATTGAAAGAAAACTTGATTTTTCTACCTAGAAAATAGTGCTAGGAATAATAGGGACCCATTCTCAGAGCTTCCTGCCATGGGTTGTTATGTTTTATAAGGCAATTTATTTATTTTTTAATTAAAATATTATATTTTATTTATTCTTTTTACTTTATGTGTATGCATGTATTGCCTGCATGTGTGTGAGTGCACCTGTGTTGTGCAATGCCACGGAGGTCAGAAGAGGGCTTCGGATTCCCCTGGAACTGGCGTTAAGGACAGTTCGTAGCCGCCATGTGGGTGATGGGAATCGAACTCAGATCCTCTGCAAGAGCAGTCAGTGCTCTTAATCACTGAGCCATCTCTCCAGCCCCTTATAAGGTAATTTATATCTTAAGTTTTCTCACATAAAGGTAAGAACACCAAATTTTTTAAAAAATGAACTTTTGTCAGAACATTTATTACATATTATCTGACCTATCTGACCACTTTTGTCCGGAGTTGAACATATGTGAGAGTTACTGTATGGTCTGGAAAATCTATAATAATTACTTGATTTTTCACAGAATGTTTACTGTCTCCTGTTTTAGAATTTTGTGCTTCTCATTGTTCATATTTTATGATTATTTTACTTTAGTTTTATTTAATATTATTGTGTATGTATCTGCATGATGAGAGAGAGAGAGAGAGAGGAGAGAGAGAGAGAGAATGGATTCGGGTATAGAAGTATTACAATATGTGTGTGAAGGTCAGCCGATAACTTTCAGGAGTTTGTCCTCGCCTTCCACCATCAGATCTGAAGATTAAATTCAGGTTATCTTGCTTGCACAGTAAGTGGCCTTTATCTGCTGAGTGATCTGACTGGTTCTATTTTATATTTTAAGATAACATTAGAACACATAAAACACAGAGCATCTCACCATAGAGACACTAAAAATAAAATCTATTTTACCTTTTGGGGGAAGAGCTGATTAAGGTTCATTTTGCTTGAAACATTTTTTGAGGCAGTGCCTCACAATACAGTCCATGCTAACCATGAACTTTCTATGATCCTCCCACCCCAGTCTGCTGAGTGATGGGATTATAGGCCTGTGATGGGACTGTCAGTGCCACTGCACCTGAGTTGATTAGCATTTTAATTAAGGGCATACTGCTTCATTACAGACATAGCATGATATCTGTATCCATATTTAAATTCATTATTCATTTCCAGGACCATGAATTATCTGTAGTATTATCTCTGTCCTTGTCTATAAGTGAAATGTCTTTGAGCATAGAAACAATCATCAACTTGCTTCAAATTACCTCATTCTGGTGTTTTAAGAACAGTGTTAAATAGTTCATAGATCCTTCCATTGTTATTTCATCCACCCTGAAACCAACCCAACAAATAAGTTTCACTTTTTGAATTTTAGTGATAAGGATATGGGCCCAAATATAGTTATTTATATAACACTGCATCACTAATCAAAGGTCAATCTGTGGTCTATACTCTCATTCATCTAACTTAAAGACTTTACTTAGAGCATTTTGTCATATTGCCAAAGGAAAAGTGTCATAAACGTGGGTCAGAAATGTTTCCTTGAGTTATTTGCTATTCTCTACCTACTCCTATATCCTGTTCTACCCATCCAGATGTCAAAAACTACCAATGCACCCATCTCTCCATTCAGGCATCCATTATTCATCCACCCATCCACCCATCCATTCATCCATCCATCCATCCATCCTTTTATCTTCTTTTTCACCATTAATTGAAACAAACATCAAATGTTTGTTGAGCACTGCATCTGTCTGAAGTACAAACAGCAGGCATATAGTTGTGAATAGAGGAGGCATGGTCCCTGCTTTCATGTACGTTGGTTTACTTTTCACCTGCTAGAGGTACAAGGACACTGAATTTTGTTTGCCTACATGACTGTGGGTATTGTCATTACATGTGGAAATTGATGTCTACATGGTTTTTAATCTGTCCTTTTGAAAGCCACTTGATTTGGACTTCTTAGATGATTTGCTTTTATAAATATGTATTTTTTTGTGTTTTGGAGACAGGGTCTCCCTGTAGCCCCAGCTGACCTGGAACTCACTATGTAGATCAGGCTAGCCTTGAACTCGCAGAGATTTACTGCCTCTGCATCCTAAGTGCTAGGATTAAAGGTGTGTGCCACTATTCCCGGCTGCTTTTATAAATATTTTAAATATTATAGTTATGTGATGGTTTGAAATAGAATGTCCCCATAGGCTCCAAGAATTTGGCCATTTTTGTCCCCAGTTGATGGCACTGTTTGGGAGGTCTTAGGAGGTGTGGTCATGATGGAGGAAATATGTCACTGGGAGTGAGCTTAGGGAGTTCTTAAGCCTTGCTGCATCTCAAGTCATTCTCTTGCTTCCTGTGTCTGCTTGAAGATATGAGAGCTTAGCTTCTGCTCCTCCTCCAACCACCTCTGCCACCATGTGTCCCCACCATGATGGACTGACTCTTGACCCTTTGGAACTGTAAGCTAAATAAACTCTTCCTTTTGTAAGTTACCTTGGACATGGTGTTTCTAACACAGCAACAGAAATGTAACTAATACAAGTGTTCTGGATAGCTTTAGTTGTCAACTTGACACACCAGGGTAAAGGGAGCCTCAATTGGTGAATTGCCTCCATTGGACTGGCCTGTGGTATGGGGAGGGCCCAGCCCACCGTGGGTAGTGCTACCCGTGTGCAGGTGGGCCTAGGTTGTATAATAAATCAGGCTGAGCAGGGGCCAGGGGAGCAAGCCAGTAAACTCCATTCCTTCATAGCTTGTGCTCCAGCTTCTGCTTCCAGGTTCCTGCCCTGAGTTCCTACCTTGGGCTCCCTGATGAACTGTGACCTGGGAGATGTAAGCTGAATAAACCCTTTCCTCTCCAAGTTGGTATTGGTCAGAGTGTTTTGTCACAGCAATGGAGAAACAAACTAGAACAAGTAATGCTAGAATTCAATTGAAATTGTGTAAAACGTTATACAAAACATTCAATGAAAACCACATCTTTTTAAAAATGAAATTTCACACTTCAAATAAACATTTCTTTCAGTGGTACTAAACGCACACCAAATTCCATTAACAACTTACATATTTACAGATGCATATATGCATATATAAAATGTGTGGTTATATGGCACCACTTTCTTGATTGATCTTGTGGCAGAACATTTTCACCTATCACTTATTGCCTTGAGAGAACAGAAGCTGGCTACAGGGTAATTAATAGACTTGACCTTTAGGGTGAAGAGTTGCACACACTAGCTGACAGAGCTTCAGATTCTTTTCGGACAACTGTCAGTGAAACTTGGAAGTGCCATGTACCTGCTGGAGAAGTTTTATTTTGCTAATGGTTGCTGGTTCGGGTTTGTACATTTTTCTTTCAGATATCTGGCAGGTTCTCAAAAACTTGCCTTTAAGGACTGTATTTTGTAAGTTAAGAGCTGAAGTTATTATTAGCTGTGCGCTTGTGGTTGAAACATGAGGTCAGGTTTGGCAGAGAGCCCTTCCGGGTGTGCGAAGGCGGGCCTCAGCCCAGCCTTCCTGAAGCCACGAGGAACCTTATGGAACAGCTGATTCCTAGGTATGGAAGGAATGCCTTTGCCGTCCAATTTGTGGGAGTGGGTGCTTTAAAAACAGAATGCTGCTCGTAGCAGTTTAGAGCAACCTGTAGCAAACTTTTGTTTAGGATTTAAATTCATAAGAACACACACACACACACACACACACACACACACACACACACTATCAACATTCAGACCTGTTTTATTAATTGAGTGCTCACGTTATCCTAGATCTTTATTTTCTTCATGGTATCAAGTGTAGTGCTTGGTCTAAATTATAAATATGTGTATGTTTTGATCTAATGAGTTAAAAATGGCAACAAAAACAGGTTTGGAAAGATTCAGGACATGTGTTATGCTGAAGACTAGAAGTTGGTGCTCAAAGAATATTCCTAGGTCAGGTACCTCCAAATGCCGGCAAATATGTCAGGTGAGCTGCCCATACCCAGTCATGGCAGCATTGGGATAAGTACAATGCTCCCTAGCCCTGAGGAAATTGTGGAGCTGTGAGGTTATGAGATTCTTTCTTATAGAAACCAACAAAGGTAGCAACAGAAGAAGGGGGGCCTAACAAGGGGGAAAGTAGAAAAGGTCCTACCTTTATAGCACTTTCTTGAGAGGAAATAGGTAATTTAATACAGATGTATAAAGACAGAAAACCTGCAATATTTAGCCTTCTATGCATGTGCATATGCACACACATACATATCTGAATAATTAGGACAATCATGTGACAGTAGTAATTAAACACTTCTTGTTGACAGATGACCAAACTTACCTAGGCTTAGAAGTGATGCACTATGCAGTGCATGTACTTATTTTCTGTTAGTGGCAAATCAGGAAATATTTATACAAAGTTTGTAAAAAGAAAACTAAAATTTTGCCCAGCCATTATTTTTAATTTTTATTATATTTTATTCATTTGGGGGGGGGCACATGACACAATGTGCATGTGGAGGTCAAGGGACAACTGTGGGAATTGATTCTCTCCTTCCATCCTGTATAACCCTGGAATCAAACTCCAGTCATCAGACTTGGAGGCCAGTGCTTTCAGCCACTGAACCGTCTCACTGGCCCCCAATTACTCTTTTTGATTTTTATTTTTTTGAGAAATTCACAGAAGAATACTATATTTCCACCATTTCCAGTTCTTGCTCTCTCCATTCCAACTATTCCCATGTCCCCCTCACTCCTCAGTTTGTGACTTCTTCATTGTTATTGTTACACACACACCACACAAACTACTGAACCTGCTTAGTGGTGTGTGTGAATGCGTTTAGGGCCCAGCACTTGGGACTGGATAATCTATCAGAGAGTTCATCCCTGGAGAAAACTGATTCTCCCTCTTTCAGCATCTATTTGATTGCCTATATTTCTTCATCTAGAGGTATAACCTTGTGAGAGTTTTCCCACCTACGTTGGCATATCAACCAGTGTTATCCTTACACAGGTTTTATTTAGGAAATCATATTGTTGAAATTTCATGGGTACAGCTTTCCTGTCATTTTATAAGACACCATCCTGCATCAGGCATCCTAGTCCTTTGGCTCTTACAGTCTTTCTGCCCCCTCTTCCTCGATCTTCCCTGAGCCTTAGGTATAGGGGTTACGTTGTAGATGTATCATTGTGTGGTGGGGCACCCTATGATCACTTACTCTCCGCATTTTGACTAGTTGTAGTTCTCTGTAATAATCTTCATCTGTTGCAAAAAGCTTTGTTGATTAGTGATGAGACCTACAGTTATCTGTGGGTATAAAGATAGGTATTTAGAATACAGTTCCTAAGAATATAGCTTTAGGAAAAAGGCAGCTGGCAGTTATAAGTAATCCTATAGGACCTCTGACCTTTCTAGCCATTGGTAGTTGGCTAGGTTTAGAGTACCAGCATGAAGTCCTTCCTATTGAGTGGGCCTTAAGTTCAAGTAGAAAGCTGTTGGCTACCTCTAAGGTAAAAGTGCCACTATTGTACCATTTGAAATTCTTTATTTAAAATTAATTTTTGCATGTGTTACAGGCAAAGTCTCTGTTTTTGTCATTGCACTATATATTCCAAGATAGCTAGCTGGCCCAGGAGTTTTTAGCTAATTTGCCTGCTTCTGCTGCCCATGTTATGGTAACTGTGCTGGAATGAACAATATGTGCCACCACATTCAGCTTTTTACATGGGTTCTGAGGATTGGGCTCAGATTTCAGGCTTGTGTGGCAAAATATTTTTACCCAATGAGTCATTCCCTGTCCCCCTCACCTATTCTTATATCCATTTTGTGGAAAAAGCTACTTAGTAACAATGAAGAGTTGATCTATTCATTGCCAGTTTGTTTGATGTAGCAGCTTTTGGGTAATGATTATAGGGAAGCCCTGCAATGAATCTTTATCATCATTCCAGTTTACACCAGTGCCTAGGATTGTTTAGTTACAACCTCTTTCTGACCTCATGATCCAACCTGCTTGAAAGTATCAAGAATTTACAGATTTACACAGATACAAACTATATAAAGGACAAACCAATTCAAAGGGGAAGCTTTGCTTGAGACTATTAGTCTTTCAGTGAGAAATCCTTTAAATCGTCAAGTGAAGATAACAATGGCACTCTTCTATTTTTACCGGACCAGCAGTTGATGTTGGGGGATAGTTGCTCTTCAAACAACTGTAATGTAATTTCCTCTGTAGCTTACAAATAATTGGATGTAAAATCATTTTGTGATTTCTACTTCAGAAGCTTAGTCATTACAGCATGATCATAAATATTTTCCCTCTGTCAAACACTTTTGAAGACAGTTGGTTCCATCTAGTACATTTTGTTTTCCTCTAAATCTCAAATATTAGGGAAACCAACCCCTTTTTCAAGCTGTAGCTTGGAAAGCAACTGGCTACTAAAGTGATTTGTTGTAAATAAAATACATCATGCTTGTTTCACATTGTCTTCCAATGTAAAGAGGCATTAAGCATACACTTTTCTATGACATTGCTAATAAAACTTTATCTATAGGTCTAAACAAAAACAAGACATTGACTAGAAAAATAATCACGGAGACAGGAAAGTTTGGAAACGGTATTATCTTGAAAGGTGTATTAATGCTGGAAATGCTATAGTCTTTGAACTCTGTAAGGGAAATGGTTCCTGTGATAAGCATCACGATAATCCTTTAATGAGATATTACTACTTCTTGGGCCAGGAACTCAGTGAATTACATAAGTAAGTCTATTTTGTTCTTGTTCTAGTTTCATTTCTGTTGCTGTGGTAAAACACTGTCCAAAAGCAACTTAGGGAAGGAAAGTGTTTGTTTTAGTGTACAATTCCAGGTTCCAGTCCATCTTTGAGGAAGTAAAGGTAGGAACTCAAGGCAGGAATTTGAAGGTAGGCCTGCTTGCTCTTCCACAGTCTTACCTCCAACCAAGGAACTAATTTCACAAGCAAAGAAGGGGTATAAACTATGCAGGATGTTGCTTGTTGACCGGCAGGCAGGCTCATACTAAGCTACCTTCTTTATACAGTTTAGGACTACCTGACTAGAGAATGGTGCTCCCCGCAATGGGCTGGGGTCCTCTACAACAATGAACAATCAAGAAAATCCCACACAGAAGTCCCCACACACCAATCTGATCAAGCCAATTCTCAGATAACTCTAGTCTATGCAAAGTTGACACTTAAAGATAACTAGGACAGTATTCCAATTAATCTTCTGTAAATAATATTAATCTCATATTTTTTGAGCATTTCATGCACAAGTACTGTATTTATAGATATTCCTAATGGCTGTGATCTAAGTACATTATAATTATCACTGTATTATTATTTCATTCCTTCTGG
>NW_008355477.1:2912465-2926913 GCF_000622305.1 Nannospalax galili
TAAAATATATATTTATATATATATAATTAGCAGTCTTGAAAGCTATAATTCTCATATATGCTTTCTTTACTTATCAGAGTTCTAAGTTTAACTGTGGTATAGTATCCCATTTTATAAGTATAATATTCATTTTTTTGTTACTTATCCTTTTGATGGCAGGATGTTCTTCAAAATTTTCTGGGTATTCTTCATTTCATTTTTAATATAAATTTAATTAATTTTATGCCTATCAAGTTCTTAGGCAATTATATTGGAATTTTGATTGAAATTATTTGAATGTATTTATCAGCTCTACAAGTTTTCTGAAGGAATCTTTAATGTACAAAACCATATCATTTGCAAACAAAGATACTTTGATTTCTTCCTTTCAACTTGTATCACCTTTCTTCTTCTTCGTTTGTCCCATTGCTCTAACTAAGACTGCAAGTACTATATTGCACAGGGAAAAAGAGCGTAGACATCCTTGTTTTGTTCCTGATTTTCATGGGACTGCTTTGAGTTTTTCTCCATCTAATATGATGTTGGCTGTGAGCTTGTTGTATATTGCTTTTATGTGTTAAGCTATGTGCCCTGCATCACTATTATCTTTTACATGAATGAATGTTGGATTTTGTCAAAGGCCTTTTCTAAATCTAATGAGATGATCATGTGGTTTCTGTCCTTGAGTCTGTTTATGTGAACCATCCCTGCATCTCTTGGATGAAACCAATTTGATCATAGTGGCTAACATTTTTGAAGTGTTCTTGCACTTAGTTTGTGAGTATTTTATTGACAAGTTTTGAGTCTATGTTCATCAGAGAGATTGGTCTATAATTTTCTTTCTTTTTTCTATTTTCTTTGGACAGAGCATCCCTAGTTCTAGCCTGCCTGGAAGTCACTATGTGGACCAGGCTGGCCTTGATCTCACAGATATAAACCAGCCTCTGCTTCCCAAGGACTGGGATTAAACATGTGTGCCACCATGCCCAGCACTATAATTTTCTTTTTTGCTGGGACTTTGTTTGGTTTTGGTATTAGAGTGATACTAGCTTCATAGAATTTGGGAGTGTCCCTTCCTTTTCTATTTTGTGGAATAATTTGAGGAATATTAGTATTTGTTCTTCTTTGAAGATTTGGTAAAATTCTGTGCTGTCTACATCTGGTCCTGGGCTTGTTTTATTTACAGGATTTTTTAATAGATAATTTGGAAATTTGGGATTTATTTTGTAAATAATGGAAGCATTGGTGGTTTTTAAGCAGACAAAACAAAACCAAACCCAGAAGTAACTAGGGTCTGAAACAGAATGTCTCAGAAGTAATGAAGATCCGAATAGTCTTTTTCCTCCTTAGTATCTTTACCAGGTGAGGAATTTAGGGACACTTTCAATAAGCTTTCAAAGAGACCAGTGTTGCAAGGATGTTCATTCCTGGTGTCCTCTATATGTTATACTGTTTGGTATTGTGTAGCAAATTTCTCTGAGATAAAACCTTCCATCTTAGAGGAAAGCTGGGCAAACAATAGGACATTCTAAAGGAAGGTAAACCACAGGCTGTCTAAAGGGAGGTAAACAAGAGGATGTTTGAGCATAGGTGAAACATTCCATCCTGCAGAAGAAGCTTTTTTTGTAAACTTTTACAAAAACTTTATTGAGAATTTCATACATGCATATAAGGTGTTTTGATCAAATCCATGCGCACTCCCTCCCCTCCAACATTACCCCTCTGAAGAGGTAACCCTAAAATCTTTTAAGGGTTAGATACAAGCTCCCAAATACTTTTGACATTTTGGCCTTTGAAACAGAGTATGTTGCTGACAGAACCAAGGATATTTTGACTTTTAGCCAAGAAACTTGCTACATTTCTTTGGGGGTCTTTTTACCCTAACTGCCTACCCAATTCCTATTTCATATTCTTATCACACCACCCTCTGAAGAGGTTCCCCAAGTTGCCAATAGGGAATAGGGACGCAGACTGCTCTGGCTTCTTCCACGCTGAACAGGGACGCAGGGTGAGGCAATTGGAGTACCCCTTCAGTGGGAGATTTTTAATTACTGCATCTGTCTTGTTGATTGGTAGGGTTCTGTTTAAATTATTTATGTCATCTTGGTTTAACTTTGGTGGGCTGTATATAACTAGAAATTTATCTGCTTCTTTTAGATTTTCTAATTTAGAAGAATACAGATTTTTAAAGTATATCATTATGGCCTGAATTTTCTCAGGGTCTATTGTAATGTTTCCATTTTCATCTATGATTTTTATAATTGTGTCCTCTCTCTATCTTTCTTTTCCTTAATTTTGCTAAAGCTTTATTTATATTGTTAATCTTTTCAAATAATCAACTCTTCATTTAATTGATTCTTCATATTATTTTCTTTTGTATTTCGTTAATTTAAGGCTCGATTTTATCTCTTCCCATCTACTCTTTTTAGGTGTTATTTGTTCTTGGTTTTCGAAGGCCTTCTAGTGCATCATTAATTTATTTATATCAGATGTTTCTAATTTTCTGGAACAGGCACTTACGTAATGCTGTAACTTTTCCTCATAGGACTGCCTTGTGTCCCATAGATTTTGGTAAGTTGTGTGTTCATTTTCATTCACTTCTTGGAATTTTTTTAGCTTCCTTTTTGATTTCCATATCGATCGAGTTTTTGTTCAGTGTTGTTTAGCTTCCATGAGATGGTGTACATTTCCAAATTTTTATTATTGTTGACATCCAACTTTATTCCTTGGTGGTCAGATAGAATACAGGCTGGTACTTCAATTTTCAATTTGTAGAGACTTGCTTTATGTCCTAATATGTGGTCAGTTTATGAGAAAGTTCCATGGATTGCTAAGAAGAAAGTGTATTCTTTAGGATTTGTGTGGAATGTTCTGTAGATGTCTGTTAGGTCCATTTGATTTATTATGTCATTTAACTACAGGGTTTATTTAATTTTTGTCTGGTTGATCTGTCTATTTGGTGATAGTGGGTTATTGAAGTCAACCAACCTCACTGTGTTGGAGTCAATGTGTAATTTTAGATCTAATAAAGTTTCTTTTATGAAACGAGGTGCCCCTGTGTGTGGTGTTATATGTTTAAGATTGTAATATCCTCTTTTCCTTGAATGAGTATAAAGTAATCATTCCTGTCTTTTCTAATTTTAGTTTGAGGTCCATTTTGTCAAGTATTAGAATAGCTACACCTATTTGTTTCCTAGTTCTGTTTGTGTGGAATATATTTTTCCTTCTTTTTTACCCTAAAGTGGTGACGATCATGATTGGCGAGGTGTATTTCTTGGAAGCACCTGATCAGCAACTGACCAATCCTGTTTTCTAACCCAACCAGTCTGTATTTTTAAAAGTATTTTATTTTTTATGTGTATGATCATCATATTGCTCACATGTATATAAGGGCACCTGTGTCATGCAATGCCAGCAGAGGTCAGAAGAGGTGTTGGATACGCCGGAACTGGAGTTACAGGTGGCTGTTAGCTGCCATGTGGGTGCTGGGAAATGAACCCAGTGCTCTTTTCTGCTGAGCAAACATTCCAGCCCCTTGTCTGTAATTTTTTACTAGGAAAATTCATACCATTAATATTGAGTTACTATTGACCAATGTTTATGAATTCCTGTTATGTTGGTATTGTGTTGTTTTCTTAGATCTCTTTTGGTTGAGTTTTCTAGGATAATCTATATTCTTTTTGTCCACTTGAGTGTTCAATCTTCTTTTTAGACCAAAGTATTCCATTGACTATTCGCTATAGATCTGGTTTTGGGGATATAAATTGTTTTTTATTATTGTTTTTATTTTATGTGTATGAGTGTATTGCCTGCATGTATGTAGGTAGGTGCACCCATGTCCTGCAATGTCCAGGGAGGTTAGAAGAAAGTATCAGTTCCCCTAGAACTGGAGTTATGGATTGTTGTTAGCCACCATTTGAGTTCTGGGAACCAAAAATGGGTCCTCTGCAAGAGGAGCCAGTGCTCTTAACTGCTGAACCATCTCTCTAGCCCAGACATAAATTCCCTAACTCTGTTTATGTCATGGAAGGTTTTTCTTTCTCCTTCAATTACAATTGATAGTTTTGCTGGGTTTGGTAGTCTGGTTTGGAGTCAGTGTTCTTTCATGACTTGTAGGACATCTTTCCAAGCCCTTCTGGCTTTCATAGTCTCCATGTGAAAAGTCAGCTATTATTTATATGTGACTTGATCTTTGTCTCTCACAGCTTTCAATATCTTTTCTTTGTTCTGTACATTCAATGTTTTAACTATTATATGTTGTTGAGAGTTTCTTTTCTGGTCTTATCTACTTATGGTTCTGTATGCTTCTTGCACCTCGAATGTATATGCAAACTAGTAAAAATTACATATATAATACTGTCTTCATATAATGAAACATTACACCTCTCTATTTACTAATGTTCATGTTCTTAGTCATAGTTTAAAATTTTTAACTTGCAATGTACTAATTTTATTATGTATGTTTCTAGGAACTTTAGGGTAATCATTGATATTTTTCATATTTTCTTCCTAATTTGTTATTATTCTTCTATGGTAAGGCTGTTGATTTTGTGTTCATCTTTTTTTATTGAGCTTTTTAAATTTCATACATTCCCTACTCCAATCCAGACCCCCTCCCCCATCCATGCCTTCCCCTATTCCCCCACTGAACTCTATACATTCTGCCATACGTGCTGAGTCCTATTCATTCAGGTGTTTGTACCCAAATGTCCTTCAGTATAAATGCATCCACTGGAGTCTAGTCAGCCTATCCAGTGGTCGTATGCAAGTCATACTCTCCCTCACCCAGCAACAATCATTCTCAAATAGTTCTTAATCTAGTGCTGGCCTGCCACCTACTTCTCACCTCCCCTTTGGGCCCTTGTTTAATTGAGCTGACAAGGGTCCCATGCTCAATGCCACTGCTGCCACAGGCTTACATGAGCAAGCCTCCAGTGTCCTGTGTTCATGAACCACCCTGGCTCTTACAATCTTTCTGCATCCTCTTCTGCAATGGTCCCTGAGCCATGGGTGAGTGAGGTTCTATATAGGAGTCCCATCTCTACACTGTACAGTCTCTTATTCTCCAAAACTTGGCCAGTTGTGGCCTTCTGTGTACATCGCACTCTGATGTACAAGGAAACCTCACTGGTGAGAGTTGAGGGGTGCATTAGCCCTCTCTCTATCCCTTAGTTCACTATGTTCCATGAGCCTTGGTTGTAGAGATTTGACTGCAGATGTGTCACCTAGTACTGGGCAATCTGCCAGGCATATGTTATCTATGCCTGACTAGATGTGCAACTCTGCTGTAGCCTCCATCTGTTGCGAAAAGAAGCTTCTTTGATGAGTGCTGTACAGCATGTTTGCCACTTTAAGGGAATTTTATGTGTATGAGTGTATTGCCTGCATGTGTGCAAGTGCACCCTTTTGTGCTGTGCTTGCGGAGGTCAGAAGAGGCCATCAGATTCTACGGAACTGGAGTTATGGATGGTTGTTAGCTGCTTGCCTGCATGTAAGAGCACTTATGTTTGTAATGTCCACGGAGGCCAGAAGATGACATTGGATTCCCTGGAACTGGAGTTATCAAACTGGAGTTATCAATGGTAGCTGCCATGTGGGTGCTGGAAACTGAACCCAAGTCCTCTTCAAGAGTAAGCAGTGCTCTTAAGTGTTGAGCCATCCCTCCAGCCCCCAGATTGCTATAATTTTGATCTTCAGAGATGTTAGGAGTCAAATTACTGATTTGATGTCTTTTCTTAGATTTCAAAATAATTTATCAACTTAAATATTACAAATTTAAATTTCTTGTATGCTCAGTTTTACACAATAATGAACAAATGATTAATCTTAGGTAATATTTTTATGGACATGAGGTGCAGATATGGCTTTTTATCTTTAACTTACTATTGTTTTCTATTACATTTTAAGGTTTTTTTTTACTTTGAACAATCATTGTATTTTTTAATTTAAATTTTTGAGCATTTCATACATGGGTACCATATTTCTATAATTTCAGCCACTCGTTCTCCAACTCCTCTCATGCCTTCCACTCCCCCACAATTTAATGACTTTCTCTTCTCTTTGTTATTGTTATGTATACAACCTACTGAGTCCATTTAGTGTGTTTCATATATACATGTGTTTATGGCCTGACCACTTGGAAATGGATAACCTGTCAGGGAGTTTTCCTTTTTTTTTTCAAATTGAATTTATTTGAAAATTCCATACATTTATATAATGTACTGATTATTCTCCTCACGCCCTCTCTCATCTTCCTCACGTAACTGTCAACACCTCTTCCCTATCAGCCTCTTTCCCAGATTCATGACTTTCGTACACTTTGCAGTCATTTTTAAATTAAAAAAAAATTTTAATTTAATTTTTGTGACTTCCATACAATATATTTTGATTGAATTTTGATCCCCTCTCCTACTACTCCTACTCAATTTCATGTACTCTCTTACAGACACAAATATATGTGTATGTATATATATGTATACATATATGTATATTTATGTCCCCAAATGACATTTGGAGCAGGTCTATCCACTGGAGTCTGTTCAACCTACCAAGAGTCTCATTCTTAACGAGCCCAACTCTCACCCTCCCAGCGGCCATCAGTTGCCAATAGTTCCTCAGGTAAGACTGGGGTTTTGTACCCACCTCCCCATATCTGTGCTTGGAATTTGTCTGGCCTGAGCTCACATGGGACTTGTGCATGTTGTCGTTGCTGCTGTGAGTTCATATCAGCAACTGCCCAGTTGTCTGGAAGTCGCTGATTTCATGTGATCATCTACCACTGCTGGTTCTTACAGTATGAAGTATTTTTGGTGTTCTTTTATGATATCTTGCTTACAACTCCATGTCTAGAGCAGAATGGTCAATACACATAAACTTGAAACTCTTTCAGATCTGGAGGTTTTACAGAAAATGTTTGAGTCTTTTCACTGCTCTTGATAGTACCAATTCTTTGAATATTTTCTTTCACCTTCTGACTTGATTGTGGTTCTTCCTCTTCCCCCTCCCATTTCATCTATCCTCCATTTTTTCTTTTCATTTCTTCTGCCTCTTCTCTTCTTCCTGTTTCTGTTCTCCTATAGTTCTCCTCGTCACTCTTCTTCCCCATCCTCCTCTTCTCCTACCCCTCCTCAACTCCACATTCTCTCACCATCTCCTTTTCCTCTCTTCTCCTCCTCCTCCTCCTACGCCATCCTCCTCACAGTCTCCTTTCTCTCATCTCCTTCCTGATCCCTTCTTCCTTCTGCTCCTCCTCCTCTCTCCTATTCCTTTTGTTTTCTCCCTTTACTCCCTCTGCCTATTTCCCCCGTACCTCTCTTCCTTTTCATAACTTTTCCTCCTCTTTTCCTCCTCCATCCCCTTTCCTCCCCCTCCTCTCTTCCTCCTCCTTCCTCGTGTTCCTTACTCCCTTGTCTTTATACCCTGTCCTCCCTCTTCCTCCAGGTCTTCTTGTCTTCTCTTTTGTTTCCTCTTCTGATTTATCTTTTTATATTTAAAAAGCAAAAATCTCTATAAGCCTGTTTTACTTTTTGTATCATTCTGCATTTGGAACACTGATCTCACTAAAACCTCCAGGTACTTTGGAATGCTGTTCATAGACATCTCTCTTTTGACCCTATCATCTTTTGGCACCAAGCACTGACATTTGCTGAGGCAAATGGGAACAGAGGAGAGTGTCCAACGAGACAAAGCAAATGATGGTGCCACCTGTACTTAAAATGGAGGAGGAAGGTGAAGATTGAGAAAAAGAGGGCAGCAGGAGGCTTAGACCTTGCTGGAAAAATCTTCAGGAATGAAGTGAAATGCAGCCAACTTGGAACTTACCCCAGCCCTTTCCCACCATGTTAAAGTCAATTCCAGGGCCTATTTATAGTTAAGCCTGGATTTTGATTAATGATGTTAGACACAGATAGGAAAGAGAGCAGGGACTGCTGGAAGGCAGGGAGGAGACAACACTGTAGAAGCTGACATGCACATCTGTTGTTTGGGCCTTTCTCTTCACTGCACATAGGTCACTTGCCAAGCATAATAAAAACTTACTTTTATTAGAGGGCCATAATCCATGTCAACATTTTCATTACCAACCAAGTGAAAACATCAAATCCCTAAACACACTGAATAAGCTATTGGGCAAATCACCGTGCACTATTACATTGAGTCCTCTGACATGCATTGTCATAGACATAAGCCAGGATTTAAATGTATTTATAAGTTAGACTTTTATATGTTAACAAAATGAAATAGATAAACTAAGCCTGAATTCAGGTTTAAGCATAGATACATTTTGGGATGTAAGAAGCTTTACACTTCCCAAGTGACTTCAGCATTTTAATATTATAAAGTGAAAATCAGCCGGTGCAATGAACTTGCCTACGGCTGCACTGAAGTTCAGAGACTAAATTCTAACCCTTTCTACTACTATAATTTGGGTAGCTACAAATACTCTTCTGGTTGGTTTATATTTTCACCTTTTCAAGTCGGAAATAGAATATAGTTTATAGTTCTCATAAATTTGCTTCAGTTACTAAGCAGATTAGTGTATCATTAATCCCCCAGCTTTAAAACATGTTTTTTTTTTTAAAAAAAACTGAAAACCTCATTTTTTGATAGGTGATATTTGCCAAAGGATTAACTTACCAGTTATGTGCTCGAACACAGAAGACTGAGAATAGGGATTGTCTCCATTACAAAAATGCAAACAAACTTCATTTATCTGGTAATCATGTGACTTTAAATATTGTATCAAAATATAATGACTTACAGTGACTATAGAAGGTACATAAAATATTTTCTCTTTTGCATATGTGATCACTGTTAGCATGCATCAATTTGTTTTTAAATTAGTATCTCAAAAACACAGGTTGGATAAATAACCATCCATTTCCCTATGGGACATGCTATTGTGTGTGGTGAAGCTCTTATACAGCACAATTTTTTGCATCTTAGCTTCTTTTATCTTTACTCATTTCTGTTTATAGAACCATGAATGTGCAAATTAACTAACTATATATGAGCTGGGTATAATGCTTAATGACCCAACGGATAAAGTAATTTTAGAGAAGGCATTACATTATAAATATGTCTATGTAGGCCCCAGAACATATAATTTATCACTAAGTGTCTTTGTTGATGGTCATCGGCATTTCTGCTTGCTAACGTGGAGTCATCTATTTTGTTAGAGTCTACAATATGGAGAAAAGGTGATGTACATGATAATTCATACATATATGTGTATTAATTTCCTGTTGCAGCCACAACAAAATACTATGGGTTTAGTGGCTTAGAAAAACATGAGCCTTAACCAGGACATTTATATCACCAAACCCACTCCTGCCAAGCCCCAGGGAACAACATAGAAGAGTGGGAAGAAAGATGCTAAGGGCCGGAGGATGGGGAAGAGTGTCATGAAACTCTACCATCCAACCATGACAATACCATTGCTAGCATGACCACACAGCAGCTATGGATGCCTGCACAAGATTTGATTTTTTCGTTTTCCATCGTGAATAGAGGTGCTCATGAAGACCCATCCCTTCTGGAGGAGCTCATGATTGTTAATGGTTTCTCGAGGAGGTGTTGAAATTTTCTCTAATGACGTATCCACTGGAGAATTAAGTGAGAAGGAGCTGAGAGGGAAAGGATGGGTGACTCTATGGGACAGTGGAGGTGAGGATTGAATGTAAAGACCATGTAATGACTATATGTATGTAAATGTCAAAAAATAAAGACAGTAAAAGAGGACAGCACAAATTTGTTACCGTAGAGTTCAGGGGGTCTAATATATGAAATCTGTCTTATTGGGCAACAACTAAGGTGCAAGTACCACTGTGTTTCTTCTGAAGAGTCTAGAGAATTTGTACTTTGCTTATTACTGATTATGGATGATGCCTGATTTCCTTGGATTATAGCTCCTTCTTCTGTTCTTAAATCCAGCAGCATCTTCTAGTTTCTCTCCAACATTGCTTCTATCGTCACACCTTCTTATCCACCCTCCTGTTACCATTGTCCTTTGCAAGGATTATTGAGAAAATATTAATTCCACCTAGGTCATTGAGATTCATGTCCACATCTCAGGGTCTATAAGTTAATCACACATGCAGAGTACTTTTGACTATAGTTTCTATGGATCAAAATGGGATCAGTTTTTGAATTGAAATGATGAGGTTGTTTTAAAATAGCTTATTCTTGGGGCTGGACAGATGTCTCAGCCATTAAGAGCTCTGGCTACTCTTGGAGAGGACTGTGGTTCAGTTCCCAGCACCCACATGACATCTAACAACTGCCTGTAACCCCAGTTCCAGGGGATCCAATGCCCTTTTCTGACCTCTGAGGGCATTGCACAACATGGGTACATGTACATAGATGCAGGCAATACAATTATATGCATAAAATAAAAATAATAAAATATTTTAAAAAGTAGTCTATCCTAATTCTAGGTTGTATAATGGATATGGCACATGTTATTTAAATACATTTTAAATATGTGTGTGGAGGTCAGAAGACAACTTTGTAAAATTGGTTCTCTCCTTCTACATTTTCATGGATTCTGTGGATTGATCCCAGGTCGTGAGACTTGTACAGCAAGTGCCTTTACCTAGTGAGCCATCTTGCTAGGTGTAAATATGTCTTACAGCAGCAGTGTCCATAGTATAGAAGCATAATGCAAACCATAAATGTGAGCAACATCCAGAATTTTAAATTTTCCAGTAAGAACATTTAAAAAGCAATGTAAATCAGATAAAATGACTTTAATTCTATATTTTCATTCATTGAGTAGATCTAAAATATTATCAGGTCAAACTGTAGTCAATATAAAATGTTTAACAGATATTTATATGCATTATTTTGTACTATTTCTTCAAACCCCCAAATATATCCTATACATGCACGCAGCTTGATATCAACAAGCCTTTTCATATGCTACAAGTGGTTTTAACTTATTTAATTAATTTATTTATTTTGGTGCTGAAACTAGAACCCAGGGCCTACGACTTGCTAACATTCTCTTATTTTATTTTTTAAGATACATTTTCATATATCCCAGGGTGGCCTCTAACTTTCTATGTTGCTGAAAAGGAATGATGTTAAACTTCTGATCCTCTTGCCTTTACCTCCTGAGTGCAATGATTACAGACCTGCACCATCACACTGTTTATCAGGTACTGGGGATGTAACCCAGGGCTACATACATGCTATGCAAGTACTGTACCAACTGGGCTACGTCCTTAGACCTAACCAAATATATTATAGGTCTTATTTAAGAATTAGGCATTCCACTCAAAGGAGTGTGATATGTTGGCTAATACATTGGATTAGACCAAGACTTGTGAATGTCAGTACTATTGCCATTCTAAACCAGATAATTGTGGATTACTGAAGGATGCTCTCTACATTCCAGGAAGTGTGACAACATCTCAAGCTTCTACCCACTAGATGCCAATAGCAACATCTCCTCTTGCCCTACCTCATTATAACAATGAAAAATATCTTTAGGTGTTCATAAATGTCCCTTGGGGGAACAAAATTGTGCCTGATTGGGAACTGGTGTGTTGAACATAGAAGGCTTTGTTTTGAATTGTACTCCCTATATATTTTTAATCTTGAAGGAGCCAGTGGAACTTGTTAACATAGCTTCATCCTCTTGCAAATGAAGACAGTGTGTTGCCTTGGTTGCTTGAGCTTCAACAGAAACAGTGTAGAAAAAAAAACCTGTGTAAATTCTAGATTCGCTGCAAGAGGGGCTCAGCATTGTTTATATTTTATTTAAGCACATCATTTGAATTTAAGTAAGCTATTTCAGTAGTGATATGTTGTCTAATAATATTGGACTTTTTAAAAAATGTGCTACTCGTGAAAATTAGATTCTAGCATCGTCAGGTGCCTACGGTGTTTTCTTTTCTTGGTTGCGCAGGCACCTAAGTGGTAGATGCAAAAATAAGGAGAGTCAGGTCTTTTCTCTTCATAGGTTAAATCTGAAATAACTTCTCTTTCTTATAGGTGACTCTGAAACCTCAACCAAAACCTCATGTAACATTACGCCAGCAATTTATTAACATGCTATGAGAGGCTAAGGTGAGCAGCTCACTTGGATACATGTAACATGGCCAGCAAGACTCCTGGATTGCTCAGAAAGGGTTCCCAGCAGGTGTCTCAGATTGGTAGTGTTCATCTCCGTCTCCTAAGGCAACTTTTTCAGCCTTGCTTCCATTTGGTTGAGTTCCTGTTCTGGATATGCTTTACCTTCTCTTTCTGACAGTCACAATCTCCTTCTTATGCTCCTTATACTTCTCTTCTTCCTCCTTATCGTTTTCCTCCTTCTCGTTTTTTTTTCTTCTTTTTAAAATATAGTCAAAGAGCAGGGCATATTGGCTTGCATCTGTAATCTCATCACTCTGGAGGGTGGGACCGAAGGATTACTGTGATTTTGAAGTCAACGTGGGCTACAGGATTAATTCAAGACCAGTCTAAGGTACAAGTGAAGGCCTGTTTCAAACCAAACAAAACATAGCCAAACAAAGCTTGCCACTCATGGTACCATGCGGGTATCCAGCCAGCTGCAGGTGGACAAGTGCTTCTGTTGTGGTTGGAATATGAAATACTCTTCATAGCCTCACATGTTTGAACACTTACTCCGAAGCTGGTGGTCCTATTTGGAAATGCTGTGGAACCTTTAGGAGGTCAAATTTCATTGGAGGAAGTAGATCACCAGAAGCAGGCCTGCCTGAACTTCTTGTTTATATTCTCCTTCCTGAGAACAGATGCAGTATGACAAGTTTCCTGCTCCTTCTGTCATGACTACCCCGTCATTATAGACTGTATCCTCCTGGAACTGAAGCCAAAATAAAGCCTTTCTCCCTGAAGTTTCCTTTGTCACAGTATTTTAAAAATTTTTTATTTAATAACCATATAATTAGAAGAAGCATTTCATTACAACAGCATTGACATATTCAATAACAATTTCCAGAGCTAAGATGCATCTCTTTCAAAATTGGCTGTAAATTTTTAGGTATATAGTTGAATTAATACACTTATACATTATTGTACTCTGACTAAACCCTATTAAGTCATAAAATTAAATGAGGTTTCAAACTTTAAAAAAGATCTCCATTTCATTATTAAAATACAGTTTCATACAAAAAAATTCATTTTTAATTCAATTGACACTAAGATGCACATGCGTTTCTAATCTCTATATCTGATTATTGCTAGTCACAGTCAGTTACTTTCTGAGCTCCTTGGCATTTGATTATGGATATAGAGTCATCAGGCAGATTTCAATGGTAGTGTTTTTCACATCTACTAATTATTAAGGAGCAAATTTTTATGCTTCTTCCTCAAATATAACATTTTTTTATTGATTGATTTTGTGTGTGTGTATTTCATACAGAACATCCCAAACAATCTTATTCATCTATATACCCACATCCCAAGTGGCACCCTCCCATAGCCCCTCCCCCGACTGGAGCCCATATACTCTGTCATCCCTGATACTGTCCACTGTGTTGTCTGTGCCCCCAGCTGTTCCCCAGTATTGTCTATATTCCTTTGGATAAGATTGGGGTCTGCTGTTCATTTTCCCAGTTCTGTGCTGGGAATCCCTTTGGCCACCCTGGACAACAACTCAAAAGAAGATATCGCTTGTCTGGCATTGTTGCTTGTTATGTAGCCTTTAGTTATACATATGGACTCTTATGAAGTTATGCTGGCCCATTTAATCTTTGGTTATACTTTCCTTTTGGGTGTTTAAGGCCACACAGTTGGTCCAGATAAACCGATTTATTTTTACTCTTAAGGTCATTTGAGGATTTGTTCCTCAGGGATCACATGGGCTTGGGAGGAGCTCCTGGCTCCTTTATTTTACCAGTTATGACTATGTGAAGATAAGTCAAAGGTCCTGCTCAACCATGGTAGGCTTTGCTTGGAAGCATGGAGGAAGTGATTCCTCTGTGTTGACCCTCCTCTTTATAGACTGGACACTGGTTACATTATCCTGTTTCCTATAGTTATGTCTGGTTGCATACTTATTTATCAGTGTCTGGTTCTAGGATCCACATATGAGGGAGAATATATGTCGATTTTTTTTCTGAGTCTGTGTTACTTCATTTAGTATAACAGTTTCTAGTTCCATCCATTTACCTGCAAATTTCATGATTTCATCTTTCTTTACTGCTGAGTAAAACTCCATCGTATAAATGAACCACATTTTCATTATCCACTCATCAATTGAGGGACACTTAGGTTGCTTCCATCTCTTAGCTATTGTGAAAAGAGCAGCAACAAACATGGATGTACATGTGTCTTTGCAATAGGATGAGTTCTCTGGGTATATGCCAAGGAGTGGTATAACTGGGTCAAATGGTAGGTTCATTTGTAGTTTTTGAAGAGTTCTCCACACTGCTTTCCATAGGAGTTGAAGCAGTCTACAACCCCACCAGCAGTGGATGAGTGTTCCCCTTTCCCCACATCCCCTCC
>NW_008355477.1:2927077-2928659 GCF_000622305.1 Nannospalax galili
AGCTCCTTAGTCCATCTTTCAATTGGGTTGCTTCTTGTCTTGGTTCTCTGTTTTTTGAGTTTGTTATATATTCTGGTTATTAAACCTCTGTTGTATGTGTCACTGGTGCAGATTTCCTCCCATTCTGTGGGTTTTCTGTTTGCTTCCTTGGTTGTCTCCTTTGATGTACAGAAGCTTTTTAGTTTAATGAGGTCCCACTTGTTAATTCTTGCCCTTGTTTCCTGAGCAATTGATGTCCGGTTTAGAAAATCCTTTCCTACGCCTATATCTTGTAGGTTTTTCCCAATGTTTTCTTCTAATAGTTTCAGAGTTTCAGGTTTTGCATTGAGGTATTTGATCCATTTGGAACTGACTTTTGTGCATGGTGAAAGATAGGGGTTTAGTTTCATTCTTCTACAAGTGGAGATCCAGTTTTGCCAGCACCATTTGCTGAACATGCTGTCTTTCCTCCAGGTGATGTTCTTGGCCCCTTTGTCGAATATCAGGTAGGTGGCTGAAAGTGCATTTACTCATATTTGGGTTTTCGATTTTGTTCCATTGGTCTATGGGTCTATTTTTGTGCCAGTACCATGTTGTTTTTATAACTATAGCTCTGTAATTCAGTTTGAAATCTGGTATAGTAATCCCCCCCAGCGTTGTTCTTCGTGCTCAGGGTTGGTTTGGCTATCTGAGGTCTAAGAAATGGATGGATATGTAGAGGCATGGGAACCACCAAAACTAAACCAAGAAGAGATTAACAGCTTAAACAGACCCATAAAACAAAAAGAAATTGAAACAGTATTAAAAAATCTCCCGACTAAAAAAAAAGCCCAGGACCAGATGGATTACAGCAGAATTCTATCAGACATTTAAAGATCTGCATCCAATACTACTTAATTTATTCAAAAAAATAGAAATGGTGGAAGAACTTCTAAATTCTTTCTATGAAGCCAGCATCACTCTCATACCAAAGCCAGGTAAAGATACAAACAAAAAAGAAAACTATAGAGACCCATATCCTTAATGAACATAGATGCAAAGATTCTCACCAAGATACTTGCAATCTGGATAAAGACACACATCAAAAAGATCATCCACAATCATCAAGTCAGCTTTATCCCAGAGATGCAGGGATGGTTCAATATATATAAGTCAATAAACGTCATAAATCATATAAATGGGCTCAAAGACTAGAACCACATGGTCATCTCAATAGATGCAGAGAAGGCCTTTGACAAAATTCAACATGAGTTTATGTTCAAAGTCCTAGAAGGAGTGGACTGGAGGGAACATACCTCAACATAATTGAAGCCATATATAACAAATCCACAGCCAACATCATTCTAAATGGAGAAAAACTGGAACATTCCCATTCAAATCAGGAACCAGACAAGGCTGTCCACTATCTTCACTTCTCTTTAACATAGTGCTTGAAACTTTCGCAAGAGCAATAAGACAAGAGAAGGAAATTAAAGGAGTAATAATTGGAAAAGAAGAGATCAAATTATCCCTTTTTGCAGATGATATGATATTATATCTAAGAGACACCAAAAATTCCACCAGAAAACTCCTAGAAATTATTAACAAGTTTAGTAAAATGGCA
>NW_008355477.1:2928940-2931577 GCF_000622305.1 Nannospalax galili
AAGACGTCAGAAGATCGAAGGACCTCCCATGCTCATGGATTGGAAGAATTAATATTGTGAAAATGACCATCCTACCAAAAGTCATCTATAGATTCAACGCAATGCCAAGCCAAGTCCCCATGACATTTTTCACAGAATTGGAAAAAACTATCCTAAGATTCATATGAAAGCACAAAAGACCTTGGATTGTCACAGTATTTTAATCACAGCAACAAAAAAAGAAACTCAGACAACCACATAGTTAAAAAATCACATGGTGGTATCACAGAGGCAAACTTGTCTAGATTGAAGGACTGGATATCATCTCCTAAAACCCCAGGTTTATCTCTTATTGTTTTGCTGTCGATGGTGGTGATAATATTTATGCTGGTGGTTGTGGTTTGGTAGGTCAAAGTTTACTAAATGTCTGTCTTGCGATTGGTAATGTAAAATGTACTATGGCCACTGTGGTGGTTTGAATGAAAATGTCCCCCATAGGCTCCAAGTGTTTTGACATTTTGTCCCCAGATGATGGCGCTGTTTTGGGAGGTTTTAGAAGGTGTGGCTATCCTGGAGGAAGCACGTCACAGCGTGGGGTGGGGAGGGCTTACAGAGTTCGTAAGCCTTGCCCAATCTCCAGTCGCTCACTTGCTTCCTGTGTCTGTGTGATGATGTGAGAGCTTAGCTTCTGCTGATCCTGCTCCAGCCGCCTCCAGCCACCATGCCTCCCTGCCATGATGGACTGTAATTCCCCTGGAATCGTAAGGGCAAATAAACTCTTCCTTCTATAAATTGCTTGGGTCAGTGTTTCTATCACAGCAACAGAAAAGTGACTAATACAGCCACATTCTCAGATTTGATACATGACAAAATCCAATTTTACAAAATAATAAAAACCTGATATTTTATAGTTTAAACACTTAAATGTACAAGAATCACAGTTTTCTCACAGATAATACTGTTACTTAAATTTACTTGTATCTGAAGATGAGTACCACTTTATAGTCTTGGCAGTTTCCCGATTGCTCTAGATTTTGTGTTCTAAAATTGTACCAAGAAATATTACCTAAAACAAGTTTAAACAAATAACACAAATGTATTTGTGAAATGGTAGTTAATGGGAGATGTTTGAAGACCAGGCTTATCTGGATTTTTTTTTCCTTGTAAAAAGGACAAAATATTCTTAAACAGATCTCTTGTATTATACACAGAATATAATTGCATACAAATTATTGCCTTTGTTCCTAAACCAGTGCTTTTGCAGCAAATACTCTAAGAAAAATCAAAAGGCATTCATTTCCCTTATTTTTTATTGCAGTCTCTAGCGTTAGTTATGCCATTGAACTTCTGCATGGGTATTCAAAAAATATTTGAAAGAAGCCAGATTAACAAGTTATATCTTGGCCCATCTCTTTGGCTGCAGTTAAGTCACTACCCATGTTTCAATAGATGATCCTACACATATAAACACACAGGCAATGCTGAGTGGAATCAGTGGGTTTGAAAGGAAATGCAATTGTGGGGAGTGGCAGTAAGGGAAAGAGGAATGGATGTGATCAAAACACAGTATATGCATTTATGAAATTCTCAAACAAAAATATCTTGAGGTCAATGAAAACAAAAATTCAATCAATCAAAAATATCAAGTAGACTGTATGGTCACTGCAACAAGCTAAATTAACACTGAGATTTGAGCAGTAAGAACTAGATGCTGTTCGGTCATAGCTGAAGTGGTTGGAATGTGTTCTCAAGATTTTATGGGATGGAAATGTGGCCATCAGGGTAGGAACTTTGGAGTTTAGTAGAGCTGTGAAAAGATGGGGATTAGCACAAGGAAATGAAGCCATTGAGGACAAAGCCCTTGGAAGATATTAATATAGTTTTCCTGAGATCTCATTTAATTCTCCACAAGTAATATAGAAGGTTTCCCTTTTGTTCACATCCTTTGCAGTATTTTAAAAATATTTTATTATTTTTATTTTATGTTCATGAGAATATTGCCTGCATGTGTGTAAGTGCACCCATGTTGAGCAATGCCCATGAAGGTCAGAAGAGGGTGTCAAATCCCTTGGAACTGGAGTTACTGATGGTTTTTAGCCACGATGTGGGTGCTGAGAACCAAACCTCGGTCCTCTGAAGAGCAGCCCATATTCTTAACCAATGAGCTGTCTCTCTATCCCTAAAGCAACATTTTTTTAAATTAGAAGAAGCATTTCATTACAATAGCATTAACCCATTCAATAACGTTTTTCTGAGCTGTGCATTTTAAGGTTTACAGATGAATTATTAATCTTATACAATCTTTTACTCATTATAAACTTTATAAGACATAAAATTAAATGAGGTTTTAACGTTTAAAAAAGATCTCCACTTCGTTGTTAAAATACACAGTTTCATACAGAAAAATTCATTTTAAGGCAATTGACATTGAGACGTTTTCACATGCATTTCTAATCTCTATATATATGACTATTACTGGTCACAGTTGCTTACTTTCTGAGTTCCTTGGCATCTGAGCATGAATATAAACTCGTCAGATAAACAGCCTTCCTCTCCCACTAGAGCCTCCATACTCTGCCATCCATGACACTGTTCACTGTGCTGTCGGCACCCCCATCTATTCCCCCCTATCTGGCCTTCTGGTAAATCTAGTCAGCC
>NW_008355477.1:2932625-2932844 GCF_000622305.1 Nannospalax galili
TCCTCCCTGCTCCCTTAAACTAACCCAATTTTTATCCATATCTCTCTTATGAAGGCCTGTTACCCACTATTCTTCTCCTTCAGGTTCTTTCTTCTCCTTTACTTCACTGTTTCCTTACCGTTGTCCTGGTTCCTGGAATTATGTCTGTTTGCATACTTATTTATCAGAGTCTGATCCTGGGGACCACATATGAGGGAGAACATATGTCGATTTTTTTCT
>NW_008355477.1:2936451-2938875 GCF_000622305.1 Nannospalax galili
GCTCTTCCAGAGGATTACTGGCATTTGGTGGGGATATGTTATTTTGTTTTTTCATGTTATTTTTTCTCTGTGATTTTGACATGTGAATTTCTTTTGTAGTTTCTGACTCTTGTGTGATACTCGGGCCTTCAAGTTTAGTTCTGCTTCTTTTTTTGAACTTTATGTGTCTTTGTGGTTTACTTTTTGGGTATGAAGAGCTGGTTCGTCTAAGCTTCTGGTTCTCTTTTGATTTTATATTGTCATGGCTAGATTGATTTTGTCTTCAGGAGTTCCCCGGTGGCCTAATTCCAATGTGGGTCAGAAGTTTTTAGACTTTCTCCTTAGGTCTGGAATCTTTTAAGAATGATTTTGGCCTCAGGAACTTGGGTGTTTTACTGACCCGAGATCCTGGCTGTGGCCGTGCCATGCAGAGATGCAAAGGCAGATAGGGTAGGAAGAAGCCCCAAGATTTCCCAGGGAGTGGATTGAGTAGCTGGGTTGTACTGGATGCAAAGGATCAGGGAGAGGAAAGGTAAGCCTCGGAGCCCCAGAAAGAGGCTGGCAGGTGTTGCAGGACCAGGGAAGTAGAGGGAGGTGAGGGCGGGGCCAGGTCCAGAAGCCGTGCTCCTCGAGCCCAAGGAAGGCACCAAGCTGGCCTGGGTGAAAAGGATCAGGAAGCAGCACCGGTTCCCCAGGTGTCTGGGGACCCAAGACTAGGAATGGTGCAGGGCCCAAACTAGGAGTAGAGAACCGCGGGGGAGATGGAAGGGTGAATGAGGCTGGGGGAGTCAAGGCTCAGAGGGCCGCACGATAGACCTAGCCCAAGAGGCCTGAAGATAGGAGAGCAGGTTAGGAGAGTTATCCAATGGTGCAGGTCCAGGGAAGCAGAGAGAGGCGATGGCGGGGCCAGGTCCAGAAGCAGTGCTCCTCGAGCCCAAGGAAGGCACCAAGCTGGCCTGGGTGAAAAGGATCAGGAAGCAGCACCGGTTCCCCAGGTGTCTGGGGACCCAAGACCAGGAATGGCGCAGGGCCCAAACCAGGAGCAGAGAACAGCATGGGAGATGGAAGGGCGAATCAGCAACTTTTTTAAAAATCACATTTTTATTGATTTTTTGAGAACTTTATACAATGTGCTTTGATCATATTCAAACCCCCTCCCTCCATCTCCTGTCAGATCCACCCTTATCTCAGTACTTTCTCAATTTGTGTCCCCCCTCAAATATATCTATTTGGCCTGTCAGTTTCAATTTGAGTTCCCCAAATACTTTAGGGTGTGCTTTCTATAAGGCTGTTGCACATATGAATCCCCAGCAGTTGTGACAACATACACAAAATCTGAGAAACCTTAAGTCATGCACAATCCCAGCATGAAGAGGGGAGGTGGAATGGAAGCCCCAGGCCTAGCTTAGGGACTAGTAGCAATTGATAGCTGCTGGGAGGGGAGTCAGTTTTCTTTCTTTCTTTTTCTTTTTTTGTCCTAGTGTCTGTTTTCTTCTTTTTAAAAAAAAAAACTTCTACATAAACTTTACTGAGAATTTCATACATGCATATAAGGTGTTTTGATCAAATCCATGTCCATTCCCTCCCTTCCAACACCTCCCATATCTCCTCATCACTTTTTTCTTTTTGTTTTCTTCTTCTTTCATTTATTTATTTTTAGGGGGCTTTGGGCTACTCTAACATTACTCCTCTGAAGAGGTAACCCTAAAATTTTTTAAGGATTAGCTACAAGCTCCAAAATACTTTTGACATTTTTGGCATTTGGAATAGACTATGCTGCTAACAGTCCAAAAGACATTTTGACTTTTAGCCAAGAAACTGGCTACTTTTCTTTAGGGTCTTTATGCCCTGACTGCCTAGCTAGTTCTTACCTCATATTCTTATCATGCAATCCTCTGAAATGGTTACCCAAATTGCCAATAGGGAATAGGGACACAGACCGCTCTGGCTTCTTCCATGCTGAACAGGGATGCAGGGTGAGGCAATTGGAGCACCCCTTCAGTGGTTCAATCTAAAAGACTCCCAAACTGCATAATTCTTATCTTTAAGGGGAAAAGAAATTCCTTGACTAGTGAATAGGAGATATGAAGGAGAAGTAAAGGCAAGAGTAATTACCATTACAAGTTCTAGACAGGGAACTAGAAAAAAGTCAGAACAGGGCAATTTTCATATGTTCATATGAGAGTCTATTGAAATTTCTTGACAAGGGCTTCCAAAAGAATCCCTCTATTGGGTTCTTCCTCATTTTTCTTTTGTCTTCCAAGGCTGGACTCTAGCGTGATGGATTCAGGATTTGCTTTCAGGTATTTTGATAGCAGTTGGAGTGGTTAGAATCAGTGTCAGTTCCCTCTTAAAGGCTTCTAGGTAGGGGAAGAAAACAAATTTGTCCATCATTTTAGAATAATAGCAGGTTGCCTCCCTTAGCTACAGGTGGGCACTACAGTA
>NW_008355477.1:2939087-2953581 GCF_000622305.1 Nannospalax galili
TTTCTTTTACCAGTTCCATCTATGTGAAGATAAGTCAAAGGTCCTGCTCGACCATGTCTGGCTTCACTTGGAAACATGAATGAGATGTTTCCTCTGAGTTGACCTTCCTCTTTATAGACTGGACACTGGTTCAAGTCTATCTCGTAGGGTCTCCATGGCTTCCCTGAACAAGAGGACAGGTGACTCACCATATTTACAGGACATTTTGATAGATGTTCCATAGTCCCATGGAACTTGGTCGACCTTGGAGGGGGGGCAAAAACTGTCCTTTAAGTCCCTCTGGCCACATTAGTATAGGCCTTAAAGTATGGCTGTTATATATCCAATAAGGTTAGATCTACCAGTCTGATACTTTTAATTATCATATGCTGTATAGATAAGGCTTAGGTAAAGAACCAAATATTCTCAACTAAATATTGACTAGATTTATATTTTTTCCTTAAACTAGTTGACTAAACTATGACCATAGAAATTTTAAGATTATGTGTATATTATTTTTGTCCCATCCTTTATATATAACAAACTTAAATAGACCTTCATCACTTGCTTAGGCTTTCTCATTTTTTCTATTTTGGAAAATATCTCCATTCCCATATCCTTTTAACAACTTTTACATTCTCATTTTTTTAAATAATTATGAGTCCTAATAGCATTAAAAAATAAATTTTCCATCGGTTGTGAAACTCAGTTTTCTTTAAGCTTGTCATACCTGGTAGGTTGACCATGCTCCAGAAATTTGTTCTTTGTTTTCATAATGACTGGCATTCTGATTGGATAAAGATAGAATCTCAGTATTGTTTTCATTTACATTTCTCTGGTGGTTAGGGTGTTTTAAACGTTTTTCATATGTTTACTGGAGATTTATATTTCATTCATTGCAAACTGTTCATTTCATTAGTCCATGTTGTTTGGGTAATTTAGCTTCTTGTTGCTTAGATTTTTTTAGTTCTTTGTATATTCTAGATACTAATTCTCTGTCAGATATACAGGCACCATAGATTTTTTTACCAATCTGTAGGCTGCCTTTTCATTCAATTCCTTCCTGAAGAGAAGCATTTTAATTTCATGAGGTTGTATTTTTTTTTTATTTTTGGCCTTATTTCGCAGGCAACTGGAGTCCTGAAAATAGTTTTTAAATCCTGAACATGAGTTGGATGTGGTAGCACAGACCTTTAATCCCAGCACTCAAGAGGCAGAGGCAGGATAATCTCTGTGAAATCAAGGGCAGTCTGATCTACCTAGGAAGTTCCAGGATTGCTGGGGCTACTGGGAGACCCTGTCTCACAAAGCAAACAATCCTGAACATTATCTCAAATTCTCAGTTATTTTGCCTATGAGTCTATTATCTTTATGATTTTTTGAGTATCTAAAATGCCACCCCACTGCATCTGAATAAAAATAATGGCAAGAACAATTTTTAAAAATGAAAAAAGTGTGGAATCAACCACCATGCTGTAATCACCACGCTATGAAATCATCAGGATTTTCAGACCCACCCACTTCTTGACTCGGCTTCTTCAGGGAAGTCTGTACCTAAAATGCTGCTTGTGGGCCTGGAGAGATGGCTCAGTGGTTAAGAGCACTGAGTGCTCTTGCAGAGGACCCAGGTTCGATTCCCAGCACCCACAAGGTGGCTACGAACTGTCCTTAATTCAAGTTCCAGGGGTATCTGAAGCCCTCTTCTGGCCTCCACAGCATTACACGCCACAGGTGCACTCACATACATGCAGGCAATACACTCATACACATAGAATAAAAATAATAAAATAAAATATTTTTAAAAAAATGCTGCTTGTGAATGAGCTGCATCAATTGTGTGTGCTTGCTTTCCTGAATTTCCATAGAGAAGGCAGAAACTATGATGAGAAAGAAACAATGTACTTCATTATGTAATACTGAGTCTAGAGAGAAATCAATATTTTGTATTTTGAAAGTAAAATAAGCCAAAAGAGTTATCTACCACAAGCATGTTTGTATAGATTACATATTTACTTTGTGAAACAACAAGGTATTTAAGGATTATAATGATGATGCTTCCAGTATTTCTGTCTTTTTGGTTTTGAGCCTGAACCTTTAATGACTGTGTCAGTTCTTCAGCCTTCAGTATTTTTAATACCAAACATAGAAGGAATTCTTAGCAATATGGTTTATGAATTAGTAAATCTGAGGGCAAATTCCACTTTATCAAATTAATACTAACTGAAGAAGTATTTGAACAAAGACCACAAGAAACAGGCTGGAGTAAATTAAGCATTGAATGTTGTAGATTTGCAATGGTTTTTTTTTTATAATTGATATATTTTGAGTAACATTTATGTTTCTCTAAGGGGTCTTAACGTGTTTGACCTTCTAAATTACTCCCAATATGTTTTATTTGAAAGTAGAAGTTGTTCCTACATTAAACCATGAATAAATTTACCATTGTGGTCCAGGTGGAGATTGTAGACTTATAAAAATAAAAG
Organism: Nannospalax galili; assembly: GCF_000622305.1. Classification (NCBI taxonomy): domain Eukaryota; kingdom Metazoa; phylum Chordata; class Mammalia; order Rodentia; family Spalacidae; genus Nannospalax; species Nannospalax galili. The sequence continues at coordinate 2,941,550 of NW_008355477.1, forward strand.
TGAAACTCAAGAGATCTCAAAGTAATTTGAAGACTGCCTTTTACATTACAAATATGGTCCCACTGCAGTTTGCCCCACGGGAAATTCTTAGGCACCATTTTCACTTTCACTTTACCTAATGATGTGACCTCCATCAGAACCCATTCGTTTATTCTCAAAGGTTTCAGTCTTTGGTTCTATGCTTTGTAAAGACTGCTAAGGTCCCAGGATCTGCATGGACGTCCCTTGCTTTTAAAGAGATCATAAGGCATGCACACAATACAAGTGACTGTAAACTGCAATGAAAGAGCTTGTAGGGGTTATAAGTAGATAACAGCAAAAAGCTTAATAAGAATGTGGGATGAGTCTTTGGTAACCATCACCAGGAAATCCACTATAGTGTTTCTAATTTGGCAATTCTTTATTAATTCCCTTACTTCATTTGTATGACTTGAATAAAGCTGTTTCTTCTTGTCTAGACCAAGTGAATATCACATCTAAAGAAAGATAAATCTAATAAGCTTCCAAAGTTGGAAGACAAGTTAGGTCTTTGTTGTGTACTTCTTTTATATGCTTTCTTTTTTGGTGTTTCTAAGACAGGGTCTCCCAGTGGCCCCAGCTGACCAGGAACTCATTATGTAGACCAGACTGGTCTCGAACTCACGGAGATCTGCCTACCTCTGCCTCCTGAGTGATGGGATCAAAGGTGTGCACCACCAAGCCCCAGCTGTAGTGTACTCCTTTAAAGTGAGGTCAGCTTGCACAACACACAGAAAACCATCCTGTAACTCTTCAAAATGATATGGGTTTGCAGAATTTCTTTCCTTTCTCTTGCTCTCTTCTTCCCCCACTCTCTTCCTCTTCTTCTCCCTATTCAGCTTACTTAGGATCTTGACTATTTCACAGCACTGCCTCCCCTGGCATTCTTTCTGTGTCAGTTCTTTTCTCCATAAGGTGCAGCTGCTCTTGGCTTCATATCAGTGATGGTATCTTCTCTTGACTTCTTGTTTTCACCTTTTCAGTCAGTATCCAAATGATACAAATAAAGGCAAGACCATATATTCTGCAACCAAAAGAGACCCCATGAGTTTCAGTCTTACCTTGGCAGCAGAACACTGGTCTGATTCTCTTTGTCAGCATCAGGGGAGAGTGGGACAGTAAAAGAGAGACAGAAAAAGAGAGAGGCAGAAAAAAAGTGAGACTGAAAGATGCTTCTTTCTTGGAGGCTAATTACAAATATTCAAATATATTATTATGTCTACTCTGACACATTAGTTTTATGGGGTATATCTGGGAGACATAATCTTACGTTTCTCAGGACTCATGGGATATCTGGATTTGAGGAAATGCTCTTGAACGTCAAAGTTACTGTGAGGCATGTAGCAGAAAACATTGGGTGCCCACATGCCTGCCTACCTGCACTTTTCACACGAAACAGAATCTGAAAAGTGATCTTGTTTTTTGAGGGGCACGTACAGAGAAGTGTTCCACAAGTAACGCAGACTATTTATCTGCCTTAAATACTGCCACTCACCCTGATCTTATTCTGTCCTAGTTTCCTTCCTGTTGCTATGATAAAATACCCTAACTTTAAAAGTGACTTAGGGAAGTTTACTTTATCTCATATTTCCAGGTTATAGTTCAGCATGTCAGGGAAATCAAGGGAGGAACTCAAAGCTAGTTGCATCACATCCACAAGCAGAGAGAGAATAAATGTGTATACACCCAGTGTTCATGTATCTTTGGCTCCTCTCATATAGTCCAGATCTCAAACTGGAGAGTGGTGCCTCCCATTTGCAGGCTGGCTATTCCCACATCTTGATTGGGTATTCACACAATCAAGAGAATCCCCCTCAGACGTGTCCACAGGTCAACATGATCTAGATAGTCCCTCAGCGAGGTCGTCTTTCCAGGTGATTCTCGATTGTAGCAAGTTGACAAACTAATCATCATATCATTCCTTAGATTGCTCTCAAGGGTGCCTCATCACAGACTCTGCCCTTCAGGATAACACAGGTGTCTCTAGCACCAGATACTCCAAAATTCCTGGTCAACTGCATGATGTTGGATTCTAGACAGAAGTGTAGAAGAGCAGACCCCTACTCAGCCTTATACTTTGATTCTGCTTGTGTTTGGGTCTTGGAAATCCAAAAGCATAGTCCAGGTCCTTCTCCTAGGTCAAACAATGAAACTCTAGTTACTAGGATTTGTATCTGCTAAAGACCCACAGCTGTGCCATTCACTGGACTTGTCCTCATCCCTAAAGAACAAACTCTCCCGAGGTTACATTCACTCAAAGATGGTAAACCATTACAATTGACTGGTTGATTTAGGGATATATGACTGGCTTACTTGCCTCCAAAGTGCCTCCTCAGCTCCAGAGCTCCCTAGTGAATCAAATCAAAGCCTGCATTACAATTGCATTGAATGTCAACCCATCCTTTTGCCCGATTATTTCCTGTTCATTCACTCATAATCTACCTCTGTAGAACGCTTTCAAATAAACCTGTACGGCTCAATCATTTTTCCAAGAACCTTACTGAAGACCCCTTAAATGATATTGTTTGGGGATATGGGGACTTAGAGTAAGCTCCAAATAAGGTAGGTTTGAGCCCAGTTATTTAATAAATAATAGCTATATCCTGTGTGAAATATGTGGTTATTGCATCTTTTTGGAGATCTACAGAAAACAGCCTCCTAACTCACACATGAAATGTGGAACTGCTTTATGAATCAACTGAGTTTTCTACTGTTCATGAATTGAGTGACTAAGGAACTCTATCTTCTACAGAAAACTGTTCTTCATCAAATATGTTTAATGTGCTTGAACTATGCTGTTTAAGGGCCATAGTAATGAGTTCTTTGTACAGTGTGATAACTTTGCTGTGTTCTCAGTTTCTCACTCCTTCCCAAGCAGTATATAATATGTATAGAATGAGTGTGTTTCATGCATGTGTGTAAATACATCTGTGTTGTGAAATCCATGTGGAGGTCAGAAGAGGGTGTCAGGTGTCAGACAGTTGTCAGCCGCCATGTGAGTGCTGGGAATTGAACCAGGATCTTCTGCAAGAGCGACCAGTGCTCTTAACTGCCGAGTCATGTCTCTAGCCCCCTGGATGTACAGTTTTAACAACTTGGGTTAGCATTTTTCATAGCTATGCACATAAAAAAATGAAATTTTGTGAATATTTCTCATTACCATTTGAATTTATTATATTCTTTCCTTTGTTTAAACCAGAATTATGCATACAGATACAAAAAGTACACTTTCTCTCTGTGCATATATGTGTATGTAAATGTGTGTGTATGTGTGTTGCTTTTCAGGACCTATCCACCTTGGTTATTTATTTATTTATTTATTTATTTATTTATTTATTTATTTATTTATTCATTTAGAGACAGAGCCTCTCACTGGGACTTGAAGCTCACCAATTTGGCTAGGCTGACTGGCCACAAGCCCCACCACCCTCAACCACCTGTCTTTACTTCCTTAGCGCTGGTTTTACAAACATATGCCACCATGCGTGGCTTTCTACATGCATACTGGAAACTCAACTCAGATTCTCATGCTTGTGAGGCAAGTCCTTTGCTGACTGAGCTATCTTCCTAGTCCAAAAAGTGAATTTTAAAGATTTTGTTCTTTATGTGTAAGTCTAAGCCCTACTTATCCACAATCTTGTTTTCTTCTCTAAGTATAAAATTTTATCAGTTTTCTTGGCAAATTATATTTAGAAATATAATCTTTCTTTCCCCATGATATGAATAAAGCAAAAAAAAATCTCATTCACTAATCACAAACAATATGTAATTAACAGAGTTAAGACACCACAAACACTTTGATGTCTCAAGCCTGATATTTTAAAAACACACCCAAATAGTCACGGTCTACAAACATTAAAGCAACAACTTAGGGAGAACAAACACATTCTAGAACATTACTTTGTACCTTGTTTTATATGAGGAGCAAAAAATCCATTATATCAATTCTTTTTAATTTAGAATGAAATTTTTGTTGCTTACAACAAACAATCCTGGAAGCTACCCAGAAATCTCCTTTGGTAAGTAAACTTTAATGCACTTTACTAAAGGGAGGTGCTACTTCTCTTACTGAGAATTCAGAATGAAAGGAACAACCGAGAAATATTTATGAAGGATCCAATATGAGACTTAGTTTTTAGAAATATCAGTTGCATTTTAATGCCTAGTGGTGGAAACTAATTACAATTCTCAGATGTTATACATATCCTTAGTTCATTTTCAATCTTAAACTATTCTAGAACTCAGCACATTTAGATTTCTGTTACGTAGCCACTCAATACATATAACAATGACCAGTATAACCACCTGATTACTAATGGTTTATTACAGTCTTTGCTTTTTTAAACTTCTCTTACATTTCTCTGCTACTTGTTCTTGGTTTCATTTAAATACTTTCCTTCTTCTGGTTGTCTGTCAAAGGCTGGAATTTCTTGGATATCATTTGTTTACAATGCTCATACTCTCTACAGACAGCTGTCTTATCAGGTACCATGGTTCTGTCAACAGTTATGGTTGATGGAAATTGTACTGCACTACATCACAATACTGTATGCTCTAAGAGGGAAACAACTTCTTCATTCAAATTCATCACAGCAGGCTAGATCTAGGAAATAACACAGTTCTTGAAATACAGTAGACATTTTTTTTAAAAAATCCATTGATTCCCACACTCATCAAGGAATCGAGGGGGGAGTCAGTTACCCCTGCTACCCAACCAATCGACCTTAGCTGCATGTGAGGGAGGGGCTAAGGATACATATGTCAGGAATGTCAGGAGACACCTTTCACCATTTTCTGCAGCTGTTGGGAACTCAGAAGATCTATATTTGAGTGTGGAATTTCCAGTGTGGCTGTAAATGGGGAGTGCCCACTCCTCTGTAAATAAACCCCCACCCTATGCTCTGTTAAAAAGAGAAAGAAAATGATAGGTGTTTGGATAGATAGTTGAGAGGGATCTGACTAAACCTCAGGTGGATGGACTTGCACTAGGGAATGTCTGGGGACACTGACTTGACACAGTGGGCCTTAACACCTAGGACAAAATATATGGGTTCCAGTAGTGGGGGGAGGGCTATGGGAGAGTGCTGGTGGGGACCAGGCTATAAAGATGATTTAGATTGTTTGAGATATTCTTTATGAAATACAACAAAAAGTAATAAAAACAAATTTAAAAAAATCCATTGAATCAATTTTTCTTCACATATCTGATGATATTAAATCTCTCCAGCACAGATTGTTTCTGGATTCTCTACTAAATATATACATAGTATATTTTTTCTTGGATAGACACACCATAGACCTTCTGATGTTTAATGTTCATTGATAACGTGACTGGATATAGAATCCTCTAGGAGATACAATTTTGTGCATGTCTATGGGTGCACTTCCAAAGAGGATTAACAGAGGAGGGAAGACCCACCATAAATGTGAGTGGTACCATCCCATCATCTGGAGTCCTGGGCTGAAGAAAAAAGAGAAAAGGGGAAAAGTCAGCTGAGTGGTAATAATCCTATTTCTCTGCTTCCTGCTTTACCAAGATAGGAGTAAGTTCTTGCCACCTCACACCCCTCACCACCTTGCCTTCCCTGCATGATGGATTGTATTCCTTTGAACTGTGAACTGCAATAAATCTTTCCTCCTTTAGGTTGCTTCTTATTAGGTATTTGGTCACAGTAATGAGAAAAGTTACTAATATAACCCCCACATTCAACGTGCTGAAAAATCAAACCGTGATGCTCTCTCTGGTGCAAGAATGATCTGTCCTTCTGTATCTCTTGACACAGAGAATGGTGCAATTCTTTGATCTTTTAAGGCAGATATCACACTCTTTCTATGACTTTTTACCCTCATGTTATTCATTAGATCCTCTCACCAGTTCTTTGTCTCCATGGTACTATGCCTGCACCAATGCTCTGTTGAACAGGTTCAAAAGTTGGCTATTTATTAAGGCTTCCTTTGGACCAACTCTCCTTCAACCTGCTGCTCTTTTCTTTCTACAGCCCTCTCCTGATCCACACTAGCACCTACACATCCCTCAAAACATCCATCAGTCAGTAGGATTTGACTGTTGGCAATCCTTCCAGGGTTTGTGCCGCTCTGTAATGGATGCTGTTGGGGCTCCTTGGCATTCACAGTTCCTTTGCACCCTGACTGTTGACTTCTATTCCCTACCATATTTCTTTCTGGATGACTTTGTGTATGCCATGATTTACCTGGATAAGCAGATCACATGATCAACAAGACCATGGTCAGTTTGTCCGTGTCCAACAGGCATGCATACATAAATATAACTAGCTTCTTTATCTTTGTTCAGAAACTTTGAGGCATGTTCTACATATTTTCCCAAGGTCCCCAGCAGGCTTAAAGCCCAGTTGCCCATAGTAGTAATCTGTGATACTGGCTTTCTTCCCTTCTCCATCTCACTTGACACTCTTACTAGTGTTTCTTGGGAACACCACCAAACTAAATGGCATACACTCACAGCCTTGTCTACTAATGATAACTAGATTCAATCCTGCCAGACTGGGACAGTGTCAAAAATGCCTCAGAATTATCCCATCTGGGGGAGAGGAGGCTGATATTTTTGACCAACAATATTTTTAAAAATATTTTATTTTTTATGTATATGAGAGTATTGCCTGCATGTATGTAAGTACATCTATATCATGTAATGCCTGTGGAAGTCAGAAGAGGGCATCTAATCCCCTGAAACTAGAGTTATAGATGGTTGTTAGCCGCCATATGGGTGCAGGGAACTGAACTCAGGTCCCCTGCAAGAGCAGCAGGTGTTCTTAACTGCTGACCCATCTTTCCATCCCCGAACAATTTTTTGGGGGGGTCATTGGTAAGGGTTTCTTCCAGGGACAATAACTTTCTGGTATTTTCAGCTCTAGCCCTGCATGAGGACTTGATGCTCCTTCAGCAGGAAAAAACGAAAGCCCCCAGGCAGAGATTTGAAGGTGTTTGCAGCAGGCAGGCTTCAACAGGCAGGTGTGAAGGTCAAGGGTGGGGCATCAACAATATCTTCTCTACACAGTTTAATTTTATAAAAGATGTTATATTGCAGGAACTCTGAGGTTTTTCCCTACTTCCTTCTAGGTTTGGAATTTATGTAATAGAATTCAACACTATTTTTCCCTGTGTTGAACACTGATGGCATTTGGCAATCTGATTGAGCTTGTATGTTATTGCCCAAACAGGCTCTGAGATTCATATATACATAGAATTACAACTCCTGCTGGAAACCACTTTCTTTCACTTACCTTGGCTTGCTAGGAATCCATGTATACTGGCCTATTTTCCGATTCAATGGCTTCTTGATTATCATTTCAGAACCATATAGGTGTGAGGAAGTTTCCAGAAAGGTTATTCTGGTGTTCAGTCTGTCATGTTCCTTCTGTTTGAATACTTGATCCCTACATTTTGGAGGCTTATGGAAGCATTATGAGGTGGAGTCTTGAAGGAGAAAGTGGATGACTGGAGGTAGGCCTTCAGGTTTTATAGCTGGACCCACTTCCTGTACTCTCTCTGCTTCCTGACACCTATGCAATGTGACCAGTTGCCTCAAGCCTCTCCCATCATGCCTTCCCAGATACAATGAACTTTACCCTCAAATTGTGAGTCAAAATAAGTTGTTCCTATTTAAGTTGCTTTTTGTGAGATATTTGGTCACAGCAATATAAAATACAAGTAATATACTAGAATATAGGTTGCTTTGTCACTGAAAACCTAGATTTATTACAAATTGACATGTTTGTACCATTTCCATCATTTCATTCTCTATTTTTTTCTGGTCTTTTTGGGACAGGTTTCCCTGTAATCCCATCTGGCCTGGACTTGCTATGTAAATCAGGCTGACCTCAGTCTCACAGAGATCTGCCTGCTTCTTCCTCTAAGTGCTGAGATTAAAGGCGTGTGCCAACATGTCTTGCATTCTCTATATTTTTATGTTACACAACTGGAGGCATTTTTTCTGAAATGATACATTTGATTGTTCTTCCATGTTCCCTTTTTTATTTTTGCTTTATTTATTTTTAAATATTTTATTCATTATTTTTTTATTTTATTTGTATGAGAGTATTGCCTGCATGTGTGTAAGGGCATCTATGTTGTGCAATCCCTGCAGAGTCAGAAGAGAGCATTGAATCCTCTGGAACTGGAGTTACAGATGGTTATTGGCCACCATGAGGGTGCTTGGAGTTGAACTTGGATCCTCTGCAAGAGCAGCCAATGCTCTTAACAACCAAGCTATCTCTCCAATTCCTTTAATTTTTTATAAATAGTTAAGGTGAACAATTCAGTTTCATTCACATATACATTTCAAAATCATCTCCACACTCTGGTTAATTATCCCTTAAACATTACATAGTTGCGTGTGTGTGTGCGTTTGTGTATGTGTGTGTGTGTGTGTGTGCGTGTGCGTGCACAGTCATGTGTATGTATATGTGCACTTGGGGGGGAGTAAAGCATTACTGTCTATATTCATGAGGATTCAGAAATTACTCCAGAATTTATTCATCTTGTCTAATTGAAACTTTGTACTCTTTTTAAAAAAAATTTTTAAATTTAATTTTTAAATTTTTATTTTATGTGTATGTGTGTATTGCCTGCATGTAGGTAAGTACACCCATGTCGTGTAATGCCTGCGGAGGTCAGAAGATGCTGTCGGGTCCCCTGGGACTGGAGTTACGGACAGTTGTTAGCTGCCATGTGGGTGCTGGGATTCGAACCCAGGTCTTCTGCAACAACAACCAGTGTTCTTAGCAGCTGAGCCATCTCTCCAGCCCCAAAACTTTGTACTCTTGACCAACATCTTTTTATATCCTTCAACCTCGGCCCACCTGTGGTAAGCAGGATTCTACTCTCTGATGCTATAAATTTTGCCATCTTATTTCCACATGTAAGAAAGATTACAGTGTTTGCCTTTCTGTGTCTGAATCTTTTCACCAAGCAAAATAGCCTAAACAATATGGTGATTCTTCAAAAAATTGAAACTAGACCTACCATCTGATCCAACAATCTCACTTCTGGGTATTTATGCAAAAGAATTTAAATCAGAATATCAAAGGGATACCTGTTTCTCCATGTTCATTGTAGCATTGCTCCAAATAGAATGAGAAAATGTTCATAGATGAATGAATGGATGAAGACAATGTGGCATGTATACCCAGTGGAACATTACTTAAAAAAGAAATTTGGAAACTATTTGAATTATAAATATGTACTCTAAGCCAGTTTTCTTTGTAGGGTTTTGTCAACTTGTAGGTCAATGTGTGGGATGGCTTAAATCACTGTCTGCCCTAACCCACTCAGACCTCACCCAGATTTCCAGTCTCTATTAAGAAAAGCACAGTTCCACCGATTACTGAATCCAGGTACTTGATTCAGTGGTTCTGTATTGTCTCTAAGTCTAAATTCCAAATTTTATTTGTGTGGCCCTGTGGGATCTTAATCTACCCTCTTTTTTGTTTTTTTAACACCAGCCTCAACTTTCTATCATCTTGAATTCTTTCAAAGATAAAATAAGTTCTTTCAGCTCCTTGAACACACTTTATGGTCTCTCAGTTATGTCTTACTCACATTCTTCCCTCTGCTTAGAACATTACTGAAGTCTTGATTGCTTGTGATTCTCAAGAGCCAAGTTCAAGCCCTGACCCGCTGTCAGTTTTTGATTAAAAATGTTGATTTTGGCTTTGCTTTTTATATTAACAATGATAAACTCCATAATTCCTTACAGCTTACAGAATGATATTTGCTTCCCACATGGGAATTCACAGTAATTTTTAATGTAATGCATTCCACAAAGGAAAAGGACAGATTCAAAACCTGACCAACTCTACCCAAAAAATAGGTGTTAGAACAGATGTTGATCAGTTCTGTTCATCTAGCTATAAACTTCAAACCAATTCCTTGGTGGTTTCAGATACTTGTAAACTCAATCAACAAGGTTTTGTCCAGCTCTACCATATTTTTTAGAAGCTATTATCGTTTTGGCTTTGAACATCTTTTGTTTTTCATGTCTAGGTTGCCAGGAACCAATAAACTATTTTGTCTAATTATAGCACTGCCTGTTTCATAATAAATTCACACACACGCACACACACACACACACACACACACACACACACACAAATGTCTTGAAAATGGCTTAAGGATTCACTGTCAAAAATGCATGTAATTGAATTTAATCAAAGTATTTCTGAGTAAATGTTATACTTAAAGCCCTGTGCACCCATGTGAAGGACACAGATAAACTCAGAATTCACATCCAAGTGTTAAGAATGACTGACCATTTCACTATATTTCAGACTTCAGATTGGGGAGTAGAAATCAGATTAAGGATTTTAAGTGCAAAAATCGGAAACTAGTTTGAGGAAAAGCAGGACTTACTGATCACTGTGCTTGTATAGCAAAATAAGCTAATGACATGGTTTATTTTATGGAAGGTGCCACAGATTTGGTTTTACCAAGAAATGATTTATTAAATGCTTGGGTTATATGTGTAAAAAAGAGATATTAAAGCAATTAAAAACCAGGAAAATGGCATGATACCATTAGATATCTTGAACTCAAAGATGATCAAATAACTATTAAAAAGCCAAAGTTAAAAATTATTCAAATTCCAAGTTTTGTGGACAGGCTTTATTCTCTAATAGCTTTGGTGCTAATTTTGGATTAATTTTGGCAATTTTAATCAAAATTGCAATACTATCATAAAAGGAATATTTTTGGAGGAACCTCATTCCTTTTAGAGCTTTTATTTTTATGAGAATGGAGTAATGTGTAAAGAACTGTACTCATCAAGACAGGATCTTCTCAGCCTTAAAAATAAACTTTGGAAACAAAATAAAAAGTTTCTCAAACAATAAACAATATTGGTGGCAGGAGGCTATGGGATAGCTCAATTGATAAAGGCACCTGTCACACAAGCCTGGCGACCTCAATTTGATCCCTGGAGCACATTTATATGTGGAAGGAGAGCATCAACTCAACAAAGTTATTCCATGACATTCACATATATGTACATGCATAATAATAATGACAATAATAAGATGATGATGAAGAAGAGGAAGAATTAAAGAATGTGAGAGGTTACATGTAAATCTTTAAGCCTTCCTTATTTTATTCAAAATAAGTACAATATTCAGATTTACATGTACAAACATTTGGAAGGTCCTTTCTTGCAACAAAATGTACTTTTTTCTTTTCTAAACTGAGTAGTATTTTAAACAGTATTAAAATATTTTCATCTAGTGTGTTGAAATCTGAATTAAAAAATGACAAAAATTGGAAGAATTACATCACAGATAAGGGAAATACAGATGGTCCTCACCATTATGGTTTAACCTATGATTCTTTTTTCAGTTTTATCATGGTGTGAAAACAATACACACTCAGTAGAAAATGAACTTCAAATTTTCAATTTTGGTCTTTCACTTTTAAAATTTTTGTTCTTTTCATTTTATGTGTGTGAATGTATTTCCTACATGTGTATAAATGCGTATGTGTCAGCAATGGTCTTGGAGGCTAGAAGAGGGTGTCAGATCCCTTAGAACTGTGTGGTTGGAGTTATAGGACACACAGGCTTTTAAAAAATATTTTATTTATTATTTTTATTATATATATATTCGTGTATTGTCTTCATGTAAGCAAGTGCACCTCTGTTGTGCATACCCAAAGAGGTCAGAAGAGGCTGTCGGATCCCCTGGAACTGAAGTTACAGACAGTTGTTAGCTGCCATGTGGGTGCTGGGTTTTGAACCTGGGTCTTCTTTGAGAAGAGTCAGTTTTCCCAACCACTGAGCCATCGCTCCAGCTCTCAGAAACACAGGCTTTTAAACACGGGCTTCTTCTAACAGCTTTTGCCCTTGCTAGATTTGGATTGGTCCTGGAGGCCACTCTGTGAGAGCTACAGGTCAGATTTCTACTCTTTTTGAAGTAATGATAGCAACAAGAGGGTTTTCAGCAGCAATAATTTTTCCCCTTTAAATTTTTATTTATTTGTTTATTTTTTAA
>NW_008355477.1:2954053-2955320 GCF_000622305.1 Nannospalax galili
TAGAAGAAGCATTTCATTACAGCTTTAACATATTCAATAACAATTTCCAGAGCAAGGATACATCTCTTTCAGAAGTAGCTGTAAATTTTTAGGTTCACAGTTGAATTAATAGTTATACAATATTGAACTCAGTATAAACCCTGTAAGATATATAATTGAATGAGTTTTTACCCTTTAAAGAAGAGCTTCATTTCAACATATGCTGTTTCCAAAGTTTTTTAAATATTTTTTTAGAAGAAGCATATCATTACAGCTTTAACATGCCCAATAGCATTTTCCAGAGCAAAGACACAGCTCCTTCAAAAGTGGCTGTAAAATTTCTAGGTTTGCTGTTGAATCAATACAGTTATACAGTGTTGAACTCAGTATAAGCCCAGTAAGACATAAAATTGAATGAGATTTTAACCCTCAAAAGAGATCTCCATTTCATTCTAAAATATATTGGTTCTTACAGAAAGACTCATTGTTTTTGCTACTAACACTGAGATGTGGCACATGCACTTTAATCTATATGATTCTGAATATTACTAGTCATAATCGTTGGCACTCAGATCCTTGGCACCTGTGTATGTCTATAAAGTCACCTGGTAGATTTCAATGGCAATGTTCATCACCTCTACTAATTAACATGACATTTACTTTTATGCTTCCTCCTCAAATAGAATACATATTTTTAATTTGTTGATTTTTTTTCTGTGTGTTTATATCATACAGAACATCCCAAATCATCTTATTCAACTATACATCCACTTCCCATATGGCACCCTCCCATAGCCTCCCTTCCCACACTAGAGCCCTTATACTCTGTTATCCCTTCTACTGTCCGCTGTGCTGTCAGCACCCCAGGATGTTCCCCACTACTTTCCCATCTGGTGAACCTAGTCAGTCTATCTAGAGGTCTTTGTTTTAGGAGGGTCAGCTGTTCCTCATCTAGCAGCAATCAGTTGTCAATATTCCTTTAGATAAGATTGGGGTCTGCTTTATTTTACAGTTCTATGCTGGGTTACTATCTGAGAGTCCCTTGGGCCACCCTGGCCAACAACTCAGAAGAAGATATCTCCCATCTAGCATTGTTGCTTGTTATGTAGCCTTTAGTTACATACGGACTCTTAAAAATTATATTGGCCCCTTTAATCTTTGGTTACACTTTCCTTTTGGGTGTTTAAAGCCATACAGTTGGCCCAGCTAAACCAATTTAATTTTACTCTTAAGGTCGTTTGAAGATCTGTACCTCAGGGGTCACATGGGCTTGGGAGGAGCCCCTGGC
>NW_008355477.1:2955476-2955588 GCF_000622305.1 Nannospalax galili
ACACAATTATAGGACATTTTGGGAGATGCTCATAGTTCCCTGGAACTAGTAGATCTAGGAGGGCAATGAGCAAAAACTGTCCTTTATGTCCCTCTTACCAAATTAGTATAGG
>NW_008355477.1:2955640-2956291 GCF_000622305.1 Nannospalax galili
CGACCATGGTTGGCTTCGCTTGGAAGCATGGAGGAAATGATTCCTCTGTGTTGACCCTCCTCTTTGTAGACAGGACACTGGTTCAAGTGCATATGGTGGGCTCTCCTTGGCCTCCATGATCAAGAAGACAGATGACCCACCACAATTACAGGACATTTTGAGAGATGCTCATAGTCCCCTGGAACTAATCAACCTAGGAAGGCAAGCATATCTCCCTTATTAAGACCTCTTTCCTACTGTTCTTCTCTTTCAGGTTCTTTCTTTTCCTTTACCTCCCAGGTTCCTTTCCATTATCCTGGTTCCTGTAATTATGTCTGGATACATTCTCACTTATCAGGATTTTGTTCTAGGATCCACATATGAGGGAGAATATACATCAGTAAATCTTGGGGAAAGACCTGTTGTTCTCAGATAAACCTTACCTAGACATATTTTTTTCATCTGCTATCTATAATTTGTCAGTAGTTTGTAGGAGTAATATGGTTCCCTCTGCTTTTCAAAACTAGCTAGGCATTGTTTATCTCTCATATTGTCTCACCCCTCCATCATGGTTTTCCCACTTAAGGTGCCCCCATTTCCCCCCTTTCTCCTGTAATAATACCCTTCTCCTGTGGTCCTACCTCTCTTGAGCTCCTTCTTTCCCTTTATCCC
>NW_008355477.1:2956564-2956845 GCF_000622305.1 Nannospalax galili
GTCTTTTAAGATGCTTCGTAGCCATGTTTACTTCTTCTTTTGAGAACTCTCTGTTCAGCTCCTTAGCCCATCTTTTAATTGGGTTATTTCTTGTCTTGATTCTCTGTTTTTTGAGTTTGTTACATATTCTGAATATTAAACCTCTGTCAAATGTGTCACTGGTGGAGATTTTCTCCCACTCTGTGGGTTTTCTCTTCACTTCCCTGGTTGCCTCCTTTGATGTACAGAAGCTTTTTAGTTTAATGAGTTCCCATTTGTTAATTCTTGCTTTGTTTCCTGAG
>NW_008355477.1:2956881-2976039 GCF_000622305.1 Nannospalax galili
CTACGCCTATATCTTGTAGGTTTTTCCCACTGTTTTCTTCTAAGAGTTTCAGATTTTCAGGCTTTACATTGAAGTCTTTGATCCATTTGGAATTGACTTTTGTGCAAGGTGAAAGATAGCAGTTTATTTTCATTCTTCTACCGGTGTAGATCCAGTTTTGCCAGCACCATTTGCTGAACATGGTTTCTTTCCTCCAGTGAATGTTTTTGGCTGCTTCGTCAAATATCAGGTGACTGAAATTGCATGTACTCATATTTGGGTCTTCACTTTTCTTCCATTGATCTATGGGTCTATTTTTGTGCCAGTACCATGTTGTATTTATGACTATAGCCCTCTTATACAGCTTAAAATTTGGTAGAGTAATCCACCTCCATCCCCACCCCGACATTGCTCTTAGCGCTCAGGGTTGCTTTGGCTATCCGAGGTCTTTTGTGATTCCAAATGAATCTCAGGAAGATTTTTTTCAAATTCTGTGAAAAATGTCATGGAGATTTTGATTGGCATTGCATTGAATCTATAAATGGCTTTTGGTGGGATGTTCATTTTCACAATATTAATTCTTCCAATCCATGAGCATGGGAGGCTCTTCCATCTTCTGAGGTGTTCCTCAATCTCTTTCTTTAAAGATTTAAAATTTTCATTGTAGAGCTCTTTAATGTCTTTGGTCAGGTTTACTCCAAGATATTTTATTTTATTTTTTTTTGCAGCTCTTGTGAAGGGGAGTGTTTCCATGTGCTCTTTCTCTGATTGCTTGTTTTTGGTATATAGAAAGGCTATAGACTTTTATAGGTTAATTTTGTAACCTACCACTTTACTGAACATGTTAATAATTTCTATGAGGTTTCCGGTGAAATTTTTTGGCATCTCTTAGATATAATGTCATATCATCTGCGAAAAGAGATAATTTGATCTCTTCTTTTCCATTTATTACTCATTTAATTTCCTGCTCTTGTCTTATTGCTCTTGCAAGAGTTTCAAGCAGTATTTTAAAAGAGAAGTGGAGATAGTGGACAGCCTTGTCTGGTTCCTGATTTCAATGGGAATGCTTCCAGTTTTTCTCCATTTAGACTGATGTTGGCTGTGGGTTTGTTATATATGGCTTCAATTATGTTGAGGTATGTTCCCTCCAGTCCAATTCCCTCTAGGACTTTGAACATAAATGCATGTTGAATTTTGTCAAAGGCCTTCTCTGCATCTATTGAGATGACCATGTGGTTTTTGTCTTTGAGCCCATTTATATGATTTGTGACGTTTATTGTCTTATGTATATTGAACCATCCCTACACCTCTGGGATAAAGCTGACTTGATCATGGTGGATGATCTTTTTGATGTGTGTCTGTATGCAGTTTGCAAGTATCTTGTTGAGAATTTTTGTGTCTATCTTCGTGAAGGATATGGGTCCATAGTTTTCTTTTTTGGTTGTATCTTTACCTGGCTTTGGTATTACAGTGATGTTGGCTTCATAGAAGGAATTTGGAAGTTCTCTCTCCATTTCTATCTGTTTGAATAAATTAAGTAGTATTGGATGTAGCTCTTCTCTAAATGTCTGGCAGAATTCTGCTATAAATCCATCTGGTCCTGGTCTTTTTTTAGTCAGGAGGTTTTATATTACTGTTTCATTTTCTTTTTGTGTTATGAGTCTGGTTAAGGTGTTAATCTCTTCTTGGTTTAGTTGTGGTAGTTTCCATGCCTTTAGATATCCATCCATTTCTCTTAGGTTTTCATATTTAGTAGCATATAGGTTTTTAAAGTATTCCCTTATAATGTTCTGTATCTTTCTGGTGTCTGTTGTGATGTTTCCCCTTTCATCACTGATTTTATTGATTTGGAGGTGCTCTTTCTTTCTTTTGGTTAACTGGCCTAGAGGTCTATCAATCTTGTTTATCTTTCCTAAGAACCAGCTCTTGGATTCATTGATTCTTTGTATTGTTTTCTTTGTTTTGATTTCAGTAATTTCTGCGCTGATTTTTGTTATTTTTTCTTATCTGCTGGGTTTGGGTTTCATTTGTTGTTGCTTTTCAAGTGTCTTGAGTTGCAATGTTAAGTCATGTATTTGTTTTCTTTCCCATTTTTTGATGTAGGCACTTAGAGGTATAAACTTCCCTCTGAGGACAGCTTTCAGCATGAAGTTTTGTTGTGTTGTATTGTCCTTTTCATTTGGTTTCAGGAATACTTTTATTTTTTTCTTAATTTCTCTTTTGACCCATTCATCATTCAGGAGTGTGTTGTTTAATCTCCATGTGTTCATGTGGTGACTAAGGTTTCTTCCAGTGTTGATTGTAAGCTTTATTGCATTGTGGTCTGATAGAATTCATGGAATTATTTCAATCCTTTTGTATTTGTTGAAGTTTGTTCTGTGCCCCAGTATGTGGTCAATTTTGGAGAAGGTTCCATGGGGTGCTGAGTAGAAAGTATGTTCTTTGGTGCTTGGGTGGAATAGTCGGTAGATGTCTGTTAAGTCCATTTGATTTATGGTATTGTTTAATTCAGATGTCCCTCTGTTATCTCTCTGCCCTGTTGACCTATCTAATGGAGACAGTGGGGTATTGAAGTCCCCTACTATTAATGAGTTGAGATTTATCTGGGTCTTAAAGTCCTGTAGTATTGTTTTTATGAAGTTGGGTGCACCAGAGTTTGGTGAATATATGTTCGTGATTGTAATATCTTCTTGATGTATTGTTCCTTTGATCAGAATGAAGTGGCTGTCTTTATCTCTTCTGATAAGTTTTAGTTTAAAGTCTATTTTGTCAGATATTAGATTTGCCATGCCTGTTTTTACTTAGTACCAATCGCTTGGTATAATTTTTGTCATCCTTTCACCTTAAGATAGTGCCTATCCTTGAAAGTTAGATGAGTTTCTTGCAGACAACTAAAAGATTGGTTTTCTTTCTTAATCCATTCACGTAGCCTGTGTCTTCAACTGGGGAGTTCAGTTCATTAATATTTAACGTTATTAATGAAAGATGTGTATTGAATCCTATTATTTTTATTTCTGTTTACATTCTTGATATAGCTGTACTTTTCTACAGTTATACCTTCATTGAATTTCTTTCCATAACCCCTTGGGTATAGTCATTCCTTTCTTCAGCTCTTTATATTGCTTCCAGAACTCTCTGAAGGGCTGGTTTTGTAGACGTGAATTCCTTCAGCCTATTTATGTCATGGAAGATTTTTCTTTCACCTTTAACTATAATAGACATTTTGGCTGGGTATAGTATTCTGGGTTGACATCTGTGGTCATTTAAAACTGGGAATACTTTGGTCCAGGCTGTTCTGGCTTTTATAGTTTGCAATGAAAAGTCAGCTGTAATCATAATGGGTTTTCCTTTATATGTAACTTGTTGTTTTTCTTTTGCAGCTTTCAATACTTTCTCTTTGTTTTGTACATGTAGCGTTTTTACTACGATGTGTCCTGGAGAATTTCTTTTCTGGTCCTGTCTATTTGGTTTTCTATATTCTTCTTGTATTTGTATGGGCATGTCTTTCTTTAAATTTGGGTAATTTTCTTCTTCAATCCTGTTGAAGATCTGGTCCATGCCATTATCTTGGGATTCTTCTCCTTCCTGTATGCCTATGATTTGTAAATTTGGTCTTTTTATGGTGTCACAGAATTCCTGCGTATTCCATTCTTGTGCTTTCTTAAATTTTTCACTGTCTCTGCTTGAATGATCTAGTTCATCCACTTTATCTTCCAGTCTTGATGTTCTGTTTTCCATTTCGTTCATCCTGTTGGTGAGGCTTTCTCCTGTCATTTCTAATTGGCTTACTGAGTGTTTCACTTCCTTCTTCATTTCAGCCTGAGTATTCTTCACTTCTTCTAGCTCTTTTCTGAATTCATTCAGAAGTTTATCCCTATCTTCCTTCAGTTCTTTGATTTCTTTGTTTGTTCTTTAAATTCACTGAATTCTTTAATCATGTTTATAATTGTTCTTTTGAGTTCCATGTCCTGCCTTATCTCTAGGGGGTTCTCATTGTACTCCTCTAGAAGACTGTTGGTATTTGATGGGGATAAGTTATTTTGTTTTTTCATGTTATTTTTTCTCTGTGATTTTGATGTGAATTTCTTTTGTAGTTTCTGATTCTTGTGTGAGACTCAAGTAATGTCTTCAAGTTTAGGTCTGCTTCTTTTTGTAAACTTTATGTGCCTTTGTGGTTTGCTTTTTTGGCGTGAGAAGCTGGTTTGTCTAAGATTTTGGTTCTCTCTTTTGATTTTATACTGGAGTGGCCAGATTGCTTTTGTCTTCAGGAGTTTCCACAGAGGCCCAATCAGATGAGGATCAGATGCTCTCAGGCTTTCTCCTAAGGTCTGGATCCCTCTAGGAAGATTTTGGCCTCAGGAATTTGGGGGTTGGTGGACTGGCCTGGGAGTAGGGCCCAGGAAAGATGCTGTTCTCAGGCAGCTGGTGGCCATGACACTCAAAGATGCAAAGGGAGATGGGGGCAGGAAGAGGCCCCAAGGGCTCCTGGGGACTGCACTGAGGAACTGGGTTGGTCTGGATGCAAAGGATTAGGAAGCCAATAGGTCAGCCCTGGCATCCAGGAATGAGGCTGGTGGGTTGTGCAGCCCAGGGAAGCAGAGGGATGTGAGGGAGGGACCAGGCCCAGAGGGCTCCTGGGGACCTCGAGAAGGAACTGAGTCCCTTTGGTTGCAAGGGATCAGGAAGCAGTGGTGGCCCCGGGCCAGAGGTCAGCCCTGGGGTCCAGGAAAAAGGCTGGTGGACTGTGCAGCCCTGTTAAGCAGAGGGAGGCTGAGGGCGACCTGGGCCCAGAGGGCTCTTGGGGACCCTGAGAGGAAACTTGGTTGGTCTGGCTGCAAAGGAACAGGAATCAGTGGTGGTTCCCCCAGTTTCTGGGGTGCCAAAACAAGAAATGGGACAGGACCCAGGCTAGGAGGAGAGACAGGAAAGGGAGATGGGAGGGTGAGAGACTGGGTGAGTCAAGGTGCAGAGGGCACAATCCAGCAGGTCATGCAGGCCCAGGGAAGCAGAGGGAGGTGAGGGCAGGCCCAGGCCCAGAGGGCTCCTGGGGACCTTGTGAAGGCAGCAATAATTTTTAGAGGGTCGCAAGACAAACAGTCCACTGGTTGTGATATTCCTCAGCCATAATAGAGAAAAGGCATAGATGTGGGAATTGACCTTCTTTTGGTTATTTTGCATTTCCAGATTAGTTCAAAGCATCCATTCATTTGCCAGATCTTATCAACTGATTGGCCATTCCTTCAGAATCTTTTTTTTTCTGATGCAGAATTCACATTTATTAAATGAAAGAATGATTAAAAGAGGGAAATTTGGGTGACAAGATAGTTGTTTTTCCAATCCACAAACTCCTAGGCAGGGAAGTACATGGATGTGTATGCACCAATACCCGTGTGGATATGTTTAATACCACCCAGATGCATGTGTCCTCTGAGGACATCTTTGTTCAAATCCATCTCAATCTCCCATCTTCTTTTAGTAGAGGACCAGCAGGATTTGCCAAGCTGAACTGCAGCATGAATCCATGGCACAAGTGGTAGGAGAGTCATTTTCCCATTTGTTAGGGAAGGAAGAATCTGGGTTATAGATGCCTCAGCAGGAGAGAGCCTTCTTTTGGTTGCAGTGAAAGATGCTTCTGGAATCTTTAGCTTCACTTATCTGGAGCCTTGAACTACACTGGAATAACTTGGTAATGGGTATGGTGGTTCTGGGAAGACTGGTGGATTCACTGCATAGACATTTGGAATGACCACACTCATTTTATTATACTGACAATAGGTCAGTTGGCCAGCCAAAGTGGGAAGATGCACATGCAACACTGAACTTGAAGAGGAAGAAGATGAGCAAAACACCAGAGAGAGCCATGCGGTGTTCATGCTCCAGCTGCTCTGGTTAGGGTAGTATCCCGGGTCATTGTATATCCTGATGAGACTTAGATCTGTGATGAAGAGTATGACCCCAACTGCAGAACAGATGGCACTGAAGATGTTCAAGCCCACACTGCCGTTCAGCACGCAAGATGAATTTGGCTGATTTTCTGCTGCCACTGAGCATGATCCTGAAATGATAAACTGGTGCACAAGATTGGGAGATTAGGAGGGGCTAAAGCTAGTACAGTCTTCCTTAGGCATCTGTGATTCTGGGAACACATATATTCTCTCATATGCATGCACTCATGGAGACCATCAGATCCACTTGGAGACAATGAGCTGATTTGCTGTGGGAGAGGACAGTGGCTGGGGATAATCAGAGCTTTAGGATTCACTAGAACTGATTTTAAACTCTGCCTTGAAACTTGTATGTTCTTGGGTAAGTTCTTAATTTCTCTAAGTCTTCATTTTCTCAAATGAAAAATGGGGAATTTTTTCTCTTCCTGGGCATCATTGTCTGACGTATGCCTCACATTTACAATGTCTCATTCATAGTAGATGCTCCATTGCTGCTAGCCTACCTCCTTGCTGTTAATTTTACACATGTGGAGCATCTGTTGCTCTATAGCTTCCATGTCAGGATTCATGAGGAGTGGGGCTCTGGATGGAAGAGGGAGAAGGTGCTGACATCGCTGCCATTTTCAGATAGGAGCTCAGCATTAGCCCTTGGCTGTCTATACATCTGAAAGGGTTCCTTTCAGTCACTCAGATAAAACATGTAGTAGATCTCTAACACTGAACATCACATAAAAGGATATCTTTTTCCCCAACACGGGCACTTTGCAGGCGCTGTGGCTGAGAGATCACTTGCCATTGTTTGCCCAACCCATTGTGGTTTGAGAGACACAAGATATGATTTAATGAAAGCTACCATTTGCTGGGTTCTACATGAGGTGCTTTAAAGAAATGGCTCCATCAAGACAGAATTCACATGTCATACAATTCACATATTTAAAGCAGACCATGCTGTCATTCTCAATGTATTTATAGAGTTATGCACACATCGCTAAAATCTAAGTTAAGAACATTTTCAATATCCCATATCCAGTAGCAACTATGCCCTATGCCCATCTCTTCCTCCTTCCACATGAAATGTCTTTCTTAATCTTGCATAATGTCTCACCAAGCACTGTTATTTTCATTTTAAAGATAGGCAAAATTGGGGTCGGGGATCTGTAATTTTTTTTCAGTGGTATAACCACTGGCATGTTGGCCATGCTGCAGCAGGAGGGAGACTAGTTGGGAAGAAGAAAGGGGTCAGCAGGAGTTGGAAGGGGATAAGAGAGGGCAGTCGGGGGCATTCAAAATACATTGCATATATGCATCAAATTACAAAAGAATTAAAGCGATGGGCAGAATGAGGCTTATGAATTTTTAAATGATTCACCCAAGATCATCCAGCAAGTAGCAATACTTGAGATCAAACCCAGGTGGTTTGAGTTCAGACTTAGGTTCTTCTTTTTGTCTCATTTTTAATTTTTTTGAGACAGGGTCTCCCTGTAGCCCCAGCTGGCCTGGAACTTGCTATGTAGACCACGTTGGCCTTGATCTCAGAGAGATTAGATGGGACATAGAATAATAGACCTGGTTAAGAAAGTGGCAAGCTGGGGCTTGGGAGATGGCTCAGTGGTTAAGAGCACTGGTTGCTCTTGCAGAGGACCTGGGTTCGATTCCAGGACCGATATGGTAACTAACAACTGTCTATAACTCCAATTCCAGGGGATCTGATGCCCTCTTCTGACCTCTGTGGGCACTCCATGGCATGGGTGCACTAACATACATGCAGGCAATACATTCATACACATAAAATAATAAACAAGTATTAACAAGGAAGTGGCAAATGGCAACAATAACAAAATACCCTCACACAAACAGGAAGAAAGCTGTGACTTAGAGGGCCAACAGGGCCCTTTGAGATGTCAAAGTACCTATGGTTTCACGAACACTCAGGGAATCTACCATGCCACAGCAAGCCAGTGTGTAGCTGTGACATTGTGATGTTTTAACAAAGGTCTTTTTACAGGCATAGGTGTTGGTGGGGGATTGGGAGAAATGGGAGGCTGAGTTCTAAGGCTGGATCAGTGTAGAGTTCAGAGAAGCTGCAGCCTGGGAATATGAGCTGTGGGTCACAGCAAGAGGGACACAGTCCTATGGTTCTGCAGGCTGGTGGGGCTGTGGGGGTGGCAGAGAGTGCCAGGTTATTTTCACTGCATTGTATGGGAAAGGTTGGCATTGATGGATTCCTAGGTCAGTGTGGGTTTCGGTATTTATTATTGCATTTGAGTCACAGATGGGTGTGGGAGTCAAGGGAAAGACTATGAGACAGAAGGAGAGCGAACAAGAAGGGAGGGACAGTGTTTGTGTGTGTGTGTGTGTGTGTATACCAGGAAAAGACTGAAATAGGCAATAAACTGGCTTGGAGGAGGGACTGTGGTTCTTTTATGGAGTCACAGATCTTGAGAATATGACAAAAGCCGTGGACCTTCTCAGAAAAACAATTCATATTCATCATGCTGGATATTTTCCTCAAATGTGGCTCTGAGCTCATCTGTGGACAGGGAGTTAAGCATCTCCGTTGTTGGACCACAGACTCTACTTGGGACAAAATATTTTTCCCCTTGTAGCTCAGGCTCATGGGCCTCTGTTAATAACACCTGAGGGTCTAGCCCTGGTACATCGTTTTCTTTAAAATATTTAGTTTATTTTATTTTTTTGAGGAAAAATTCATAGTGCTTCTGCTCTATTTCTATTTTTTTAATTTTTACAAAAACTTTATTGAGAATTTCATACATGCATTTAAGGTGTTTTGATGAAATCCATGCCCACTCCCTCCCCTCCAACATTCTCCCCCTGAAGAGTTAACCCTAAAATCTTTTAAGGATTATATACAAGCTTCCAAATACTTTTGATATTTTTGTCCTTTGGAACAGAGTATGTTGCTAACAGGCCCAAGGACATTTTGACTTTTGGGGTCTTTTTACCCTAACTGCCTAGCCAATTCATACCTCCTATTCTTATCACACCATCCTCTGAAGGGGTTACCTATATTGCCAATAGGGAATAGGGACGCTGACCGCTCTGGCTTCTTCCATGCTGAACAGGGACGTAAGGTGAAGCAATTGGGGTACCCCTTCGGTGGGTCTATTTATAAAAGACTCCCAAATTCCCTTCAGTAAGTCTGTCTAAAAGATTCCCAAATTGCATAACTCTTGTCTTGTCAAGAAACTCCAATGGACTTTCATATGAACATTTGAAAATTGCCCTGTGCTGACTTTTTTCTAGTTCCCTGTCTAGATCTTGTAATGATAATTACTCTTGCCTTTACTTCTTCACATCTCCTATTCATGATTCAAGGACTTTCTTCCTTCCTTCTGAATCTTAAAGAGATAATTGTTCCAAAAACATCTAGCCAAAGAGATACAGGCAGGATCCCTCCTGCAATTCAGGCAGTTAAGTTGCAGACTTATTGAACTCCTTTCTGGGGCCTGTCAGCAATGAATGATACAGATTCTAAAAGACAATGTTGGTTAGCAGTGAGGGCCATCATCCAGCTAGAAATTTATGTGAGGCCCTTCAAACCATACTTCTGCCATAGTACATCCCTCACCCCCAACAGTTCCAACAAACCACTTACTATTGCTTTCTTTGTCCTTTTGGACCCTTAATTCTCACTTCTGCACAGAAAGTCATAGTCACCTCATTATTTTGGCTTTTCTATCAGGGTTTATAGACTGCCTTAGCAATATTGCCAGACCTTTATTATTGTTATATACATGTGGATTTATTAGTAATATAGTTTATTTTTGTATGTATGATATACTAGGAATATTAAGGTTTTTTTCCAAAAGTGTTTTTCTTGCTTATGTAATTAAAGCATGCTTGTTGAATTTGCCACCAGGGATTCATTCACAGTCGCATCCATCTTTGTACCATGCATTATGTACACCCGGTCCCAGGTGCATTCACTCATTAGACAGCACTTGTACCTTTTAAATGCCCTAAGACTGTAGATGTCAGCACTTGGGTGGCACACAAACAACCACAAGTTCCTGAAAATGTACTTTTCCAGAGAACAGTAAGGGAAAAGAAGGGCAGCAGATTCCTGGATGATGGTGTGTGTTTGTGTGGCTGGTATAGCTTTCTGAGTAGATGATTCTTATGTCAGACCCACACTAGCTCACTGACTCTCCATCCCCAACTTTCTCCTAATCAGGTTTGAGTTACAGTTCCCCTTCCTGAACTCTGCTGAATGCTACATGTCTGCTTGACATATACATTGTTGGTTTCACTTTTCAGTCTTCCTCATTCATTCCCTGCTGCCACCAAGAATATGTTTCGTGAATTGCTTTCACACACTTCTTTATTCAGGGCTAATTTGGGGGAAACCTAATGTAAGAATTTGCTTGCATAGAAAATTCACAAATCGTTGTAACATATGGCAAAACAGGAAATAAAATATGTATCACTAAATTCCTTACTCAAAACAACCACTGTTAGTCTTTTTTCTAGAAATTAAAATGTATTTGTTTAGGTATTCATCAGACTTTTGCTATAAATTAAAACATATTTAGTTAGACATGTATTATCTACCATATCATTTACCACTTTAAGTATACATGTCAGTGATTTATTTTAGCAAAATTGCTAAACAATATTAGAATATTTTCATTACTTCCAAGAAGATGCATCATACCTCTTTAAATGACGTTAATCTTCATTTTCCTCTATCCCTGACAAGTCTATCACTAATATATCTGCAATGGATTTACCCACTGTGTGCCTATCATATAAATGTTGTCATATGATATGTGGTTGCTTGTGTTCTTAATTTCACATAATGTTTTTAAGCTTAATCCGTGTTAATATATATCAGTTCTTAATTTTTTATACATGAATAATATCTCATGGTATATCTATATCACATTTTACTTCTACATTCCATGCATTCATGGACATTTGGATTGCTTTTACTCTTTGGCAAGAGGAAATAATATGGTAATAAGCATCTATCTACAGTTCTTTGGTTATGTTTTCATTGCTCTTGAGCATATATCTTGGAGTAAAATTACTGAATGATAGGGAGACTGTGTTTAGGTTTTTGAACAATTGCTTATTTCAAAAGGTAACTAACACTGCCTTAGTTGATTTTTAGTTGCTACAACAAAAATGCCTGAAGCTGAGTAATTTATAAAGTGATGAGGCTCATGGTTATGGAAGTTGGAAAATTCAAGATCAGGTCTTTGGACTACTTCAAGTCATGGAACGCATGTGGACAATAGAATACATGAGCGTTAGCCTTGCTTTATAATGACCTGTCCTCTTGGCAACTAATCAAGTCCATTCATTTCCTGTACAGTCTTAGAACATTTTTATCACTCCAAGAACATACATGTGATGCCCCAAACTTCCCATTAGGCCTTACCCTCACTACCCAACACTCAACATTGTGTGCATAAACCATATTCAAATCATAACAACCATTTAATTATTTATCAAAATGTGAGAATTCCAGTTTCTCCACAGCCTCTCCAGTACGTGTTATTATGTTCTTTTTCATAGTAGGAGTGGTATTTAGCATTTGTATGTGTCACATATATATGGTATCACCTTAGCATTTATTTCCACATATTTACTAAATATTTTTAATCAAATAATTCTACTTTAAGTTTTTATTCATTTACTTTCTCATTTGTCTTATCATTCAATATAGTTTTGAAAAAGTATTTGTTATACAAGCCATTGAGTATAATAAATGTGAGGCCAAATGTTATAACTACTACAGTGTGGAAACTGGCTGATTAATCTTGATGGTCAACTTTGTGTGATTTAGAATCACTGAGGACACAAAATTCTGGGCATATATGTGAAGTATTATCTAGATTAGACTAACTTTGGTGTGAAGACACACCCTAAATGCACAATGGACCATTCAGTCGTTTAGGTTCCTTGACTGAAATAAAAGGAGAAAGCTAGCTGAGCACAAGCATTCATCACTGTCTGTTTCTTAACTGTGACCACAGATGACAAGGTGCCTATTCCTGCCACTATACCATCTCTACCACAAAAGAGTACAGCTCATCCAACTGTAAGCCATAGTGAGCTCTTCGTTCCTTAAGTTGCTTCTTGTCAGGCATTTGGTCACAGTAACACAGAAAGTAAGTAATGCAGTACTAAAAATATGTGTTTTAGTTTTCTAAATCAAATTTCAGACACAGTTTCACAACTACATGTGTATATATGGAGAGATGCTAGAAAAGAAATTTGGAAGTCAAGAGTGACAGAAATAGTTTGGGGATGTTATTTTGCAATAGGAGAGGACACAAAAAATGAAAATATAGTAATCGACTTCTGGGGAACTCCGCTTTTACAGAGCACTCCCTCAAATCTGAGTGGATTTTAAAAAGTGCCTTATTATTATTGCAGTATACATTTGAAGTAGCAGATTCCCATTCAGGGATTTAACAACCCAAGAGCACAGAAATCTAGATGGAGCCACCAAGCGTGCCAACCTGAGTTCAGTCCCCAGGACCCACATGGTAGAAGGAGAGAACTGACTCCTACAAGTTGTCCTCTGATCTCTACATAGTCACTCTTCTCTCCCATTTCTTTGAATAGAAAGCTGGTGTTTAACAACATGGACTATTAGTCTTGACCTTTTTGTTTTGCTTTCCAACAGCAGCTGCCTAATTGCCTTTTGGAGTCGAATGAGAGCGTGTTTGAATGTATCCCATTGCTGAGTTTCAGGGTTCTCACGAGCTAGCGATAAGGGAACAGCTCACACAGATGAAGGGGGACTTGGGAAGTGTGGGCAGAAGTTTTTGCAATGAGGTCAATTTTCTTCTGTGAGTCTCTTAAGGAGACATCACCACATAAGTGGGCTGGTCTGGATTTTGTCACTCTCCTTTATCAGCCTTTCCCTACAAACCAGCATATCAGTTTCACTGTTAGATAATTTTGTTCGACTCAGCATTTCAGCAGATAGTAACCCAACACCTTCTCTCCTACACTTAGGAAAGCTTCTTGTTTTTATAGAAAACAGGAAGAGCTTGCTGAAATGCTTCTGAAAGGTACACTTTCCAAGTGAGTCCATTTTCTCAGCTGCACAAACTCCTAGCAGCATGACATATCTATGTAATTTTCTACCTCCTCTGTGTATGAGAAAATGCAAAAATGCAATATAGTTGATTTGTAAATGTTCTTCATACTTAAAAATGTTGTAGAGTTTAAATATTATTTCAGCAGACAAATGTATATCATTATCTTGTAGCAAGAAATTGACAGTGGGGTTACAGACAAATCCATAGAATAAAGAATTGTATTGACAACAGATTTTTAGGCTGTATAATTTCCATAACATCATTTCAGGATCTTAAACTGTACAATTTATGATAGTTTCGCATAGTTGTGCCTTTGTTCAACAAATATCACTATCTAATCTGGAATATTTTCTTTGTGGCCATACCATCCTGAATGTGTCTGATCTTACTAGACGAGGAATATTTCTTTATCACCCTTTCCTCTTAAAATTTAAGTCTTCTAGAGACCACTCTTCATTTTCCTTGTCCTCCTCATCTTCTCAAACTACTTTCTATCCCTATGCATTTGCCTATTTTGAACTTTTCATGTAAATGCAATTACACAACATATGGTCTTTTGTGACTGGCTTCTTCTGTTTTGCCATAATGTTTTCAAGACCTACTGATGTTGTAACCTGTACTGCTACGTCACTTCCTTTTGTTGCTGAACAATCTACTGTGTTGAAGAACAGATAAACAAGATGTAGCGTGTCCACACAGTAGATAGTTGGATCATTTCCACTATTTTAACTCATATGAATAATGCTGTTTTTACATTTATGTACATTTTTTTTTTGTCTTTTTGAAGCAGGGTCTCCCTGTGGCCCCAGCTGTCCTGGATTCACTATGGAGACCACACTGGCCTCGAACTCACAGAGATCCACCTGCCTCTGCCTCCTGAGAGAAATGCATTTTAATTTCCCCTGATGCATATTTAGGAGTGGAAGTATTGGATTGTATAGTAACTCTATCTTTCTAAGCTTTTGAGAAACTGTCAAACCATTTCTCATGAAATGCCATGATCACCTACCTTGGTAGGTCGGGAAATGTGGCCAAAGGTTAAAAATTTCTCTAAGTTCATAAGTTAAACTCATCTTTTATAAAATATTGGCTCACTCCAGAGATAAAACGATCTTGGAACTTTCAAGGATGTCCAATGACCAGGATGAACGGAAATAATGTAAATACAATCTCATGTATGAAATTATCAAAAAACATTTTTAAAAGAATGTCCAATAACAAAAATGGAGACTGAAAGCTTGGACCTCAGTAATGAGTGTTTCTACTTTAAACTCTAAAACCTTAAAAGCAAATCTATAGATAACAAATCATATATACTAAAGCATCAAACTTCTGTTTCTAACAATATAAAGAAAATGATAATTCATTTTATGATGAACACATATCATTTTGGAAATCAAAGAGAAGGGTTAAATATTTAGAAAACGTGATACCAGGGCTAGGATGTTGTAGCCTGTGCTCCATCTACAGCACTACCAAATAACCGAACAAGCAAATAAAGCAAAAACAGAAAACATGCCACCGTGATCATTTCTTCTGCTAAATAAGGTTAACTCTTTTCCATTTACACCTTTTTGGTAGGAGGTGAAGAATCCTGTGTTCTACATATTTTAAACAATATTTTATTAATTCTTTGAGAATTCCAGGAATTATATTTTGATCATAGTCACTTATATTCTTCTCCCTAATTTCTCCCAGGTCCACCCCTACTTTCCTACCCCCCCCCACACTTCCTCTCCTCTTTTTTTAATGATCCATAGATTTTTACAATACTTTTCATTTTTGCAGCAGATTAAGGAGTTAATTCCTTCCTGGAAATCCATTTCTGTTAAAAAGGCTCACATTTTGAACCCCTCAATCCCACAGCATACCTGCTGTCATTATTTTTTACATTCTTTTTCCAAGAGTCATTCCTGTGAACTCAATATTTAGAGTTTCAACATCTGAGTTTCTTTTTTCTGTCTGTACTATTATTTTTTAAATTATGTATAGATTTATTCATTTATTTATGTGTATGTGTGCATGCATGCACCATGGCACATATGCTGAAGTCAGAGGACAACTTTGTGGAGTCAGTTCTCTCTTGCCATCTTTATATGGGTTCCAGGGATTGAAATCAGATTTTTAGGCTCACATGGCAAGTGCTTTACCCACTGAGCCATCTCTCCAGCCCCTAATTTTTAAAAATAATTATAGTGGGTTACATAGAGACATTTTGATGCAGCTTATAATGTATTTTGAGCATACTGTCCCCAAATCCTTCCACTCTTCCCTTTTCTGCCCTGCCCTCTCCCATTAGTCCTCTTTGTTTCCAAGATAGTTTTGCTTCTGCTTTCAACTCATCTGTACATACACAATTTTATACATCTCTAAAATTATCTAGGACCCTGCAAATGAGAGAAAGTATGCAATATTTGTTTTTCTGAGATGGATTTAGTTCATTTAAAATGATTATTGGGGCTGGAGAGATAGCTCAATGGTTCAGAGCACTGGCTGCTCTTGCAGAAGATCCAGGTTTGAATCCTAGCATCCACATGGAGGCTAACAACTATCTACAACTCCAGTTCCAGGGGATCCTATACCTTCTCTCCTCCCTGGGTATTGCAGGACATGGGTGCACTTACACACATGCAAGCAATATATGTATGCCCATAAAATAAATAAATAAAATTATTATCTCCAGTTGCATCCATTTCCCTGAAAATAAGCTAATTCTTCTTTGTGGCTGAAAAGCCTCCGTTCTTTATCCATTCCTCTGTTGTTGGACATCTAGGTTGTTTCTCTAACTTTGCTCTTGTGAAAAGGGTTGTAATATACATCGATGTGCTAGTATTTCTGTGATATGTTGACTTGAGTCTTTTGGGTAAATGCCCAGGAAGAGAGTAATGTGGTCATATAGTAGACCTATTTTGATTTTAAGGAACCTACATACTGATTTCAGTAGTGACTAGATTAGTGTATATCCCATCAGCATTGTGTAAGGGTTCCTTTTGTCCACATCCTTGCTACTGTGCTGTTGCTACTGTTATTTTTTCATGATGATAGATATTCTGAGTGCAAGCATCCCAAATTCTTTGTCTATTTTAAGTTACTGATAACTCACAGCCTAGAACTATGGAATGACTTATCCTTATAACTGAGTTTCCACCTTCGATCATTGTATAGCCATCTTACCGTTAGCTCTTGAGACCCTTGAGCAAATCTTGGCACTTGGTTTTCTATGCCACAATTTTAATCTAGAATATTTTTCTTTGAAAGTTATGTATTCTTCACATAAACTACTAAATACATTGATTTATAATTTTGTAAACTGTTATGCTTTTACATTACATCTGCAATCATTACAATCATAATATATTAGAGCAACCCCACCCCCACCCTGGATTGGCACCTAGGCCATCTTGGTAGCAAAATGATTAGAACAGGTACCATTTCAATAAATGCTTATACTCCTTGAAACATTAAAGAAATTTATAGTACTTGAACATACAAGAGGCTCCAGAGAGACCCTGTTAGTTTCATTCCAGAGCATGTTAAAAGTTTTTGTTTGTCCTTTATAATTCTCCTCAAGGACACGTGTTGCACTATCAACATACCAAACAAGATGTTCCTGCTGGTGCAATAGTGCAGCGTCTAGTGTATGTACAGCCAGCAAAGTTTTGATTGGATGTAATGCATGCTCCTAGGGGTGGAACACACATCTGGGACTGTAGACCTGGCCAGCCTCCTGTGACAGGTTAGAAGACAGGCCCCAGTGGGAAGTCACTGCAATTGCTTTGTTAGATGGAAATGATGCACCTGCTAAAGTACCAACCAAGACTTTGTGTTTACTCCCATATGTTAAGTTATTATAGCAGTCACTGTTTAGATGTTCTTGCTTCTTCCTGTGTGTGTTTTTATAGTAGATGGAATCCCACTGAAACTGGCTAACAGCCCATGGAAAACAGATGATGCAGAGACCCAAAAATTCAGTGCCTTGCTGCAACAGGAGGGAGATCATCGTACACCTACCACCCCCTCCAAAGCTCAGGGACTTTTGAGGAAGAGGTGGTCAGAAAGAATGTAAGAGCCAGAGGAAGGGATGGAGTGTATCCTGGAAATGTCCTTCAACCACTATGCCAGCAAGCGGTAGTCACACCTCCTCTTCATGCTCATCAAGGAGTTGAGGGGGAAGTCAGTTACCCCTCCTGCCCAATCAGTCAACCTTAGCTGCATGTGGGGGGAGGGGCAAATGATATATAAGCTGAGAACACCAAGAGACACCTCTCTCACCATTTTGTGTGGCTGTCAGGAGGTCACAGAATCTGTATTTGAGGGTGGGCTTTACAGCACAGCCATAAATGTGGGTTGCCCACTCTTTTGTAAATAACCTCTACCCTATGCTTTGTTAAAAATAAGAATAAATAAATTATTTTTTTAAGTTTTTGTTTGTTTCTTTGTTGTTTTTGCTTAGCTTCCTAAAATATCATCCTTCAGTATGTTTTCCATGTGGTTATTGATGGCATATAGAACATCTCTTAACTTGGGAATGTTGGTGTTATTCCTGATGATCTTGTTGCTTTTGCATTGGCTCTAAGAAATTTTAAGCTAACAAAGGTGAATTTATAGACAGGCAGTAATTTATCTACTGTTAACAGTTAGACATAGTTCTTTTGTGTATTTAAAGATCTTTTCTGTTTTCCCATGTTACATGCTACTGAACAGTTATAGTTTGATATCAAATGTGGGCATCTTTGCTATTCTTCTGTGTATAAAGGAACAAATTTTAACTTGATCATCATAAAATAGTGTTCTTCCATCTTGACTTGCTAATAGTTTATTTTCCTTTTAATCTGGAAAGCCTTTGAAATTTTGTAAAATATGTCTTAGCAACTGTTGAGATGATCATATTTTGCTCCTTTAATATAAATATATTGGAAATTTCATTCACTCCTTTTATAATGTTGAACTTCCTTGAATTCCTGGAATAAAGCCTACTTGATTATGATTCATTATTATGGAGTTCTTTATTTACTTAGCTTATAATCATTCTCAATAAAACATTTGATGAACTGTGAAGCTGTTTGTAATTACAGCTAGTCACATAAATTGACTAGTTGGTTATGCTGTTCATTTTTCTAAATAATGTCATTCTATGAAGACACGAGCAACCAAGAGGATTCCATATTAACAGAAGATGGCTTCTTGCCTGCAGAAGTGGTATCTCTTTTGTTGTTGTTTGTTGCTGTTTTATTTTTTTTGTAACTCACCTAGTATTTAATATTGAACAGTCACATGGCTTATTTTGTACCTTTAAGCAACCTGTTCAAGATCCTGTAAGTGTCAGCAAATATCACTACTCTCAAAACCCTTGGGTGGAACCTGTGGAAATTATTACAAGTGTGAAATGGTCTTGATGTAAACACCATGCATTAATCTTTTCCCAGTAATCTCTAGTCATGCAAGCATTGATCATCCTGGAGTGTGGCTACTAAGGTGTAGTAGTTGAGAATATAAACTGTGTGGTTTCACTTCTTGGCTCTGACATTAACTAGCTATGAAAACTTTACTTCCTTAGGTTTATCTTTTTTTAAAAACATACAATTTAAAGTATCTGATGAGTTACTGTGAATGTTAAATATTCAATATTAAATAACCAAAGAAGAGTTATTAATTTGGCAGAAACGTTATTACAGATATCAATACTTTACAATCATATATAAAGTGTATTTTTCCCCTTCTAAATGAGTCATGGAAACATATTCCATGTGGAACTGTTCTAGTCTTTTACCCATTTGGCCATTTCTGAAATTAGGTAGTTCTGTTTGGCTAAAAGATTTTCCAGTGTTAAAAAAAGACTGACTTTTCTAAATAACTTTGCTTCTGTTATACAGGACATATAATAAATTTTTTAATTGATTTTTGGAGAATTTCATACAATGTATTTTGATCACATTTAGATGCCCCCATCTTCATCTCTACTCCACTACTCTCCCACTTCATGTCCCCCGCCCCTTTTTTGTCTTTTTGAGGCATGGTCTCCCAGTAGCCCAAGATGGCCTAGGACTCACTATGTAGACCAGGCTGACCTCAAGCTCACAGAGCTCTGTCTGCCTCTGCCTCACAAGTGCTGAGATTAAAGGCATGCACCACCAAGCCTGGATATATATATATAT
>NW_008355477.1:2977909-2982170 GCF_000622305.1 Nannospalax galili
TAAAACTTCATTTAAAAATCATATTTCAAAAGGTATAGTCACCAGAAGTACACAGTTATCAAAACTCACACACTTCCTTAGCATCTCCAGTGCCTTCAGCTTTCTGTCCTGGTCTGCTTTGGCATCTGTTTTCTGCAGGAGTGTCCCACCCTTGTCCTAGCATCAACTTCCCCCTTTCCCTTTGATCACTTTCTCTCCTGTCTTTGCAGGGACCTTTTTAGGCGTGGGCTTTGCTGTGGAGGAGGTTTAGCAGATAACCTTGCAGATCTCTGGGACTGTTCTTGCATCCTCTTCAGCCTTCCTTCTGGGCATGATAGCAGCAGCATGGGTTTGTAGGTGTTTACCTCTGGGATAGGCTTAGGCCTTTGGTAGGTCTGGGGGTCATTCTCAGTTCTTCACACAGCTCTATTTTTCTTTTGTTTTTCCACTTTTCTAAAATATCTTACATAGCTTACATTTTGCAAAATTCAAAAGATTGGGATTGATGCTAATAATTAGAATAAGAGAATACGAACAGTGTTACAAAGAGAAAATCTTTAAACACTCTCAAACCGTAATAAAAATCAGTGAAGGACTAAGTCACAATTATTGCTCTCAGGAAGAGTACCTCTCTATATAGACTAGTGTATGAGTATTTTCCACATTGCTGTGACAAAATACCTGATAAAAGCAACTTACAGGGGAAGGATTTATTTAGGCTCATGGATTCAGAGAGATTTCATTCTATTATGTTAAGAAAGATATGGCAGAGTGGCTCTGTGGTGAAAGAAACTTATGGCAGAGCTCCTCATATGGTGGCTGGATGAGGAAGAAGGGAGTACAGATGAGAACCAGAAGCAGGTATAACCTTCAAGATTTGCTTCTAGCAACCTACCTTCCATCATCTAGTTTCCATATACCAAAGACTACACAGCTTTCTAAAACCTCACCATCGGCAGGGGTCCAATTTTTCAAACAAATTTAAACCAAGGATTCAGGTCCTTATTCCCATAGGCTCATGGCCATCTTGATGCAAAATGTATTCAATCCAACTTCAAGAGTTTCCGTAGTCTGAACAGACACAACACTTCTGAGCATCATAGCAAAATCTTAGCTGTGAGCTCCTGTAAAAATAAAACAGTAAAGTTATAGTTTTCCAATACAGAATGATACAAACAAAATACTGTCATTCCAAAAGGGAGAAATGGAAGCACAACAAAGAAAGGCTAGACTAAAGCTGGACCAAGCGCATCAAGATAAACGCACCCTATAGTTGGATGTCTTATATCTCGGCATATGGTGATGTCATTTGAGCTCCAATGGTCTTGGGAAGCCCTGCCTTAGGGCTCTGTGGATACCACAGCTTCTCTCTTGGACTGACTCTACTTAGTGCCTGAAGATTTCCTTGGCAGATGTTCTACTTTCCTGACATCTTCAACATAGTGGACTATCAACTTAGACTTTATTTATTTGGCAGCGTGCATTGGTACCCAGGCAATCTAACCTCAGACATTGCATCACCTCATAGTCTTTTTCTGGAACCTTGTAGGGAGCCCCCATGATTTCATAACATTTTCATTCTGCATGGTTCCATAACCAACACCATATGATACCAAGTTCCACTGCCAGACTGAGGTATATCTAGGACCTCTTGTAGCCCCAAATGCCTGCATGATAGCATTGGGGAATCATTAACCCTGGGTGCCTATTTCCCAGAAAATCGCCCATGCAACAATCTCTTCAGATGAAAGTCTTCCAATTTTATAGCTTGGAGTGTATGATGGGTGGCATCTTATTCTCAGTGCATCTTTCCTGTGTGTGTAGCTTCTCTTTAATTGTACTAGTCTAACACTTATAGCTATTTTGTCCACACCTGCCTTGTCATCAGTTGTAAATATACTTACATTCATTTTCTTGTCAAACTATGTTTTCCACATCTCTGCTTTTCTATTTGCTCTGGATTTTCACTATAACTCTGGATAAAGTGTGGACATCAATAACCATGCCACAGCTGAGGTTATATGATGTCTTGAAATTATCTCCATCAAGTTAATTAGTTCACTACTGATGAGTTCAGTATCACTCAAACATAGGATATAGGCAGAATGTAGCCAGATTCTTTGCCAGAAAATACCATGTCTTCTAGTCCAATTCCATCTGAAACTTCTTGAGCATAGACTTTACTGTCTTCTGTCAGCATTATAGTCTTCTGAACTCCTCCAGAATGATTTTCCATCACAGTATTTTCCAGCTCCTCTAGTCCACAGCTACAAACTCTTCAAATTCCTCCCATGTGTCAGTTATGGAGACCTGTGAAGCACATGGTCAGCTTCATCAGAACAAGAGCCTCATTTCTCTGACATTAACATTCTACTTTAATTACTTTTCTCATTGCTATGACAAAATGCTGACAATGAACATGAACTTTCAGAAGGAAGGGTTTATTTGACTCATGGTTTCAGTGGTATTTCAGTTCATCCCTTTGGGAAAAGAATGCCAGAGAAATTCCATGGCAGTGGGATAATGTGTCAGATCTGTTCACATAGCCCCTGGATCCAGAAGAAGGAACTACAGGGTTGAATCAGAAGCACATAGAACCTTCACAGTCAATTCTTAGTGACGTGCCTCCACCAACTAGACCACATTTCTCAAAGATTCTGGTATCTCCTTAAAAAGCACTACTATTTGGAGACCAGATGTTCAAATACTTCAGCTTTTAGGGAACAATTCTCACTAAAATCATGAGAACTTGGTTAATTCACACATAGCAAAAATATCTTGTAGTGTGTTTGTTTTCACTTGACAAAATACTTATACCAGCAACTTATAAAGAAGAAAGATTTGCTTTGGCTCTTGGTTTTAGAACTTTCAGACTATGGTCAGTTAGTTCCTTTACTTTTAGGCCTATGGCAAAGACGGAACAGCATGGCAGGGAGTATATGACAGAGGGAAGCTGAAATGTCATGGCAACCAGGAAGCAGGGTGCTGTGTGGCAGGACAACATATAACCTTGAAAGTCACACTCCAGTAAGCCAGTTCCTCCAATCAGGCTCCGTCCTCTGTACTTTGTACCACCTATCAGCAGCTCAACCTGCTGTGAACTCATAAATAGCACTTTGTACCACCTATCAGCAGCTCAATCTGCTGTGAACTCATAAATAGACTTCCTAATAATGAAATACACCCCTTCATGATTCAATAGTATTATCAACTGAGGGCCACATGAGACTGGTGGAAACATCATATGCAAACAGCAACAAAAGGGGACTCTAGAGAGGGTGAAACTGAGTGAAGACTTTTCTTAGATTCCATGGTATCAAGTCTGACCTTTACCACTGCTCACCAGACAGGTGAACCTTGATTATGTTTCCAACAATACTTTCTTGATCTGTAAAATGATATAAGATTGCAAATTACCTCACAGTGTTGCAGGATAATTATAAGAGGAAATTTCTGTGCAGGATTGATATAGGACTTTGCACCAGCGAAATGCTCAATCAGTAATGTGTCATTTAGCACAAATCATTTGTTATCCATCACTTGTCCCTGGTCAAGTCTGTAAATCTTTCTAATGCAAGCTAAGCAGCATATCATATGTGTAGGTTTTGGATGAAATTTGTTACGTATGTACAGCATTACTACACCAACATTACACTCACCTGAATAACCTAACTCTTTTCTTAATGTATATTTTGAGTTTTTGAGCATTTCATACAGTAAATCTTAATCATAATTATAGCCCATCCCCCATCCACACACCCTAACAGTGCCCCCACCAGATTTCGAGCATTCTGTTATATATGTTAAGGCTGATCTAGTCAAGCCTTTGTACTGACATGTCCCTCAGTGCATGTTCATTCTATGTCTTTTAAATTTAGTTTTTAAGAGTGTGCCCAAATTCAGAGTACACTTATTCCTCTAGATATCTCTTGGAACTGTCTTTCTCCTGGAATTAGGCTGATAGAACTGTCTTCTTGTCACTCCATCCCTGGAACTATGTCGTGAGTCTGGTCCCACCCATAATTTTACTAGAAATGGTTTCTCCAGCTTCAACTGGGGAAGTACAAGCCTGGCTCTACCCTAATGCTAAGGGACCATCCAGTCTTTTCATCCCTAGTTCAAGAATATCTCATTCTTACAAGGTGACAAGTCCTTCCCAATCTCCACTGTGTCCAATGGAGATGGGTCACCACCTTTCAGCAATTTGATATGTTAATTCTCAAGCATACCCACATTCATTCATTCATGCATTCATTATTTTTTAGGTAGAGTACATATATAT
>NW_008355477.1:2982247-3019984 GCF_000622305.1 Nannospalax galili
CTGAGAATCCATAGTCGCTCAGTCCACAAGGCTGGATGTCTCAGTAGTCTCAATCTGGCACTGAAGGTCTGACGAATTCCAAAAGATCAGCTAGTCTTCAGTCTACAGCAGCAAGACAAATTCACCAGAGAGAGAGAAGGCAAGCAACAAGAAGGCAGGCATTCTCCTCTGCCTTGCATTTTATATGGGCTGCCATCAGAATGTAACACCCACATTTAGTGTGTGTCTTCCAGCTTCAGATGATCCAATCAAGAAGATCTCTCTCATTTCAGTTAATCCCAGATCCAGTCAAGTTGACACCCATGATTAACCATCACAATTCCACCCCTTGTCAACTTGACACCCAATAGCATCTCTCTATGTCATGCTTAATTTTCAAATGAAAACGATGTTGAGGTCATAATTTCACCTAACATGATATAACTATCCCACCATACAATGACCTATGCATTATATATTTTAGAGTAGATGATATATTCTTCAAGGAATGTTTAGTCCTTTAGTGTCTCATAACCCAATATAATCATATAGGTTCACAACACTTAACCACTTAACACTTATCTCAATTACACATTCAAAAATCAATAACTCAAGTATCTGCTTAACATATGTTTATACACACACCAGCCTATTCGTAAACAAATAGGACAAAAATCTCATGTTAATTACAATCCATGTTTCTGCAACTGGTCACGTGGCCTAAGTTGGTATTCGTAACTACCTTCCTCTACTACCCATTCTGTATTTCCTCCACCATCAGCAAGCACCTCTGCAGGTCTTGGCTCTTTCCCCAGAGGCGTGACCCATACTTTCATGCCTGAAGGGTCTGGGCCATTTGTTGTCCTGTCTGGATTGGGTTGTTGCAGTTTCCCATTGACCTTAATCACAGGACATGGTAACACCAAAAGTCGCCCTAAGGAATCTCCTGCCTTCCAGATATAATCTTTATTACCTCCATTGTGGAGAACCAGTCCAATTTCCCCCTGGTAGTCTGGGTCAATCACCCCTCTAATACTGTTATTCCTTTCTTAGCCTGCTGACTTAAGGGCATCAGAAGCCCAAAGTGTCCAGGGGGATGTCTTAGCTTCCAGTTCAATGGAATGTTTGTTGTCTCTCCTGGCAGAAGCACTCCCTCCTCTGGAACCAAAACATCCAAGCCAGTAGAGTGCAAAGTCGAGGGTACAAGAAGAAAAAATTTTCCTAGTGGGTCACCAGGGGTGCTAGTGAGTGGAATCATTCCCACTTCCAGCCCTTGATTCCTGGACCCGTGAATCCTGGCTATAGGAGAAACCATACCATATATTGGACACTCATTTAAAGCATACACTGCCTTCTGGAGGATGCTTCCCCAGCCCTCCAGGTTATTGCCACCTAATTGGTGCTGTTACTGTGTCTTTAAGAGGCCATTCCATCATTCTATCAAGCTAGCTGCTTCAGGATGGTGGGGAACATGGTAATACCAGTGGATTCCATGACTATGGGCCCACTGTTGCACTTCTTTGGCTGTGAAATGAGTTCCTTGGTCAGAAGCGATGCTGTGTGGAATACCATGATGGTGGATAAGGCATGCTGTATGTCCCTCGATGGTAGTTTTGGCAGAAGTATTACATGCCAGAAAAGCAAATCCATAACCAGTGATAGATAAAAAGTTGGCGGAGAACGAGTGAATGTAGAAGGAGGCAACCAGGACACAGATAAAACTCCATCAAAATAGGGTTTATTAGCAAAGGAACACATGGGACAGATTTCCTTCTCGGCAGGGAAAAATGTCTGCCCAGGTCTTGAGCTGGGATCTTTTAAAAAGGGAGGCTTCTGCTTTCTGCAGAAGATAGGAAGATGTAATTTTTTTTTAAAGTTGGGGGGGTGAGTGGGAGAGCGGGAATGTTAAAACCTCTCCTCTTTAAAGATCAAAGGGGAGGTTGGCCAAACAGTGGAGAAAAGTCTGCTTCTCTTGACTTTAAAGACCAAGGTGCTTATCAGCTAGGTTCCCTTTTCTCAAGAGCGTAAGAAGTCCTTGGGATCCTGTTGGTGAGGGGGCAGGGCTGTCTGAACCTTAACAACCAGAATAAGTGTCTATTCCTACAAGGACAAAACACTGTCCCTGCCAAGATGGAAGTGGTCCATCGCAGTCAACCTGCCACCAGGTTGCAGGCTGATCACCACGGGGAACAGTGCCATATCAGGGGATCAGTGTTGGTCTCTGCTGTTGGCAGATCTGGCACTCAGCAGCAGCTGTAGTCAGGTCAGCTTTCATGAGTGGGAGTCCATGCTGTCGAGCCCATGCATAACCTCCATCTCTGCCACCATGGCCACTTTGTCCATGGGCCCATTGAGCAATGACAGGGATAGCTGAAGAAAGAGGCTGACAATCCACAGAGCGGGTCATCTGATCTACTTGATTATTGAACTCCCTCTGCTGAAGCCACCTTTTGATGAACATTTACATGAGACACAAGTATGTTCACATCCTTTGGAGAGATCTATCCACATACTTCTTCCCCAAATATCTTTCTCACCAATTTTCTAATCATGCTCTGTCAAGTCCCTGACCATCCAGGCAAACCATTGGCTACAGCCCATGAATCAGTATATAATCGCACTTATGGCCATTTCTCTTTCCAAGAAAATTGCATGACCATGTGCACTGCCCGAAGTTCTGCCCACTGTGAAGACTTTCCTTCCCCAGCATCCTTCAGGGTTGTTCCACAAATTGGCGGTAATGCCACAGCTGTCTACTTCTGAGTGGTGCCTGCATAGCATGCAGAACCATCTGTGAACCAAACCCTAGTCTTCTCTTCCTCAGTCAACCAATCATAGGGCACAACCCATGAAGCCATAGGTGCATGCTTGGGAACAGGAAGCATCGTAACAAGAATAGGAACCATAGGCATTTGGGCAACGTCTTCATGAAACTTGCTTGTGCCCTCCGGGCCTGCTCGGGCCCGATCACATATATACCACTTCAATTTGATAATGGATTGTTGCTGTGCATGGCCTACTTTATGGCTTGGGGGGTCAGATAACACCCAGCTCATGATGGGCAGGCCTGGTCGCATGGTGACTTGGTGGCCCATTGTCAAACGTTCAGTTTCCACTAAGGCCCAACAGCAGGCTAAGAGCTTCCTCTCAAAGGGAGAATAGTTGTCTGCAGATGAAGGCAAAGCCTTACTCCAAAATCTCAATGGCCTCCACTGTGATTCCCCTATGGGGGCCTGCCAGAGACTCCAAACAGCATCTTTGTCTGCCACTGATACCTCAAGCACCATTGGGTCTGCTGGATCATATGGCCCAAGGGGCAGAGCAGCTTGTGCAGCAGCCTGGACTTGTTGGAGA
Organism: Nannospalax galili; assembly: GCF_000622305.1. NCBI lineage: Eukaryota > Metazoa > Chordata > Mammalia > Rodentia > Spalacidae > Nannospalax > Nannospalax galili. The sequence continues at coordinate 2,985,581 of NW_008355477.1, forward strand.
GCCCCTTCCTGTTCCAGGCCCCACACAAAGTTAGCTGCTTCCCGAATCACTTGATATAGGGTCTTAGTAACACACCCAGATGAGGAATGTGCTGGCTCCAGAATCCAAACAGGCCTACCAAGTGTTGTGCGTCTTTCCTCGTGGAGGGAGGGGCCAAGTGCAACAACTTATTCTTCACCTTAGAAGGAATGTCTCTGTAAGCTCCACTGAATGCCTAGAAATTTCACTGAGGTAGAAGGCCCTTGAATTTTGGTTGGATTTATATCCAATCCTCTCATGCACATATGCTTTACCAGTAAGTCCAGACTGTCTGTTACCTCCTGCTCACTGGATCCAATTACCATAACATCATCAATATAGTGGAGCAGTGTGATGTTTTGTGGAAGAGTCAGGCAATCAAGATCTCTTCGAACCAAGTTATGGTGCAATGCTGGAGAGTTAATATACCCTTGAGGCAGAACAGTAAAGGTATACTGTTGGCCTTGCCAGCTGAAAGCAAGCTGCTTCTGGTGGTCCTTATGAACCAGTATCAAGAAGAAAGCATTTGCCAAATCAATAGCTGCATACAGGTACCAGGGGACGTGTTAATCTGCTCGAGTAAGGAAACTACATCTGGTACAGCAGCTGCAATTGGAGTCACTACTTAATTAAGTTTTCAATAGTCAACTGTCATTCTCCATGACCCATCTGTCTTCTGCACAGGCCAAATAGGAGAGTTAAAGGGAGATATGGTGGGAATAAACACCCCTGCATCTTTCAAATCCTTGATGGTAACACTGATTTCTGCAATCCCTCCAGGGATGTGATACTGTTTTTGGTTCACTATTTTCCCTGGCAGAGGCAATTCCAGTGGTTTCCATTTGGCCTTTCCAACCATAATAGCCCTCACTCCACAGGTCAGGGAACCAGTGTGGGGATTCTGCCAATTCCTAAGTATATCTACCCCAATTATACATTTTGGTCCTGGGGAAATAACCACAGAATGAGTTCGGGGACCCACTGGACCCACTGTCAGTCAGATTTCAGCCAACAGTCCATTTATCACCTGACCTCCATAAGCCCCTACTTTAACTGGAGGGCCACAATGCTTTTTAGGGTCTTCAGGAATCAGTGTCAACACAGAACCATTATCCAATAGGCTGCAGAAAGTCTGATTATTTCCTTTCCCCCAACGTACAGTTACTCTAGTAAAAGGCCTCAGGTCCCTCTGGGGAAGGATGGGTGAGAGGCGAACAGCATAACTCTTTGGTATTGTAACAAGGCCCTTCCTCAAGGGCACCAAGCCTTCCCTTCATTCAAGGGGTTCTAGGTCTGTAAACTATCAAGTCTGGAAATTGGTTTACTGAACGAGATTCTCCATTGCTAGGATCCAATACTGACTTCCTGTCATTCATCCTAGAGCTTTTCTGCTTATACAGATCAAATAAAAACTTAGTAGGCTTCTTATGTATGTGGTCCCTGGAAACACCATGATTGATTAGCCAGTACCACATATCCATTCAAGTCATGCCATTTGTAGGTATTGATTTGTCTTTGCCGCCCATTACGATAAGTATGCTCACCTTGTCTTTGGTAATTCACTACTGCCATATGACCCGTACTCCGAGGTCCTGTTACACCTATTATATTTACATTTAAGTTATGCAACTGAGCAGCAGCATCTCCAACTGTAAGATTCGGCATAAGGAAAAGAGCAAAAAAAAGCTCTTCAAACGTTCTGGTGTCTCAGTACTTTCCATCTTATAAAATCTGTAAAAGGCATGTCCTCTGGGCCCTCATTGTGCAGGATTTGGTGTTGCACTGCGAATCCTCTGAGCATACCAGGTTTCCTGAGCCTTACAATCCCTTCATCAACACGAAGCCAAGGGATATCAGGTATCTCCAGCTGTCTGTCAGTAGTACATCTTTTGATAAATACCTCAGCCAACCAATTAAACTTTTAACACCTTTTTTAGCTGCACGAGCTTCCATATTAAACCTAGAATCTCCAGTCAGGGGACCCATGTCAATAAACTCAGCCTGATCCAATTTTATGTTTCTTCCACCAATATCCCATACCCTTAAAATCCATTCCCAGACATATTCATTAGACTTCTGCTTGAATGAATTAGCAAATTCACTAAGTTCTTTAGTGGTGTAGCGCACCTCCTCATGAACCACACTTTCTATCTCTCCCTCCTCTAGGGTCCTGCTTAGCTTTGAGTCTGGTTATAGGTCTAGAGGCAACAACTGGGCCCTGAAGGACATCAGCTTTGTCTTGCTGAATGGGATTTGTTTCCTCAAGGGGATTAGTTTCCTCAGGCAAGGGTGGGAAGGTGGGTCTGCTGAGGGTGGGGAGATTAATTCTTCAGGTGAATCAAATTCCTCAGAGTCTGAGGATTCCAAATCCTCAGCCTCCTCAGGGTTCTCCCACACATCTCCATCCCACGTGTCAGGATTCCAATCTTTCCCTACCAATGCCCTCACCTTTATTGCTGACACCCTTTGAGGCTGAGAATTGCATTTGCATTGTAGGTCAGCCAAATGTATAATAAAAGGCTCCAGCTTGATTTTCTACAGCTTTAGCTCTCTGGCTGCTGGAGAGATGATTCTCTTCCAGGACATAGTCGGAAACTTTTAAACTGTTGATTTGAATCTGGAGCTTGTCAGTTTTATCATTAAGCTCATTGTTTATCTTTATCACTTTATCCAGAGACACTAGAAGTAATCAGCCAGCATCATTATTTTTCTTATTTTTCCACAAATTGTCAAATGTTTTATGTATAGAGTCACTAAATTTCTTGCTCTTCACAAGAGGTGAGTTAGGAGATTCAAATGTGTCCATCTCCATAATTGTTTCAAATAGTCTACACCATGGATTTACACTGCTCTCCATGCTACCTGAAGACTCTGAGTTGGAAAGCCTGCTCCAAATACCAACAAGCCCATTAAAGAAATTCATCCTTTGAATTCTGTTTCTCTAGAACCACTCCTGGTACCACAAGCTGTATTAGTTAGGGTTCTCCAAAGAAACAGAACTGGTAGAATGAAATATATATATGGAGAGAGAGAGAGAGAGAGAGAGAGAGAGAGAGATTTATCAGCTTAGCTCACAGGATAGAGTCCGAGTAGCCCAACAATGACTGCACCACACTGGAGAGGCTGAGAATCCATAGCCGCTCAGTCCACGAGGCTGGATGTCTCAGTAGTTCCAATCTGGCGCTGAAGGTCTGACGAATTCCAAAAGATCAGCTAGTCTTCAGTCGACAGCAGCAAGACGAACTCACCAGCAAGAGAGAAGGCAAACAGCAAGAAGCCAGGCATTCTCCTCTGCCTTGGCATTTTATATAGGCTTCCATCAGAAGGTAACACCCACATTTAGGGTGCGTCTTCCAGCTTCAGATGATCCAATCAAGAAGCTTTCTCTTTTCAGTTTTTCAGTTATAAGAAGCCAGGCGTTCTCCTCTGCCATGGCCTTTTATATGGGTTGCCATCGGAAGGTAACACCCACATTTCGGGTGCGTCTTCCAGCTTCAGATGATCCAATCAAGAAGATCTCTCTCATTTCAGTTAATCCCAGATCCAGTCAAGTTGACACCCGGGATTAGCCATCACAACAACTAACAGCTTCAGTGTCTGAAATGGAAGTTATATTTATCATAATTTAACTTTCCTCTCAAATAGTTGTATTAAAATTTGAAACACGTAAGAATGGTGTTTGCCAAGTGAATGACTGTATTTACTTTAAAATTTATTATAATTGTGGCTACAGATGTAACTGTAAGTTCAGATGTTCTACAGTTATTTTTGCCTTTTCAAAAAGCAGAGGCACAGTTCTAGTCTAATAAATGAGGAGCCTTATCTCAAAATCCTCCTGTTTATTAAGGTATTTTCAGGAAGCCCCTACAGTAAAGTAGAAAAAGAAGAAATGGATTTATAGAAACAGTGACCAACATATAGCTCATAAATGTGTGCGGTTATGGTCCCCGCAAAGCCCAATAAAATGCAGTTGTATTATTTCTAGAGACTTAATTTTTACCACAGAATGAAAGAGCCATAGGAAAGCCAAGCTTGGAAATGAGACTAGAAATGAAAACATTCAATTGTGAGTAGTGGGGCTTTGCTCTGTTTTTCTTCATACTTAGTTTAATTTTGGTAACCGTCATCCTTTTAAATGACTCACCTAATCTATGGATTTGCTGTTTTAGAATGGGATATTTTTCTGCCATTTAATGAGACAGCAATAGTTAATGTTCATTGCAGTGACTGGTGATATAATTTGGAGATGCTTCCTTGTCTGTTGTTGAAACATTAAAATGGAAAATATGAGCCTAGAAAGGATTTCTCCTGGGATGCACATACATGGTTACAGCTCACAATGGGCCTGCCAACATCTTCTCTTCTTCTCCTCCTAATGGAGATTTTGTCTCCTGACGCAGTTTTGAATGAGAATTTCACAAGTGCTGAGGCTTGTACCTTTTACAGTAAAATATTTGCCCAGATGAAGTCATCCCTTTTGGAATTTGAGATTTCCCTCAGAAAATACATCAAACCCACAAGCTGTGTGGAATCATAATAATTCATTTAGATACCTTTTAGGCAGCTGGACCCACTGGGAATTTTCTGGATTATGCATTTGTTGAAGTTAGACAAGGTGAGAGAGCTCTGCCTGCAGACAAATACACCTTGGAAAATTTGCCTTATCTGAAGGTGAGAGGAAAATTAATTTATTGATATGTTATCATGATCTTATTTCTTATACCTTTTTAATAGCTCACATTTATCTTACATGCAGTGTAGAATTGGAAAAAAATGCTTTAAAGAAAGGATGATAGCTTTAAATTGTTTGCTTAAAAATTGAGGCTATTATTTATAACATTGTAGTATAATACTATAGTAATAGTATGTAGGCAACACTATGGAGCTTGCTTGTTACCTTCTCTATACTTCTTAAAGAAGGCAAGTAGAGATATTTTGTAATCTGTCCTTGTTTTATTTATCCTATTGATCTCTACAGAAAGTTTCCTTGAATAAAAGAAGTAACTTCTTTAGTCTTGAACGCAAAAGAAATGGTCCAGCTGCACAGTATATTGGGAAATAATATCCCATTATTCTGAGAGTCTCTGGTTTTAAGAAAGCTAGTTGGATGTATATCCATGTGCCTGGATACTGGAACCTGGGACTCCATCTTTCATGAGCACTGCAGTAATGTCTTTACAACTTTCTCAGTCTGCACTTCTGTTCTTTTAGCATTTTAGCTACTTCTTAAAAACATATTTAAATGAGTTGGTTGTGGTGGTGCCCACTTATAATCCTACAATTCAGAAGTATGAAACAGTAGGATTATGAGTTAAGGTGATTCAGCTTGGGCTACATAGTGAGTTCTACACTAGTCTGGGTTGCACAATGATACCCTGTCTCAACAACAAGTGTAAAAATGTTTTATTCTTCTTTCTATTTAATTCCTTTCCTTCTTTTCCTTTAAAATTTAATGAATACATTCATCATGGTTGAGATTGTGCTATTGACTAGGGATTTATCCCAGTGATAAATACCTGCTCTAAGAGTGTGTGAGGCACTCGAGGACTAGTCTCTTGAGAACACTGTCATATGCTATCTTTGATAGTCATTGGTGGGGACCATAAAGAAGGAAGTGAAACTGTAGATAGAATGAGTTTGTTTCGGGCAATGTTGAATTATAAAAATTGGAAGCACAGTGGCTGGAGAGAGCTGGCTCAGTGGTTAATATCACTGGTTAGTCTTACAGAGGACCCAGGTTCGATTCCCAGCTCCCACATGGTGTCTAACAACAGCTCATATCTTCAGTTCCAGGGTATCCAACGCTTTCTTCTGACCTCTGTGGGCACTGTATGACACAGGCTTGTTTTTCACATGCAGGTAATACACTCATACACATAAAATAATAAAATATTTTGAATTAAAAAAAAAACAATTGGAAGCATATGTGAAAGCCATTGTACAGTGCCTGGCACACAACAGCCTAACATGCTAACAAATGTAAGTCATCTTCAGTGGGTTCCTTTAGACATTTGACCTTGGGCCAGTGATTCTTTCACCATTCTGGATTTCTGTTTGCCTATTGTAAAAGGGAGATGGTTGGATATCATGAGTGCATTCATCCCTGTCACCAGCAGAGGCTGTTGGTTCCATCAACACTTCTTCACCACATTCACCTGATGTGAATTGTTAGCAAGTGCCTGCTAACAACCTCTTCAGCTCTCTTTCTAGAGTTTTCATTGTGGTTATAGATTCATACTCTTCCACCATAAGATTAAGACCAGAAATGAAAGAGTTATGGACTCTAGGTGCAGTATTCTGTTGGTGATGAATAGAGTTAGTGGTCAATTTTAAGATAACTTTGGAGCATATCCATCATGTTTTGTAGAGACTTCATGCAAGACTGAGCCTAAGTTGTCCTCTATAATAGTTGCCATTATAGTATATGTTTCAGTGATGACTTTCCTTTCCTTGTCTCACTTCTTCACTCACTCATTATTGTTTTCTGTCATCATCTCCTCTGGTCAGCAGAGCAAGGCCCCTAAGAGATGTCCATGTCTTAATCCCAGAGCCTGTGAACATAGATATCTTTCATGTAAATTGGAACTTTGCATAAAATGATTAAATTAATGACTTTGAAATGGGGAGATTAGTCTGGATTATCTAGGTGGGACCAGGGCAATCACATGGTCATTATATAGGAGGGTTCAAGGGGAGTCTCATTTAGAGATGGAGCTATGATGAGAGAGAAGTGCAGTGAGGACTTGGAACATGCTATTCTGCTAACTTTGAAGCTGGAGAAAAGGGCCATAAGTCAAATGTATTACTTACTTTTTGTTGCTGTGATAAAATACCATGACCAAAAACAATTTAAGAAAGAACTAGTTTATTTTGACTTACAGTTCCAGGGTGGGAGTCTATAATGATGAGGAAGGCATGGTAGCAGGTGGCTGGAGCAGGAAGCTGAATGATCACGTCTTCAACCATATGCAGAAAGCAGAAAAAGTGAACTAAAAGTGGGGTAAGTCCATAAACTCTGAAAACCCACCCCCACTGAAATACTTCCTCAAGCAAGGTTATACCTGCTAAACCTCCTCAAACAGCGCCACCAAGTGGGGAACAAGTACTCAAATAATTGAGCCTATGGGGGACATTTCTCATTCAAACAACTACATCAAGCAATGCCAGTTCTTCTAAAAACAGAAAAATCCAAGAAGCACATTCTTTTCTGGCGCTCTCAGGAAAATGCCCACATCTTTATTTTAGCAGAGTGAAAATTATTTGAACTTCTTCACCTCCTGTTTTTTTTTTTTTAAGCACTGAATTTGGGACAATTTGTTATATAACAGTACAGAGCTAGTACTTCTCTTAAATGAATATTTATTTATGAATCGAATCTTTGTTTCAGTATCTGCTTCTGAGGGAACCCAACTAAGATACTTCCCATTCTCACGTATATGTTTATTTCTACCTTGATTAAAACATCAGTGTTTAGTACGGGAAATAGAACCCTGTTATAGGTAATTCCTTTTAATCTCCCTCTCTATTTTATCCTCCCATTCCAGCCCCCATTTAACCCTTCCTATTCTATTACTCTCCTTTCCCTGTTTATGATGTATTGGGAGGAGGCACCCTGGATGTAGCGTGCAGTGTTACAAACAGAGAAAAGAGAATAATAGAGTATGGGGAGGGATACTTAACAGTAAACACCTTTAGAAAAAGCCAAATGGAAACCTACCACTATAGAAGCTCCTTAAAGTATATTCATATATATTATTAATGAGAGGTACAACAACAACTGTCCTGCCAAGATAGGTCCACTGGTGCAATTGTGGCATGAATGCTATAGGAGTAACCAACTACTTTCTAATTGATTAAGGTACACTTCATATAATTGAGCCCAAATCTGACATTGATATAAGGCCTAGGAATCTGAGGCTAGACAGCCCACAGGCCATGGGAGAAAGCCCAATACAACTATTCTGCTAAATAGAAATAGTATTAAACTTATTTCTAATGAGATATTGTTATACCCATAGATTAGTGCATTCCTCAACTCTCAGCAGAAAACCATTCTTGTGCACAAAGAAACAACTGGCCAACATACAGAGAATAAGTGGCTGCAGAATGCTTGTCTCTGAATAGGACACTATATCAAACTTTTGCCTTCCAAGGTTTGGGGATCATTGTAGAAGAGGGGGCAGAAAGGTTGTAAGAGCCTGAGGAGTTGGATGACCATAAGGAAACAAAGTTTTCCAGATAGCTGGTCAGTTACTCCTATGAACTCACAATAATACTGACAGCATGCACAAGTCTCATGTAACCTCAAGTCAGACAAAATCTCAGAACAGATGTGGGCATAATGGGAAAGAAATCCGAATCCTACCTGAGGAACTATTGGCAATGGATGGCTGCTGGGAAGGAGAGAGTCAGTTCTGTTTAAGGGTGAGACTTTTGGTAGGTTGACCGAGTTCCAGTGGATGGACCCACACCAAAGGGCATTTGGGGACTCTATAAACCTTAATAAATATTGATACATTATTATATTATATAATAAATATAATATAAATGTTACAGCACAGAAACCGGTGGAGGAGTTAGTAACAGAGGGTGCAAACATGGGAGGTGGTTTTAATATCCTAATATATTGTATGAAGTTTGCAAAAATTCAATAAATATTAGATTGAAAAAATGAGTTATTCAAGGGTTCATCAAATAATTAATTATTGAGTATTATTTCTGTAGACGTGCTATAAAGATACTCACAATGATTAATGAACTCTGCTCTTCCCTGCTTGGAGTTGACAGCCTGAAATTGGAAATAAGAAATGCCACAACAATTCTAGCATGTGCCTCATCTTATTGAGTGCTGTTTTCTCAACAGTCAAATAAACGTACAAATTGACTTAGAATCTACTATGAAATTTGATCAGAACATCACCTGTGTCAATACATGTCATGAAAAGATGTCACATACAGTATATATTATAAATAATGAAAATGCAAATTCTTAAACTTAGTTTTTAATAAATGATGGTGTCACCTTATAAAAGCCAGTTTCATTTTATCAGTGGGAAAATGGATAGTAAGGAGTTTGAAGAGAACACAAGGCAGGGATCCCCTTTTAGGGAACTGTAACACTGACTTCACCTTCTAGATTCCAGTAAAAGTATGGAAAGTTTATTTTGTTCCCAAGGAAATTCTCTGTTGTTCAGCTCCTGAATCATCACCACATTTTAAAAACAATCACGTACTGCAACATTTTGGCTGTGAAATACATGAAAAGAAAGTTGAATTCAGATTCATAAGATACAAGTTCAAATCCAGGGTCTGTCACCTCATAAAATCATGTACTCTCAGACAAAAATTTAACATTCTGAACTACCACTGTTAAATAACAACAGACATGGGAGCTTCTAAAATCAACCAGCTGGTGGAGGTCAGGACATACTCCTGTCCCAAGCTTTTCTCTATTTTATATCATTGGGCGTCTAGAACTGTAAGCTTTGCCAAGCTTTTAGGCTCAAATTTTGGAATCTCTGTTCCTTTCATTTCTATTTGCAAAATGGCCAAATTCTCTCCAATCCTCCTCCCCCTTTCTTGCAATCCCTTGCTAAATATGGTCAGGAGCAGCCAGCACAAGTTACTTCTTTCTTTGATCCTAAAGGTGTTTGCTCCAAAAGTGTATGGGTAGCCTTCTATGTTATCACAGGTAAATGTTTTAGCTAGTGCTTCACTGCTGTATAATGAATCACCTGGGTATCTAGCCCCTGACATGCAATCTCTCTTGAATTGTTACTTGATGGCTTAGCCAGTTCTGAATGATCACAATGCCTCACTCTAAGTTCAACTATCTCCATGATCGTAGGCAAATTTCTGCAACAAAAAGCTAATTGCTACAACAAATAACCTGGACATTTCTGTAGCTTAACATATGACAAATTGAGTTCTTTTTAGTATTTGACATGAGTCAAACATTTGTAGGGCACATTTCCATGAAGGAACTCATGGATTCAGGTTTCTTCCATTTTGAGAAACCTCTAGGTTCACAGAAACACAGATCTCATGAGCCTGACCTGAATGTGATGCATACCTTTTCTGACTTTGACCACAATGCTGACCATTCTTTTAATGAAAATTCATCCTTTTGTAAGGGAAGTAGAGAAAAACGGATCCCATCTTTACACAATTCCTTAGTCATCAGCCAGTCTTCTCTGTCTCTCAGTGCTTACTCAAATGTCTTTTAAAATCCAAAATAAATGTGAGAGTTCCTTTTAGAGTAAAATGTGTGCTAACGTGGGGAGGGATGTTTTCTTCATAGAAGCCTTATTGCCCAGTAACATTGGATTCTCCTGATACATCATGCAATTGGCCTTAATTTAGCAAACTTTTTAACTCCTATTCACCATCTTTTTGTGTGTGTTACCAAGGATTGAAAGTAGAGCCTTGCACACATTAGGCAAGTGCTCTATGGACGAGCTACATCATCAGTCCTATTTTTACATTTTTCATTTTTTGAGGCAGGCTCTCATAAAATTGTTCCAAGCTGTGAACTCACTCTAGCTCAGTCAGGTCTTGAAATGCAATCCTCCTGCCTCAGCTTAAGTAGGTGGGATTACAGGCATGCGCTATCAGGCCTAATATCACTCAGTCTGAACATTGCTCTCATGGAAAAATGTCTCTCCAGCTCCGCATCTCTGACTTCAAGTCAGATCTTGGAACTTATTACAAAGATTTGTAGAAGATGTATTCACTTTGATTTAATTTCTACTTTATCATAGTTCATATTTAGACTATAAATAAAAATTTATAGTTAACTTTCAGTTTTATGATAATTTCATGTCTGCATTAAAGATACAGCTGAATTGTCAATAAATGTCTGCATACTCTGTGTCAAGTGTGCTCTAAGAATTTTCATATAATCATTTTCATTTGAATCCTCTTGGTAGCTTTACAAAAACTGCATATTTATCCATTGGCATCCATATAGGACTGGATTCAGGATCCTGAAACATAGCAAGTCTTTGGATGCTCAAGTCCCTTATATAAAGTGACATAGTATTTGCATATAATCTGCATGTATCCATTGTGTGCTTTAAATAAATTATATATCACTTATAATAGCTAATGTAACGTAAATGTTATATAAATTGTTGCTATACTATATTATTTAGGGAATAATAAATGAAAGAAAATGCTATGTATTTGGAAGCCATTATTTTTAAATGTGTGTGTATGGGGGTGGTGAGTGCGTGGCATACGTGTTTGTTTGTACACATATGGAGGCCAGAGACTGATATCATATCTCTTCTATTATCCTCCACCTAATATTTTTTGAGACCAGGTCTCTTAATGAACTGGAGCTTTCCACTTAGCTAGAGAGGATACTCATGCCTCCACTTCAGAGCACTAGGATTGCAGGTGTGCACTAACATAGTCAACTTCTTAAATTCCTTTTTATTTTATGTGTATGAGTGTTGTGACTGCACTTATGTAAGTGCACTGCCATGCAGTGCCCATGAGGTCAGAGGAAGGTGTCGGATCCCTTGGTAATGGAGTTACAGATGATTCTTAAACTCCATGTAGGGTCTGGAATTTGAACCCAAGTTTCCTGCAAGAACAGCCAATGCTCTTAACCTCTGAACCATCTCTCCAGGCCCTCCCCCCATGCTCAACTGTCTACACTGATTCTGATTCATACTCAGCTCTTCATGCTTGTACAGCAAACACTTTACCCACTGAACTGTTGCCCCAACCCTGGCATATATTCGATTAAAAAGTAGTTTTGGTTCATGGCTGGTTGAAACTACAGATGCAGAAACTATGGATATATAGGATCTGTATTTTATTTCTATTTACTTATTGAATAATAAGACTAAAGAGGGTAAATATTTTTGTTTTTATTGTTCATGCAGCAAATCACCACAAGGGTAATCTATGTGTTCAGTGCTGGATTCTCTTGGGGGAGACTCTGCTTCCAAGCTTTTTCAGGTTGGTGGCAGAATTGAGTACCTTATGACTGTAGGACCATGGTGGCTGTTTCCCATGGGTCTTTCTCAGCATTCTTTGGCTCATAGCCTTTCAATCTTTCAAAGATAGATGGGTGGGTTAACTCCTTCTCATCCTTTCAGTCGCTCTGATGTCTTCCTTTTAAAGGGTCAAATGATTAGAACAAACCCAACTAGATAGTCTCCATATTTTAACGGCAATTTAAAACTTTAATTATATCTGTGGAATCCCTTCATAGCCACACTTGATTAGCATTTACTTGATATATTAACCATGAGATAGGAATCTTGGGAGGCCATCATAATAATTCTGTAGATATAGTAACTATATTTCTTCAGTGGACACACCTATAGAGCACTGAAGATTTAAGGATCATCACAATCCATGCCTTTTCCATCTATCACGTTATTCATCTACTAAAATGAATGCTGAGAATTAGCTCAAGAGAATGTCCTAGAAGGAAAAGTTAATCTTAATTACCAACCTGGAAGTGTGTCATAGTCCATTAGAAGTACATAGGAAAATGCAAGAAATATATATATTTCTCAAGTTTTGTAGACTGAGCAATTCAAGTTCCTCATCAGAAGTGCTAGCAGGGCCAGTGTCACCTAAGGGTCACTCTCTGCTTTCAGATAATGCCTCACTGCTACATCTTGAAGACAGTAAAATGCTGTGTCCTCATATGGTAGGAAGGATGAAGGGACAAAAAGAGAGTTTAAATGATTTCTCGCCAGTCTTTTTATAAGGCTGTCATCCATAGCTCTACCCTCATGACTTAGCTACTCCCCTAAGGTCCCTACCATGGAAATTCAACATAATTTAAATGATTGTTACCCTTAAAATTATAGCCTTAATATTTTAAAATGATGCATCAAAACGATACTGGCTCTTTCTAAAATATCATCACAAAAGAGTTTTTAAGGTTGTGGTCTTTGCAGAAAAATGTGGATAAATGGTAAGAGCTATCACTTATTGTCATTTCCCAAACCTCAATTTCTGCACTGTGAAAGAGTTGAATTGAAATAGCAAAATGATAAAAATTGTATATCCATTATCATAATGTCTAGGGCACTATGAATCAACCCTTGTTTCCACTGTCTGTCTATCTATCTATCTATCTATCTATCTATCTATCTATCTATCATCTATCTATCATCTATCGATCATCTATCGATCATCTATCTATCTATCTATCTATCTATCTACCTACCTACCTATCATCTACCTATCATCTATCTATCTATCTATCAATTATCTATCTATGTATGTATCTATCTATCATCTATCTGTGTGTATTTGGTTTTGCGAGGCAAGATCTTGCGATACAGCCGAGGTATTCAGCCTGGATCTCAAATGTGTGGCAGTCTTCCTGTTTCAGTCTCCAAAGTACTGGAGTTACTGGAATGCACAGATTTGTTAACATGTTAAGATGTCAATATTTGTTAACAATTTCATCATTTTCAACATCATCATCATGGCATCATCACCAACCATCAGCTTAGATGACTTATTTAAAAACATAACCAAATATTAAAAATTCATATCAATAACATAAAAATAGATCATGTTGCTTCATCAAGTGATCAGAAATAATTTTCCTCTCACATAATTTTTTAACTTGGATTTGCCTCTAAAATCTCAGCTGTGGATTAGAAAATGTCATACCTTTTGATCTTTGGGAGACTGAGAAATAAATTAGGAAGATATATTTCTTTGCTCCTGCTGTGATTTAGAGATTGTCCATTTGATTGTGATTTCATTGGTAACTTAATTGGATATAATTTGAATGTGTTGCTGATGAGACTGAGTGTCACCTTCAGAGCCTTCTTTTCCAGTTGCTTTTCTCTCTCTTGATCCAAGATACGTTATTAGAAGGTCTCTAACACATGTTTCATTTCACTTATCCTCCAGACTCGCACTTGAGTTTGATTGCAAACCAGAAATTTCTTTTTAGGGTTTTTTTCTGTTCTATATTTTGTTTAGAGCTTTTCTCTTTCTGCATTTCATCACATTCCTATGCTTCAGCTAAGCCAACTTTTGAAGTGTGAGAAAAAGAAATGCCAGGGAAGGAAGGCTTTGTGACAGTCAACACAAATGCCTACTGAGTCCTCTCTGGAAGAAAGCATGAGAATCCTAGGTGAGTTAAGAAGAAATTTGAATTAAGGCATATGAAGAACAGAGGTGCGAGGGGTACCTCCGTGACCTTATGTGGTGCATGCTAAAGGAAGTCTGGACCTCCACAGATCTCAATTAGGATGAATGACGTGGTTGGGAGAGGCCACCATGCTGTGACCTCCTCCCTCCCCAACTTCTGTAGAAGTCAGTGATAAATGCTCAATTGACATTAGAGTTGGCATTTATTTTGGTTTTTATCACTTTATATGGATCATATGTGGTATTAAATCATAAACTAGAGAAGAGGAATATATTTGTGGCATATTTTCATTGTACCCATTGTAATGGATTTCATAAGGACATTTTCATGCAAATGCGTAATATGCTTTGACCATGTCTAACCAAACCTCCTGACATTAAGGAATATATTAGTTAATTTATGTATTGCTGTGACAAAATTTCCAACGAAAGCAACTTAATAAGGAAGGGTTTACTTTGGTCCACAGTCCTAGGGTATGGTATATCGTAGCAGAGAAGGCACAGCAGCAGGAACAGGAGGCAGCTGGTCACATTGCATCTATAGTCAGTAGTCAGAAGCAGAGAGACATGAGTGCTGGTACTCAGTTCAGTTTCTTTTTTGTATATAGTGTAAGAACACAGCCCATGTGGTACCGCCCACGTGTAGGGTGGGTCGTCCCACCTCAGTTAACCCAGTCTAGAAACTCCCTTGCAGACATCCCCAGAGGCTTCTCTCTTTGGTTGTTCTATAACCTGTCAGGTTGACAACTAATATTAACCGTCACAAGGACCATAAAATTCTTTGTATTGAGTGTTCTCCTGTGCACTGCAGGATTTTTAAGTATCCTTGGCTCCTCTCACCAGATGTTAGAACCCCTGCCACAAGATGTGTCAATGAAAAATGTCTCCAGACATGTCATCTGAGGATAAAGTTTGTCTGTACTTGAGAAATCCTGGTTTTAAGCACCTCTGTCCTAAGCTCCGCTAGCGTTTCTTATTCTACTATATAACTCAGCTCAATGCCTAACTGCACAAAATGACTCATTGATAAATTCCACCTAGTTCTACGCTCTACTATGACCAGACAACTTCTGCCCCCTCACATTTAAACATGGGTTTACCCATTATACATTTGCCACAGCTTCTGTTTGTAATATAAGTAAGTATTTTGTTACTTCTATGGGAAGTTGTAGGATCATTAACAAAACTTTTCTAGTATTCTTATTAGCATATTTTTAATAACATTGGCTCAGTTCATACTTTAAGTCGTTAGAACTGCCATGTTATATGACTAGTCAGTTTCATTTTAGCTTGTATTATCTACTTTACCATTATTAGATTGCTTCAGAATCTAAGACAATGGATGTGCATGTGGTGCATATGATCATGTGTGCACCTGCGTGTGGAGGCAAGAAGTCAATGTCAGATGTCTTCTTTTTTTTTTCTTTTTCTTTTTCTTTTTAAAGATATGGTCCCCCTGTAGCTCCAGCTGGCCTGGAGCTCCCTATGTACACCAGGCTGGCCTTGAATTCACAGAGATCTGCCTGCCCTTGCCTCCAGAGTGCTGGGATTAAAGGCATGCACCACCATACCTGGCGTCAGATGTCTTCTTCATTCACTGTCTACTTCATTTTTTGAGACCGTCTCTAGCTGAGCCTGGAGCTCACTGATTTCTCTAGATTGGGTGAGCAGCAAAATCCAAGGGATCTACTTGTTTTTGTCTCTTGAGAACTGGGGTTACAGCTATGTGCTGTTTTGCCCAACTTTTAGGTTGGTGTTGGGGATCAGAACTAAGGTTGTTATGCTTGTTTGACAAGCAGTTTATTGAACAAGCCGTCTCCCCAGCCCCCATTGAATAAATTTCTGAAGAAAACAACGAAAACATGCTTTTGACCACTATAGATACCAAGAGATCCAGACACATACTATGGATTTCTTAATTCCACCATTTTTACCATAATTTCAACAGTTATTTTGTCCAATATTGATAGATGTTTTTTTTTCTTGTGTACCTGGAAGACTGCTTATTGGGAACACCTTAAAATCTGCCCCCCAGGGCTTCTTTTTTCCCCCTGAAAATCGGAAGCTCTGGGGGTGGTGAGGGATTAAGGGCCATGGAAAGCAATCCTCAATCACTGAGGGATGACCACTTGCTGGATAAGTGTTATAGCATCCTAGACACTTTATTCGGACAATTGTAATGCTAGTTCTGTATTTTGTTCCCTGGTGAGACTGAGCTCAATTTGCTCTCAGAAGTAACTTGTTAAATGACACACGTCCTTTGGTTTCCTTCCCTTCGTGGCCTCATCCCCCCCACAAACTACTTATACCCATATCCTTGTCTCAGAGTACAGTTGTAGGAGAACACAAAGTAAGTGTCCATGTTACCAATATGATATTCCAATAGAGAAATAGCTTAGAGAATTCCTGAGCTAGGGGCTGGAGAGTTGGCTCAGCAGTTAAGAGCACTGACTGCTCTTGCAGAAGACTTGGGTTCAATTACCAGCATCCACATGGCAGCTAACAACTGCCCTAACTCCAGTTCCAGGGGATCCAGTGCCCTCTTCTGACTTCTGCGGGCATTGCATGGCATAGGTACACTTACACACATGCAGGCAATACACACATACACATAAAATAAAAATAATGAATTAAATATTTTAGAAATCCTGAGCTAACTCACTGAGACTTGTCCATGAAATACTGTTGATCCATGTTGTCACCAAGCATTCTAAGACTTACACTCTGGGTGGGCCAGGCTGCACTGGGGACGGGTATGCACTGATGTGTATGTCTATGATGATGTAGACATTGTTATTTTTCTTGGGTTTGTTCTGAGTGAAGCTTTTGGAAATGAGGTTTTCCCACAAGTTCCACAAATGTTTCCACACTTTAGAAATTGAGCATGCTGTAAGTCATGACTTTGAAAGCCAAACAGTTTTGACTGGTGATATTATTTTTAAAGAAACAAAACAGTTTTGTTTTGTTTTGAATTTTGGCTTTTGATATGCTTTGCAATCCTTTTCAGCTCTAAAGGACTCTAGCTTATTTGTATTGTATAGGGCATGGCTTTGCATGATTAATAGACTTTTTGTATGCATTTGATTGTAATGGACTTTTCCTGGTAATGCTTTACATTCTAAAGCTCTTATGCATATAGTGTTTCATTTAATCCTCACAGAGCTTAGTAATAGGAGTGTAGCTGCAGATTAATGAAAGAGGAAATTAAGTTCTAGAGAGATTTATTTATTTCTTTATCTTTCTGTTCTTTTGAGACAGAGTTTCCTTATGTAGCTCAGTCTGGTCTCATTCTAGACAGTTTAAATATGTTTCTCTTCAGTACTTTTATCACACCATGAGTTAACAGAAATGATGAAACAAGTTTCATTAAGGTGATCAGGAGTTGTGCCAAAGCAACAAAGAAGGAATGTGTACTCTCCAACAGGAACTGGCTGTATATTAGCAAAAGTATGGAATGTGGGGGGTGCTTGAGAATGAATGGATCCAGACCTCAGTGATGGCTCTAGGTCTCTCTTCTTATGGATCTGCACAATCACTGTATTAGTTACTTTTCTGTTGTTGTGATAAAACATTGACCAAAGTCAGTTATTGAAGGAAGATTTTATTTGAGCTTATGGTTCCAGGGGTAAGAGTCCATCATGGTGGGGAAGGCAGCAGAGCCTATGGGGTACACTCAAACCACCACAATCACCTTTATTCTGGTGCAATGGACAGAAAGAAGTAAATACTTTCATAAAACTGACACTTATCAGTGACTAAAGCAACATTCTCTTCATGCTTTCCTCTCTTTCTAGGTCCTCTCCTTCACTCTTACTGGCAGTCTCTAGTTGATGATCACTTTCATCATAGCTGTGTAGTCCAGCGAGGCCTTGAACTTACTATGTAGCCCAGGCTGGTCTGGAACTTGTGATCTTGCCTCAGACTCCCAGGTGCTGGGATTACAGGTGTGCTACAACATGCTTGGCTGTTAGGGTCTGACCTTTAATGTAAGGCTTTGAGTCATTGTCCCTATAGATAGCATGGTTGTTTAAATGAGAATGTCCCCCATAGGCTCCAAGTATTTGAACATTTTGTCCCCACTTGGTGGCACTGTTTTGGGAGGTCTTAGAAGGTATGGCTATTGTTGAGGAAGCCTGTCACTGGGGGTGAGCTGAGAGAGTTCTTTAGCCTTGCTGGATCTCAAGTCCCTCTCTGCTTCCTGTGCCTGCTTGAAGATGTGAGTACTTTGCTACTACTCCTATTCCAGCCACCTCTGCTGCCATGCCTTCCCGCCATGATGGACTCTTGCCCCTTTGGAACTGTAAGCAAAATAAACTCTTCCTTTTATAAGTTCCTCTCATCATGGTGTTTCTATCACAGCAATGGAAAAGTAACTAATACAGATAGCTACCATCCCTGATGTTGAACTCAATCCCTCTGCCTTTGGTCACTGAGGTTCTCCTGTGGATGCCGGATGATTGCCTTTGGTTCTTCCACTAACAGTGAGCCTGAGTTATGACTAAGCCATTCTACATTGATCAAGATTTAATTGAGAAGACAAAAAAATATGTACATATTTCAAGAAGAAAAGGATTTAGCGTAGGAGTTAGAAGTTTATTGAATTGAAAATGGAGTAATCAGGAAGTAAGGAAGACAGAAATAGCACAAAAGCATTGCTTGATCCCTCAGCTACCTGCCGTACTTGGCAGGACTTTGACATACTTCCCATTGACCGTCTGCCAAAGCATATGCACCTGCTTTAGATTCTCTTTTGATGTGAGTGTGTCTCATTTGTATGATCTCATCCTGAGTTGTGATGAGAAAGAGTACGGAAAATGTAGTTCCCTCAACTCTGAGACACAGGGAAAAACATAAAAAAGAAAGACATGCTTAGGAATAGTTTACTGCTATTTTAGGTCGTATTCTACCTTTGAAATTTATGTGAAACTGGAGTACTCAAAGACAGCAAAAGCAAAAAACATTGGTTTTGCTGAGAAAAACATTGCTGATAGAAATCAGGGAGAAATGGCAACAGGAGACATGATATGCCTTAAAATCAAGATGAAACCTAGAATTTTTGCTTGTTTTTGTTCTTTTTGAGACAGGGTCTCCCTGTAGCCCAAGCTGTCCTGGAACTCAGTATGTAGACAAGGCTGGCCTTGAACTCACAGAGCTCCACCTGTCTCTGCCTCCCAAGTGCTGGGATTAAAGGCGTGTGCCACCGCACTAGCAAAACCTAGAATTTAAAAAAAATATTTTATTTATTTTTATTTTATGTATATGAGTGTTATGCCTGCATGTAGATAAGTGCACCAGTGTTGTGCAATGCCTGCGAAAGACAGAAGAGGCTGTCAAATCCCCTGGAGCTGGAGTTACAGACAGTTGTTAGCTGCAGTATGGGTGCTGGGATTCGAACCTGGGCCTTCTGCAAGAACCTCTGTAGCCCTAGAATATTTTTAATAGAGATAGATAGGTATAATAATTCTTATTAATCCTTTTAGTTGTTGATAAGTAATGGGAAGAAAATTGGAACCGTTGTTATGTACAGATCTATCAAGAAAAATGAGCAACTCTCATTTTATTATACATAGTTATGTCAGTTACTTTTTAATCGTTATGGCAAAATGTCTGACATAAACACCTTAGAGAAAAAGATTTATTTTGCCTAATAGTTTCAGAGGGTTCAATCCACAGTTCTTGGTTCTGTTGATTCTGGGCTTGTGGTGAGACAGGACGTCGTCATAGTGGGAATTTGTAGTAGAGGCTACTAGCACATGAATCTTTTAGACATCACTTCATATTCAAACCATTATAGTAGTACAAATATGCCTTGTGAGTTTTCTTACTGTTTGGTAGAATAGAAATATTAAGGGCTTGAATCAGCTAGCTGAATATCTGCTCTACTCCTGTATGCCAAGATCAGAATATTTGGATAAAACTGCTCCTCCAGAGACAGGCTTGGAAGTAGTCCTTAGAGGAAAATAAGTGTTGCCCACAAAGTGATACTTGGACACCTGCACTACCAAACTAGGCATAGGACCTGGCCAGGAATGCTAATACTGTTGTCAGGGTTGTTTGTAGTGGCATCTTCTATTTGTTATCTGGTTGATGGTGTTTATTTCCAGAAGCTTGCACTTTTGGCTGGGGTACAAGAATGGAAGCATAAAGCATCCATGAAATTGACCTAATGTTGTATAAAAATGTTACTGCATGCTACAATTCATAACATCTGATTCACTTCTAATAGAATTCTAATAATCAGTTACAGTTTTATCATGAAGCAAAATAGTCTTTATCCATTCACTAGTAGGTTTTATGAAGTAATTTTATTATTTAGATTCATAGCAGTAACTATCAAGTAACTATCTGTCTTTTACTCAAGAATATATTATAAAACCAGAACTCTGTGAAAGTAATTGCTCCCTTGGATAAGCCAAATAAAAAGGCACTATAACTGTGCAATTACGGACACTAGATTTAATCCAAATAGGGTGGTATTAACTTTTTCAGATTTTCTTACTACCTCATTAATTAGGAAGGTAGTATTAGGGATTATAATCAATGTTGTTCTGAAGACTTAAAAATAAGGAAATATTTCAGAGACTGCTTACTATCAAAACAATGTTTCTTTGATAATTTATAAACAAGCAGAAAAGTCCAGCAACCTAATAATGAAACCATTAAATTTTAGGATAATTTTTCAAAGTAAATACAGTTAACTAAATGGAAGATCCAGTCTTCCATATCTATTTACTGTCTTCATTTCTTTCCCTGTTGCTGTGATAAAACGTCCTGACAAAAGTAACTTACAGGAAAATGGGTTAATTTAGCTCATCCTGCAGGGTTTCACTTGATCATGGTGGGAAAATGAAGGTGGCAAGAGCTTGAAGCAACTGTTCACATCACATTCACTATCAAAAGGTAGAAAACAGTGTATGCATTGTTGCTGCTCAGCACTCTTTTTCTACTCATGCAGTCTAAGACCCCAGTCAGAGAATGGTGCCGCCCACCATGGATAGATATTCCTACCTCAGTTAACACAATGAAGACAATCTCCCATAGAGGCCCATCTCCCACGTGATTCTTAATTCCATCAAATTGATATTCAACAATACTGATCACATACTGTAAATCTTATTGCGTTGCATTGAATACCATTTCATCATCTATTCTGGTTACTACCCTTAATATTTTTATTCTTAGGGCGTGGGCACTTTAAAGATTTTATACACACACACACACAGACACGCACATGCACACACACACATATGTTTACAATGGCATATCAACAAAATACTTTATAAGAGAATAGATTTGGTAGTTGATTCTAACTCCTTATGATTTTTGAACCATAATGGTGAAGACCTCTGGGCCATTAAAAAGATGACAAGTCAAAACTAAGAATCCAATCTTTCCAGCCCCTGTTCTACAATGGTCCCTGTGTCATGGGTGGGTGCAGTTTAACATAGACATTCTATCCAGGGAAGTGCACAGAAACTCAGTAAAAATGCATTAAAAATTGAAAATGCTACAAGATTTTATTATGGAAAATAAGGCCAACAAGAAAACATTCCGTTAATGAATAACAACCTATCAAAGGGTATTCTGTTTTACGTTATAAGAGAAATTTAGATTACAATATGTATTCCAGAATTGAACTTTGCCTTGATTTTATAAAGAGAGATATGAATCCATGCCATTTCCTTTTAAGCCTAAGTTGTGGCATGAATTCAGAAACTGGTAGTTATGATCAAGTTCTGAATTACTATGAATGATAAGTAAATATAAAGTATGTTTATTGTCTTTGCATAAATGTGCTCTTCCGGCTGTGTTATGACTTCTAGAAGAATCTTTTTGAGTAGATGGATATGGCCCTACATACATATGAGGAAAGAAATGTGTACATTTCTCCATTAATGGACTTCTCATTATGTACAACTTGTGGCATTTCACACAATTAGAATTAGCTACAAAGAACTACAGTACCCAGTTTTCTTCAGGACTCTTTTCTGTAATGCCTGGTCTCTTACCCAAGTTACTTGTGTACCTGAACTTTAAAAACCATTATTAATCCTTTATGGTGTTTCAATGATTGGGTATTTCAACACACATGGCTCAATAATTATAGTTGATAATTAATGCTTCCCAAGAGTTTTAATATTGGAAAAATTACTCATTTCAAATGAATTGTTAAGAAATAATCTTTTCATTTTATTATGAGTTTTCTAACAAATATTCTTCTTGCTTTTTCTACAGCTCAGGGCCTTTTAAAAAATAATATTTTATGCCAGGCATGGTCCCATGGGAGGCAGAGGCAGGTGGCTCTGTGAGATGGAGGCCAGCCTGGTTCACATAGTGGCTTCCAGGCTGGCTGGCACTAGGGAGATGCTGTCCAAAAATAAAAAACAAACAAATAAACAAATAAATAAATAAATAATAAAAATTTAAAAATTAGTTGGGCTGGAGAGATGGCTCAGCAGTTAAGAGCACTGACTGCTCTTGCAGGGGACCCTGGTTCGATTCCCAGTACCCACATCGTGGCTAACAATCATCTGTAACTCCAGTTCTGGGGGAATCCCACACCTTCTGACCTCCACGGGCATTGCACAACATAGGTGCACTTACACACATGCAGGCAATACATTCATACACATAAAATAAGAATAATAAATAAAAATTTTAAAAATTTGTATGAATCTGTGATCATAATCAGTCATGTTCAAAGCTTTAAAAATATAACTTATTTGTTGTAGATTTTCTCTGTAAAGCAGAAGTTAGCCTAATACACATGGCATAGATATTTCACAGCTAAGTAATTAAATTAAAAATATAACCGCTGGCATGTGTTCAAAATAATAAAATACCAAAAATAGAAGTGAAACGAATTAACATAAAGGCACTAACATTTCCTGGGCTCCGTGAGTTTGCAAAAGTCTTGGGTAATTAGATTTGCTTATTCTCAAAATAGCCTGTGAACCTTGAGTGACATTGCATTTCAAAAGTGGGAGCCAGAGAGAAGGTCGCTTTTGGTATTGGAATGACAGCAAAGAAGAGATCTCACTTTGAAATCAGCCTAAGCTTGTGCATACTACTCTATTTTGAGATTTATAGCTAGATGCCTTGAAATGACCATTTCATTTGAGGGAATCCCTAGATTTGGAACTTGATTTTTTAAAATAACACATTCTTTCATTGTATTTATCTTTTTGTACAACTTGTGGCATTTCACACAATTAGAATTAGCTACAAAGAACTACCTTTGCTTCACATTGTTTCAGTGGATCAACAATATGATCACAGTGTCTTAAAAATCTCCCCATTTGGATAGTTTTTTAAAAAGGGGGTGCGGAGGTAGATCTGAGAAGAGTTTAGGGAGAGAACTGGGGCAGTAGAATATCACCAAAATACATTGTGTGAAATTGTTAAAGAATTAATAAAACTATTAAAAAAAACTCTCCATGGGCATGTTAAAAGCTCTGAATGAAGGAGCATACTATTTCCATTATAAGCTACTAGACTGCAGATTTCAGGGCTGATACCCAAAGAATTATGCTACTTTCTCTGGCTTTTCTTAAAAATAATCATACACACACACACATACACACACATACATGCACACACGCATGCACGCACACACGCACACAGACACGCACAAGCACATCTTTTCCAGTGTTACCCCAGTGTGGTTGGTAAACGTTTTGTTGTCATTTACCCCCATCCTTCACGTCCAGGCCAGTCTGGAGATGAAGTAGTGACCCTGTCCCCTTGCTCCCTTCTCTCTAAGCACCCCTGCTCCCATTTCTGGTTCCCAGGGAGGCCTGCCAATTTTCATGTGCAGACATCAAACACTGAGAGAGTCAGCACTCTTCCAGGTGCCCCAGAAGGATTTCCTGTGTCACCTGCCCTAATAGCCTCAGTGCTAGACCCACATTACTTCCCTTTTGATGGGATGCCACTGTCCTTTGCACATATTTGCTTACTGGATGACCATGTATGGTGGTCTGGATGTTGTCTCCTTAGTGTTCATGTGTCAGTGGTTCCTGATACCAATCAGGCCACAGCCTCCTGCAATTTTTCTTTCTTTTTTTTTCCCCCGATCTTTTTGAGACAAGATCTTCCTGTAGTCTCAGCTGACCTGGAGCTCACTATGCAGACCAGGCTGGCCTCAATCTCACAGAGATCTACCTGCCTCTGTCTCCTGCCTCCCTCTTTAGAGCTAGTATTAAAGGCATGAGGCACCACGCCTTGAGTCAGTTTTTCTTTTAGACATGAAAAATGGTGGTGGATAGGGAAATTGCTAGTCCAGTTTCGTCCAGAGAGGGTAGAAAGATTAAACTGACCAATGCAATTATGTTTCCTCTGGAATAAAAGCCAAACAATTTTATTTAATGTGTGATCTTTTAGAATGATTGTTTCAATATGATATACTAATTCATTGATATATAATTCAATATGATAAAAAAATACGGACTAGGTCAAATATGCATATCACTAAAAATTCAAGTGGTCTGTAAATGGATTTAACTGTTGAATGTATCCCTGCCCTTTCGGTCCTCAGGCTACCATTTTATTTTACCCAAGTGATGCCAATGTCTTACATACATTTCCACTCCTCTTCATATGCACTTAAAACATTCACGACTCTGTATCTATGTCTATATCTCCTAATGTAGATCTTTCCTTAGATGTCTATGCCTATATTTAATTTGTATAATTTTAATAAAAATTGTAGCTTGCAACTTATATACAATTTCTTCTGGCTAGTGTATGTTGAAGATGGTTTCATGTCCCTGCTTCTTTTTTGTAAAGGCTTCATAGTAATCTGTTATGTAGAACTGAACTGTACAGGAGCAATCCCGTAATTCATCCAAATTGTCCCATACTGGTGGATATTTATGTTGTTTAGCATCCTCTGCTTTAGATTATACATTGTCAAATATTTTTGTTAAGAGTGAAATCTTGGAAGTTTGCAGACATGGAAAGTAGCCACACACAATATATAAATGAATGCCTGTAGCTGTCTGCTGACCAAGTTTTATTTTCAAAAAGAGGCAGCGGTCCAGAGGTAGCCCACTTTCTAGACGATCAGACAATTTTGAGAAATGCTATCATAGCTCCTAGCACTGTGGCTGACTTGTGGGAAATGTTGAATAAATACTTGTTGAGTGACTGATGGATTATTTGCTGGGAGAAGCATACCAGACAACAAAAGATCTGAAAAGACGTCAGTATGAAAGAAGGAATAAATGGAAAATGCCCAAATTTAAGAGCAATCTACTTTTTGTTGTTAAAATTTTGCTTTGAGATGGTGTTTAGACTCATTTTTAGGTATAGGAAACAATAATGAAAAAGTTACATACTGGAGCAAAGATGAATATTGTTCCTCACCACATTATTCCTTCAACTTTACTCTTTGAAATTTTGCAAGGCCTATGATCCATGTTTCACCAGTGAAGTTAGATTCACCTATCAAACTGGGTAGCTCATGGTTAATAAAGTCATTTGCTTTTGAATAATCAGAACATCTTCTGGAAGTTGACTATTCTTCCCTTGATATGTGCTGATGAATGTCCCACACAAGTTTTTCCCTCCTTCTGATTCTTTATGTGCTTTAAATTTCACGGGCCAGGCTTCGCCTTTCCATTAAACACTAGGTTAGACATTTTTGAAGTCTTTGAAGCTTTTAATCAGGGATCAGCAAACTAAGACTTCAGATCCTGAATCCACATCATTGATTAGTTTTGGAAATAAAATTTTCTTGCAACATAGACATGCCCCCTTGTTAGTGTACTATCTCTGTACAGCAGACAATTTGAATAATTGTATAGACAGAGATCATAGACCTCATAAGAACCAAAATGTCTACTACTTAACCCTTTTCAGAAAAGTTTGCCAACCTTTCTTTTCAGGCTGTAGTGTTTCTTCTCCAACTTTGAGAATTTGGCACCTTCTTTTCTGAATTTGAGAAAAGGGGGTGCATTGTTATTTTTCAAAATGGACATTTTAAAGTCAGCCCATTCTTAGCTTATAAAGAACACATATGCCTAATCCCTGGACTTGACTTTACAGTACAGTTTGTTCATTGAGCAGACAGTAAGGGAACACAGTCAACGTTGAAGCCTAGGAGTACAAAGGCAATTTCATTTCATTTTCTGTTGCAAAATAAAAGCATTTGGCGGCCAGCGGTTGACACAGAGAAATCAATGATTACAATAAGTGAGACGGTGAGAAGGAGACCTATTCTTCTATATGTTTGAGAACAGCAAAGTCTTGCCAGTATAGGGAAATGAAACTTTGAAAAGGTTAGACACAGAAAGAAGGCAGAAGGTACACTCAGCAGGTGCAATGGTGTTGAGGCCTTAAATCCCTTTAAACATACTGAGGCAATGGAAGCAGAGGGGACAGACAAAAAGGCTTCCTCAAGAAGGACCAAGAGGACTTAGGAGGTGGGAGGAGTGTTTCCTTATCCTTCCATAGCATCTTCTGGAGACTGCTGAGACAGAAAGGAAGGGCTCTGAAGTACTGGAGAGGCTGCTGCTGTCACTGATTTCTTCAAAGGAAGGAAGCTGAAGACCACACACTTCTGAAAAATAGGTTTGGAATCAGCAGATAAATTGTTGAATCAATAAGTCCTGGTAAGTCCCAAAGCAGGTGCTCTGGAGGTAGAAAAATGTATGTGACTTTGTTCCACAATTCTCCATGGTTGGAGCTAAATAACACTGCTGTTTTTCCAACTCTAGCTCAAGCCCCTTATCATAGAAGAGCAACCAAATTTGATAAAGTGTTTCTGACCCTCTGCATCCAGTTCAAGTTAAAACTAAGAGAAACGAAAACAAAACCAAGTTATGCCCATTGCTTTGCAAAGGAGAAGTGTTACATGATTTTTATTTGCATCCTGAATGTTCCTTGGAAAAGAACATGACATTTGGCAATGTCCGAATGCCTGTTGACAATCTTCCGACATCCTTTTCTGTTTCCATTGCCTCACTCAGCACCAGGGCTCTCATGCTTTCCAGTCAATGATGAAGCCCAGATGTTATGGATAAACCACAGGCTTTGGGGGGAAAGTAAGCAAACACCAATAATAAATAGTGCCTTAAGGTCGTGCTGCAGCCCCCTCTAAAGTGTCATGATGGTCAGGTTTCATCATTTTCCGGGCAGATGGTTTGGATTTTAATTTTTGGCAGTGAATATTGTGGAGCATTTGGGTTTGGAAATGGTAGCTACATCCCAATAATTCTTGATGATGGTCCCATGCCAGATATTTTTTAACTGGTGACTTGACATGTATTGTGGTGGGTCTATGCTTCATTTCTATCTCGAGTAATTTACAAAGACTGTTCTTAATCTGGGTCATTCATACAAGTTGTTAGAATCCTATGATTATTCAGTATAATTCAGAAATTAGAATGGGCTCCAACTTGAGCCTGGGTTTGATTAGCAGGTGGTAGGTTAGAAATGTCCTGTCTAGTGATTTGATCCCAAAGTCTCAGTTTATGTTATAGCATCTGTAACATTTGTTCTAAGTATGGGTGGCTTGATGCTACTTATCGTGGGAATGGCTTTTGGATCAAGTCCCTTCTGCTTTCAGGGTTTTTTGTGTTAACACTGAAATGATTTAGAAGTCTCATCTTTGGAAAGAGGCAGTGCCCTGTCTATTTTAAAGGGGTTAGTTTTGAAATAATATTATTCATGAGGCAGTTCCAGTGATATCTCTGTCCATTTGTATTCAGGAAATTTTTCTTTGTGCCATTTTCTTTTTTTCCTTTTAGTGACAATAAAAGAGGAAACTCAAAGTCGAAATTCAAGGGATTGTTGTGTTGATCTTGCAGACTGTTGGAGTCATTTGCAACCCATACCAGCTCTTGGCATGTTATTTCTGTTGCTGTGTACGGCTGCTATATTTCTCATCATGAGTAATGCTGTGTTCATGCTACATTCTATTCATGGCTGTCATATTGTCTTTGACAGGGTATTTTGAAAACTTTGATCAGCTTCCAGAAAAGACTTTCATATGGGTGAGAGGATTTATGGAGGGAACTGTCAACTGAATAATAGGTATTACCTTCTTGGAAGCACTAGCTCATCAGTCACTAATGTGTCCTCTTTTTCTTCCTTGATTTTCAGTGATCAAAAGCTCCATTTTCAGTAACATTATGTTTCCTTTCTATACCAATGTCTGATAGTAGAAACTATGACTGTTGTTGTAAGAGGGGAAAGAAGAAAAGAACAACTTATTTCAGTGAAGATTTAGTGAGATCTCCTATGTAGCATGCCCGGAGCAACTTACTGGGGTACAGGTATGGATAAGACAGGATCCCTGTCCTTACGGATTTTAGGATCTTGTAACCAGGGGGATAGTCACATGAAGAGAAAATTTAAGTATCATAAGAAATAATAACCAGGATTATTTCTATTTCTGGGGAAGAATTTCAGGCTCAGAAATTTCTGAAATCAATGATAACCCCAGAATCATATCATAACACAATTTTCTACACTTACCTGACCTGATAACTTATCTATGATTCCCTGGAGGAATCTTTAGTCCTTAAAGAACCCCTTCTCCATGGTCGATTACAAATAAGAGACTGTAATTCTGACAGTAGGGTGCTGGTCTTATTTTAAAAAACTGCTCCCGACAAAAATGTGTCTGTTACTGGAAGTACCCAATTGTGTGTTGGTTAGTCATGTAGCAGCCTTGCTGTGTTGTCGCATGAGTTGGTTAGTTTGCACTGGCCTGGCCTGTTGCGTTTTCCTCATAATTCAGGTCGTCTTCCAAGTCCTGTGAACTACATAGAAATCAGACAAACGTCTAATTCTGACTGCATACGCCTAGTACTCCTCAAAAGAAAAATGGGGTTTTCCTCATAATTCAGATCGTCTTCCAAGTCCTGTGAACTACATAGAAATCAGATAAACGTCTAATTCTGACTGCATACGCCTAGTACTCCTCAAAAGAAAAATGGTTTTTGGGCTGGCGAGGTGGCTCACTGGTTAAGAACACTGACTGTTCTTGCAGAAGACCTGGGTTCAAATCCCAGCACCCACATGGCAGCTAACAACTGTAACTCCAGTTCAAGGGACCCAACAGCTTCTTCTGTCCTCCACAGGCATTGCACGACACAGGTGCACTTACATACATGCAGGCAATATGCATGTACACATAAAATAAAAATAATAAATAAAATTTAAAAAAAAAGAAAAATGGTTTTGAACAGTGGTTTACTACTCAAGAAACTATATTGAATATTGGTCATGTAGCAAACACTCTGAGACTGATCATGTTGTTGAAGGTGGTGGGGGTGTTGAAGATGATAACGATCATTATGATGATATTTATGTTGCTACAGGCAATCTTAAAGAATAACAGCAACAATATTTTTTTAAAAAGCAGCAGAGACTGCATCTTCCTCATTTTTGTAGGCCTAGCATTCAGCACAGAGGTGAGACTTTCCAAAATTTTGTTGAAGATGCAAAGATGTGGTAAACAATAGTTCCCTCTTAAACCATGACAAGGATGACACCCCCCCCACTTCTCCAACACTGACCTGTGGACTTGCATTTCCTCAGCATGGCACCCACATTTGTTGCCTTGGCCAGGCCCTCCTCTAGTATTATTCTGACCTCATCTGTTTTCATTGGTTTGCTTTTCTTGAAGAACTCCTCCAAAATTTTGTTGAAGGTGCAAAGATGTGGTAAACAATAGTTCCCTCTTAAACCATGACAAGGATGACACCCCCCCCCACTTCTCCAACACTGACCTGTGGACTTGCATTTCCTCAGCATGGCACCCACATTTGTTGCCTTGGCCAGGCCCTCCTCTAGTATTATTCTGACCTCATCTGTTTTCATTGGTTTGCTTTTCTTGAAGAACTCCTCCCCCACATTCCCAACTCAGGGCTTCTGCACATATTCTTCCCCGTACCTGTAATGCTTTCCACACAAATATCAATGTGGCTCAGTACTCAATATTACCTACAGTTCAATACTCACTCTCAGAGAGGTCCCTTATTACCATTCATAAAAACCACTGTCCCGGGGCTGGAAAGATGGCTCAGAGGCTAAGAGCACTGACCGCTCTTGCAGAGGACTCAGGATCGATTCCCAGCACCCACACGGCAGCTACAAACCTTACTTAACTCCAGCTCCAGGGGAATCGGACGCCTTCTTCTGACCTCCGCGGCATTGCACGACACGGGTGCACTCACATACGTGCAGGCAATACACTCATACACATAAAATAAAAAATAATAAATAAATAAATTAACAACAGAAAAATTACTATCCCTCCCGCCTTCCTCCTTAGGTCCTTTGTCTAGCCTTATTTTCCTTTGAAATATTTACATACTGTGTCTCATTTATGTATTTTTTGTGTATTCCCACTCATTTTCACTAATGCATCTAATGGATTTAAGCTTCATAAGGTTAACACCTTTTGTTCTTTTCACAGTTATTCTTCAAAAACTCAGAACACTGCATGGTCTGTAAATGCGACCTTATAAATATTACTGAGTTAATTTGAAAAGAATCAATTATTTATAGACATGTTTCCAGGACTGGCTTGCGTTTCCAGGTGTTTTTCTTCGCTGTTCTTCCTTCTCATCACCCTGTAGACTGTGTTTGGGAGAAGATCCCATCAGAAACTTTTCATTGTCTCAAGTGGAGCCCAACCCAGACTCCGTTATTGCTCAGTAAATACTTGCTTCTTGACACATTATCTGAAAGGCATAGTTTACAGTGGCTTTCCTTCCTTGCCTCGCTTTACTGGGTTTCAAGCTTGCTATTTCCCTTCCTGCTTTGTGGACATGCCATCATACGGGGTGCTTTTCTGTGTGTTAGACATAAATGAGGGCATTACATGAAAACATTTCTGCCTCCATATTCAGATGTGTGTGGTGGATGCAAGTTAACCTTTTGTTATTCATACCAACTATCAAGAGGTAATAAAAACCAGAGAGTATTTTTACTACTTTTGATGAAATGCAGGTTCTCTATAAACAGAAACAAATCTTGAACTTCAGAGGAGAGAAAAAAATGATTTTTAAAGGCAACTTTTAGCTGGTTACATTCAAGCTGTTCCATTTACATTTTGGTTTGTAGCATTTGCCTGAGCATTGGAATATAGTACATGTTATGAACTTGACACGCCTTTCTGAAAGAGTTAAACCAATATTGATATTAACACTGGGCTCAGTGTCACTGCCTCCCTTACCCAGAGGAGCATGGCCAGTTCCTTGCCAGTGGCAGCTGGCCTGGGACTTGCTGACACATTTTTCAGGAACTGGTTGTGCAATACATGTTGATCTCTGTTCTTCTTCCTTTCCTTATTCAACCATTTGGCTCCCTCCTTCTTTCCCTGCACCCCACATTGACTCCCCCAATTCCCCCTGCCTTGGAATTTGGGAAGCCATTATCTGCTTTAGGAAATTTAATGGGGAGTTGCCTCAGGGATGAAAATGTTTCACATTTCTAATGAGAAAGGATTGTTGCCCTTGACTTCGGGATCTCATTCTGACAAAATTCTTCTTTAAAAACACTCAAGGGCTGTGGGTGTGGTTCTTTTGGTAGAACGCTTCCTTTGGTAGTCTGTGTGAAATTCTGGCTTTGACCCCCAGAAATCTGTAAATCCAGACATGATACTACATGCCTGTAATCTCAGCACTTGGGAGGCACAGGCAGGAAGAGTATGCTCAGTTGTACAGTAAGTTCAAGGCCAGCCTGGGCTACATGAGACCTTGTCTCCAAAACAAAACAAAATGACCCTACCCTTTCCCTAAGCCCTACCCCAAATGAAAACCACAATAATAACAAAACAATTTGAAGTGTTTTACTTTCTTATTTATTTAAAATTGACATTTTTACCTTTCAAATCTCTGTGAGAAGGGAAACACTTTCTTATAACCTTCTTTACAGAATGTATTCTCAGCTACTAATTATCCTTGTCTTAATTTTGTGACAAATAAACTTCCCTAGTCTTTTTATGCCTGGAATTCTGTATATACTGTGCAGTGGATAAATCAAGCTAATTAACCCACATTACCTCTTATACTTCTTTTTCTTTCATGTGGTAAGTATCTTTCAAATCTATTCAGTTTAAGATCTTCAAGTACACAATACATTGTTCTTAACTATAGTCATGGTGTGCGCCATAAATCTTGAACTCATTCCTCTGTCTTACATTGTACACCCTTTGACTAATATAGCCACATTTTGTCCCTGCATTCTGAGTCTTTGATTACCACCATTTCTTTTCTCTCCTTGTATGAATTCATCCTTTTTCAGTTTATGTATAAGTGAGGTCAAAGTTTTGTCTTTCTGTCCTATCCCTGGTTGATTTCACTTAGCATAATATCCTGACATCAACTGACAGTAGCGTTCAGTGAGTATCTCTGCAAGGATTCTGGGTTCTTGTGTCCCACAACATAGACTTGAGCAGAGATACACAGTTGCAGTAGAAGCAGGTTCAGTTTATTTGGAAAAGGTATGTTTTCAAGGGAAGAAGAAACCCCAGCATTTTGAATCATTGGCTTAGCATGGACTTTATTGAGCATGCTTTGTTACATGTAGTTCCACATACAACTTCATGTACCACATAACTCAATAGCATTTAAATCTCCAGCCAGAGGTGTGTGTTTTAGTATGCTCATGAGCTGTAAGTCCTCTTCAGACACTGTGGAATGCTCTTGTGCCAGTGGCTCCAGTGGGTTCTAGTCAGCCTTGGGAAAGAATGTGTATGAGAGATGTAGAGGTATGGGGGTGGAGAGGTGCAGGAGTGTGGTGTTCCAGCCAACTTGTTTTCTTTCTGTGCTAATTTTTGACCTTTTCAAAAGCCTCATGGACCTCTGTCCTGTTCTCCCAGTTCATTCCTAGATAGCTTTCTTTTTTCAGGTTGGATAGTATTCCATTGTGTGTACGCACCACATTTTCATGACACACTCATTAACAGAACAAGGCTTAGGTTGATTCTATACGTCAAGTTTTGTGCATAGTATTGCAAGAAGCATACTGATTTCCTTTCCTCTGGCTGTATTTCCGGTA
Source organism: Nannospalax galili (assembly GCF_000622305.1). Taxonomy (NCBI): domain Eukaryota; kingdom Metazoa; phylum Chordata; class Mammalia; order Rodentia; family Spalacidae; genus Nannospalax; species Nannospalax galili. Next base: position 3,018,758 of record NW_008355477.1, read on the forward strand.
CTAACGGGATTGCAAGATCATATAGTACTTAATTTTTCAGAAGCATCCATACTGTTTTCCATAGTGACCAATTTACCTTCCTAACTTTTCTCCATTTTTCTCCATTTTCACCAGCACTGATTATTTTTGCCTTTTTCTGGTAGCTGAGGGTATGTTTTAATATCTACTAGCTTCAAGAGTCATCATTTTAAACAACACTTTCATCTTCATATGATGTTCTCCCTATGTACTTGGTGGTATCTGTGTCCAAGCTTATATGTTTTATAAGATCATCAGTAATGCTGGTTGGTTTTGGGCTCACCTTAATGATCTCAGAACAATTATGTTTCCTTTGTAAAGACTGTGTTTCCTGATAAGGTCACATTCTAAAGGTCTGGGAGTTTGAGGAAGACATAATTTAACTCATAACACTCATACTCTGAAGCATGATACGTGGCGGTTAATAAGATGATGTTTGTTCCAGAATTATTGACATGGATTAATAATGGTCTTTCTTCCATTTACCAGATCTTATACTTTGACTATTTAGATTTAGTGATACTTCAACTGATTAGGATGAAATGGCCTAACATATTTTCCCCATTTACTCAGAGCTAACTTACGGGTGGCATTGTAAGATGCTGGCTGAGGTTCTTTCCATAGAACATGCATATTGAAATGTTGATAGATTAATTTCTTTTCCAACTGTGGGTCCTTTACCTAGTCCCATATTGTGTTTTACAAACTTGCCTGTCCAGCATGGAAAACCGAGAGACTGTGATGTTTTCCCAGACGCTTGTCTCAATCCCGATTTCCTTGTTGCGATCACTCTTTCAGATCCCCAAAAGTTGCTTCTGTCACTTACTTTTAGATGTTTGTATTCATTTTCTGTATTTATACACTTAACTCTGCTAAAGAATTTGTTTAAAATTTAAATAAACTACTGGCCGTCTCTGATTCAAATTGTAGGCTGCCCCTTAACGTCAGCTGTTAGTTTCTCCACAATCAGTCATGTGATCACCTCCTAAGTGTCTATTTTCATGACTAATCTCTATTCTGTTTGATTATTGTTCAGTTTTCCATGTTATCTTTTCATTGAGTAATTCTAATAAAGTGCAATTTGCTGGTCAACCTGTAGCAAGGCCAATGAATGCTTCTTCGGAATGCCATCTCACATTACACACATGTTAGAGTGCCAAACCTCTGCATCTTGCCTAGTATGCACATTGAATCACCTAGAAACATATA
>NW_008355477.1:3020580-3044183 GCF_000622305.1 Nannospalax galili
TATATATATATTGCTGATGCCTGGGTCTCACTCCAGGAGTTGTAATGTAATGAGTCTGGAGTCATGTCTAGGCATTGTGTTCAGTCAAGTTTAAGAACCACCTATTCATAGACTTGTGTCTCTAATTGTATGTGAGCAGTAATCTTCTCTTCAACTGAAGACTGATTCAGTGGGTCAGGGTCCCGCCACAATTTTGTATTACTAAGAACCAGGGATGCTGCTGGTCTGCTTTTTGCATGTCAGGGTGATAAATTGATCTTTATGAGGTTCTGAATCACATTTTACTTATCTGTATGTCTCTGAAGTTTAATGTAGAAACTCTTAGCAAATGCTAGAAATGATTTCAAGTTCCCCAAATTTCCTTTCTCTATGTTTTGAAGTTCACTTAAGCTTAAATCTGTGTCTTTTTAAATCTAATCCTTACTTACAACCACATGGTTAGTGGTTTTTGTTGTCGTTGTTGTTCTTGTTGTTATTGCTTTGAGACAAGGCCTTAGTCTGTAGCCCAGGCTGACTTAGAACTCACTATGTGGTCCAGGCTGGCCTCAAACTCATGGCAATTCTTTTACTTCAGGCCTTGTTTAATAGTCTAGGTATGTGCAATTCACGGTCTGAACATAACTAAGAATGCAGCCCAACACAAAAGCTTACCCTAAAACATTGGCATTTTTTACAATTTTTTTTGTAACTTGATTATGCAGGTCTTGAGCATGAACTTTGTAGATAACAATATTGTGTTGCAATGTCAAAAGGTTAAACATACCTATTAGGCGTTCAGTCATTCAATCAAGAATTCCTAAGCACCTTTTAAGGATAGAACTAGGTATTCGATGCTTAATAATGCAAACTTCCTGTCTTGACTATGCATGTCTGTGACAAGGGTGATTATCTATGGGAGTGATTTATAGATTATCTGTGCCTATGGACCCAGCATTTAATTCCAATCTTTTTCACTTCTGTAAAACACAAAATTCCACACTTGAACATCTCAGCAATGCCCAATTGTTGTGAGGTTCCAGATGAGTGGTCTCGGTTTCTCTGCTGGTCATGGAATGATAGCACATGGTTTTCAGATCATTCTGGTTCATGGACCGTATGTTGAGTGCCTCTGCTTCAGGGCCTTGAGAGATAAAGTAGGAGCAGGAGACCAGCAGCACTGGCATCCCTGGCAAAATTGCAAAATGGTAGGAGCTTGGACACTACTGAATCACAATCTGCATTTTTAAATTAGATTTCCAGATGATTTGTGTGTTATATTATGGACCATGAAGCACAGCGTTTGGGTGGTGACTCTTATGCTTGGTCTAAGAGTCATGTAAGAGTTTTTGAAATGTGGAGACTCTTGGCTAGTCAGAGTCCTGAGAGTAAGTGATCATCCCAGTGCATATCTTTAAATAGGACATCTGTGTTACCACCACCAATTCCCAGGGACCATTTCAGGAGAAGGGGTGGAAAGGTTGTGGGACCCAGAGGACTGGTAGAAGTGGTCTGAAATGCTGGCTGTTTTAAAAATATATTTTATGCTCTGGAGTGTGTTACTCAATATGTTAAAGCTGTAATGAAATGCTTCTTCTAATCATGTAGTTATTAATTTTTTTAAAAATTTACTTCATGTTAAATAGTAGAGGTGATAAACATTACCAGTGAAATCTACCTGATGCCAGCTATAAAGCACATGAAACACAGCATTGACCTGCCCAGTAAAATCTCTCTATTGGTGCAATAGTGGCACTTTTATCTTGGGGGTAGGCAACAGCTGTCTAATTGGACTTAAGGCATGCTCAATAGCAGGGAGTTCATGCATGGTACTGTAAACATTGCCAATACACATGATTGGAGAGGACCATAGAGGAGAACCTACTGCTTCACTTCCCTAAACCAATGTAATTTCTTGCTATATTCTAAATACTTATCCTTGTATTCACATAAAAGGGTAGCTCTCACTCCTCATCAAAGAAGCTTCTTTTTTTTTATTTTATTTATTATTTTTATTTTATGTGTAGGCATGTATTGCCTGCGTGTAGGTAAGTGCACCCGTGAAATGTCTGTGGCGGACAGAAGAGGCTGTTGGATCCCCTGGAACTGGATTACAGACAGTTGTTAGCTGCCATGTGGGTGCTGGGATGCGAACCTGGGTCTTCTGCAAGAGCAGCCAGTGTTCTTAACCACTGAGCCATCTCTCCAGCCCCTGAAATGCTGGCTTTTGATATGACAAATGACATGGCTGCTGCAGTCATGAACACATAGCAGCTATGACAACCTACCCAAGGCTTTCAAGAAAGAAAGGAAGGAAGAAAAGAAAGGAGGGAGGAAGGGGGAAAGGAGGGAGAGAGGGAAGGAGAGAGAGAAAGAAAGAAAGAGAGAGAGAAAGAAAGAGAAAGAAAGAAAGAAAAAAAGAAAGAAAAGAAAGGAAGAAAGAAAGAAAGAAAGAAAGAAAGAAAGAAAGAAAGAAAGAAAGAAAGAAAGAAAAGGTAGTGGGCAGTGAATATAATCACAATCTACTATATTCAAGTATGAAATTGTCAAAAAATTAAAAATCACATTCACAGAAATATTCACTTTAAATTAAAATGAAATCTTGCCATTGGGGATAATATTTGTGAACCAAATTAGCTAAGTCAGATACACAAAGACAAACACTACATAATTTTACTTATGTGCCAAATCTTCAAAGGTTCATCTCATTGGAGCATAGAGAAGAATGGGAGTTTCCAGAGACTAGGGTTGGGAAAACTGGGAGATGTTACTGCAAAGGTCTAAGCTCTCAGTTATACAAGATGGATAAGTCTGGGGATCAAATGCACAGCCTAATGATTCTGTTAATGCAGTGTTGTATTTTTGAAATTTGCTGTAAATCTAGATCTTCAGTGTTCTTAAGCCCCCTGTAACAACTGTATGAAATCATAGAGGTCATATTAAGTTTGTTGTGAATGAAAGTTCTAAGAAAAATCATGCGTTGTCAAACTGAACCTTCTGCAAGACTGATCAGCTGATTAGAACTGCAATGACTGTGGAAGGTTTGGAATGTTGCAGGTCCAGAGTTGAATTACCATTTGTCTTGGGTTAACTTTAGCCCCCAGATTAGATGCTTTTCTGTTGTGGTGATAGACCACCATGGCCAAGGCAAATTGTAGAATGAAGACTTTATTTGTCTTAGGGTTTCAGAGGGAGAAGAGCCCATCCTGGCAGGGAGGCATGACAGGAGGCAGCCAGAGCAAAGAACTGAGTGCTCACATCTTCAAGTAGGCACAGGAAATAGAGCTAGCCAGACTGGAAGTGGACATGGCTACATATTCTCAAAACCTGGCCCCAGTGATATGCTTCTTCCAGCACAGCCACACCTCCTAAAGTTTCCATGACCCTCCCCTAACAGTGCTATACACTGTACACAGAGTGTCCAAATACTTGGAGCCTATGAGGGACATTTTCATTCAAACCACCACACCCCATAAATAGCCATTCCTTATCTACCTTTGTTTCTGACTTAACATCCTGTGACCAACAGATAAAAATATTTTTGGAAAGTATTAACTTAGGCCACCTGTTCCCACTAACCAAAAGACTAAGAATGTCTTCAGATCTGAGGCCTAGAGCAGAGCTCTCCCTGCTCAGCTATAACCCACCTACTGAATGTGTCCACCAATATATTTGAAAAGTATGTTGACTTATGACTTTCTTTGTTCTGTTGCTATGAAAAGTTCATGAACTTGCTACCTCATTGGAACATGGTTCTGTATTCCAGGGCCACGGTCACTCATATGCAGCTCCAGAATATACCATCTCTTTTATTCCTTTGAGGTGAGAGCTGTTTCTTTTATCAATATTATGCTATTTCAAAGTGTTTACTTTTATATGCCATTTTTAAGGGCCAGGCTATATCTTCCTCCTTTATTATTTTTATCATTTTTCTTTTTCTGAGACAGGGTCTCTTGTATAGATAAGGCTGGCCCTAAACTTTTGATACTCCTGCTATAGCCTTCAGAGTACAAAAATTATAGATGTCTACCATCACTTTTGGATTTCTTTTCTAATTTTAAGAGTTGTTTTGAAAATCAAATGAGATAATTTAAGAGGAATTACTGTATTAAAATAGAAGTATTTACAAGTCAAATTATTCTGAACCCAACAACAACAAATTAAAATATAGCCCAACTAATTAAACTAAAAATCCCTGGGGTAGCATCCAGGCGTCAACATTGATTTTTGTTTGTTTCCTTTTGTGCCCAGACAGAAAACCAGCACTATGTCAGTCCAGAATTCATAAAGCCCTGGAAATTGGCCAGCCCATTCATTGTTCTACTGCTTAAATAATCCGAGGTTCCCAGAACTTCACTTAGCCTTTTTTTTTGACAAAATCTGAGGGATTACCCGCTGAGCATTTTTAGATGGATTCCTCAGATCAGTGTATAACTTTGTGAAATTAGATAATGCCTTTTCAAAATGCAGTTTTAGGGGCTGTGCCATTTAGAGTGAGGCAGAACTTCACTGTTCAATCATAGAGGTAGAGCAGGTTACAGCTGGTTTCCATTGCTGAGTAATGAACAGTTGCTCCTAACAGCAAGATGGTACCTGCAAACACTACCTTTGCCAGCCTGACTTATAGCTTGAAATAGCCCTGCAGGTCTATTCTGGCCAGTAACACTGAAGAAAATTGTGCTGGTAGCTTTGTTTTACCAGACATAAGAACACAGAAAAAGGAAGACTATCAATAATGGAAGTCTATTCTCAGATTTACTCACCTGTACTCGTTACTGTCTTGATTTCTGCTGGTGTGAATTCAGATTATTCAGTGACGTAATTTGTTAATCAAAGACAAGGAGCTGGAGAACAGACCCCGTTTAGAGATACTTCATTATTGAGGACAGTGAGATGGTTCATTATGTAAAAGCATTCGCTATGCAAGTCTTGTGACCTGAGTTCAATTCCTAGAACCCATGTAAATGTGGACAGAGGAAACTGACTCCAAGTTGTCCTCTGACCTCCACGTGCATGCCATGGCATGTTATGTATATAGAAGCAATAATAATAAAATATTTTTTAAAAGATATACTCCATTGTCTTACTAAACCATGAGTCATGGACCATCTGCTGCACTGGAACACCACTTCCAAAGAAGCCCAGGCACCAGTCAGTCATGCAGAACCATCACTGTGCACAGGCAGTTGAAATAGACTATTCTTTGTTAAACAACTTCCTCTTTCTCCTCCTCCTCTTCTTCCTCCTCTTTCTCCTCTTCCTTCTCCTTCTCCTCCTCCTCCTCTTCCTCTTCCTCCTCCTCCTCTTCTTCCTCCTCCTCCTTTGACAAGGTCTCACTATGTAGAAGTGACTGGCAGGAGACTCACCATGCAGACTAACTTGGCCGTGAACTCACAAAGATTCATTTCCCTCTGTCTCCCAGTGCTGTGATTAAAGGTGTGTATCGCCATGTCCTCCTTAAACTTCTTTTCAATTGTGTTTTTATTCTGCTATCATGAAAGATGAACTTGCCACAAAGAGAAGCCATGGAGAGTTAGAGAATATTCTCCACATGGAGATTCAAACATCCATTTTTGAGCTACAGTGGAAGTGTTGGGGCATGCTCCATTGGAAAGCTGATACCAATAGAACAGCCCATCATGTAGAGCCATAAGCTATTTTTAGCTTTTCTGGACAGCTCAAAGATTCCACTGCCCAAATGACTCCCAGTTGATGTGTCTCAGATTTTCTCATAACTCTTGCATTTCTAAAAGTGTTTTGGGTGTTTACTGTTGAGTTCACCCCTGTTTTAAGTAACTGATGAAGCCTGTATATCTCCAAGTTCCTCACAGTAGGCAGATTGTCCTTTACTCTCATCATTTCCAAAGACACATCATGTTTCCTTTATTTTATCAAAGAATTAGAACCAGAAACTGTTTCATTATGTGTGATGCATAGTCTTTCCCATCACAAAGTTTTCTTGAAGTTTGTGGAACATTGAATAGAGACCCAGAATAAAAGCTAACATTATTGAGATTCAAGTTTGTTTCCTCACAGTGTGTGTGTGTGTGTGTGTGTGTGTGTGTGTATGTGTGTGTGTATGTGTGTGTGTGGTATATCTGCAGTACAGAATATTGACCTCATACATGTGAGGCAAGCAGTCTGTCGTTGAGCTATATATTCTAATTAGTTTTCTGTTGTTATGATAAAACGATGACCAAAAAGCAACTTGGGGAGTAAAGGGTTTATTTGGCTTACAGTTCACAGTCTATCAAAGCAGGAACTCAGGGCAGGAACATGGAGGGAGGAATTGAAGCAGAGACCATGGACAAATGCTGCTTACTGTCTTGCTCTAATACCTTTCATATATAGACCAAGGTCACCTGTCCAGGGATGGTATCATCAGTGCTGAAAAGGGCTCTTCTACATAATTTAGCCATTAAAGTCTAATGGGCAGGTCTATGGGGATGCTGATAGGACAGGGTCTAAATATGATCGAAATGTATGAAACCTGCAAAAATTCAATTTAAAAAATGCCTCACAAGGCATGTCCACAGGTTAATCTGATGTGGGTTCCTTTTTTCCAGTTTGTGTCAAACAAAACCACAAAAAACTAATCAGCACAAGACCAAACTCCAAGTGTTCTCATTTTCCTTACAGGAGTTTTCTGATGGTTTAAATGAGTGGACCCCATTCGTTCCAAGCATTTGGATACTTGGTCCCCAGTTATTGGAGCTGTTTGGGGAGGGTCATGGAACCTTTAAGAGGTATGGCCATGCTGGAGGAAGCATGTCACTGGGGGCAGGCTTTGAGAGTTCTTAAGCCTTGCTGGATTTCCAGTCTCTCCCTCTCTCTGCTTCCTGTGCCTGCTTGAAGATGTGATTGCTCAGCTTTCTGCTGTGTCCACCTCTGCTGCCATGCCTCCCCCAGCCTCTGGAATTGTAAGCTCTAATAAACTCTTCCTTCTATAAGTGGCCTTGGTCATGGTGTTTTATCACATCAACAGAAACATAACTGATACAAATTTGGAGCCTACCAGAAAGTATTTAACAAATAAGCAGGAAGTCATCTGAGACAGTCTATTGAGATGGAAAGAGAAAATGTAAGAAAATAAGCAGCAACAACACATGGTCCTTCAGTGAACAAAGTACCATGGAGAAGGAAATTATTTAAATCCACTATAATTAACTGAAAGTGTTTTTCAAATGGTTAAATTTATCTCTTTCTTTACAACTTTTACAATGTTCTGAATTCTAGAGAGCACGCTGATAGAATTTGGGGAAGAATAGATAGGAGTTTAAGTGAATGCTTCCCTAATCTTGCCTCTATTATTATATTTGTAGTATTTTAAGAAGATGTAGATTTTAACGATTCTTACCATAATTAAATTCTTCTCTGTATAATGATTATAAACAGGTTATGAGCTATAGAAAGACATTTATGTACATAGTTAGCAGTCTTTTATTGCAAATCCAGTAAGTGCCAGTCATTAGGAATATAAACATAATAAGATAATATCTCAGCATTAAAAAGCAAAATCATCCCATAAATCAGGAGCTCTATAGAAAACAATAAAATAATCACTTAATTATAACTGTTCCCTTAATTCTTTCAGCAGGAGAGAACTCAGTTTTCATAATTTTTCTTTATTATTTTGAAGGCAGGAAAGGCAGAAAGAAAAACAGAAGATCAACTGCAGGGCAAATCACAGCAGATCCATCATCCATTATCTCCATCAGAATCATCAGCATTTACCTTTCTAAATTGAAAGTCCTACGTCCTTTCACACAAACGACATTCATAATCATTTTGCTCCAGTTCACTTTTTAAATAGACAACATGGTGCTGATGGTAGGATACTTTACTCTGTAAATATTAACATAATGATGGATATTTCCTGGCTTCATTTTGTGGCGTTTCCTTGACCCAAATTGGAGTCCCTTTTAAATGTATTAGCTCTTGTAGCCTTTAGAGCTACTTCCTGTAGTAAAGATTCCTGTATTTCCACTTTTGAGATGCTGAGACTAAAGGCTTCAGCTACAATTTTCTCCAAATTGTAGTAAAGCATAGAGCCAGGGTATCTAACTGATCCTCATGCATTGTTTTATAATCCAAAGGTCATAGTTAATTGGCCAGTTGAAACCTAAGTCTCTTTGTAAAAGCTGATGACTTTAGTTGGGAGATTTAGTCCCTGTTTTATAAAACTTCGAAGGAAATAAATTGTATAGCTGACATTTTCTATTTTAGATTCAAGATGATTAAAATTCATACATTTGTACTTCCAAGAAACAATATGACTTTTTGGGTTTTGGGTTTTTTGGTATTTTGAGACAGGGTCTCACTATGTAGCTCTGGGTATCCTGTAACTCACTATGTAGACCAGGCTGGCTTCAAACTCCCAGAAATCTGCCTGCCTTTGCCTCCAGCGTGCTGGGATTAATGGAGTGTGCCACCGTGTCCAATCCACAACATGTCTTTGAAGTAAAATATGAAAATTATAAAAAACTGCTTTGCCAAATAGGTTTTTCCCCCATATTCAAGAGAATTATATAGTAGTTTCTAAGAATCACTTCTACAAGGGCTGGAAAGATGGCTCAGTAGTTAAGAACACTGGCTGCTCTTCCAGAGGTCCTGGTTTGGTTCCCAGCACCCACATGGTTACTAACAACCATCCAGTTCCAGGGAATCCAATGCCCTTTTCTGGCCTCTGTAGACTTTACATGACATGGGTGCACTTACATATGTGCAGGCAACATAGTCGTATAAATAAAATAAAAATAAATGAAAAATCACAAAAAGAATCATTTCTACTAAGAGGTAGAGCAACCTCAACTCACTTCATTTCAGAGAAGGAAAGGTCTTGTCTCAGTTTTCACAGCTACTTGTTATCTGAGATGGCTTACCCCTGGGATAAGGTCCATCACATACTGTGATGGATCTCTAGCTAACCCTTAAGCAAAATTCTTTTTTAAAATTATTTATTTAATAACCACATGATTAAAAGAAGTATTTCATTACAGCTTTAACATATTCAGTAACACACTCCAGAGCAAGAGTACATCTCTTTCACAAGTGGCTGTAAGTTTCTAGGTTCACAGTTGAATTAATACAGTTATACAATATTGAACTCAGTATAAACCCTGTAAGACATAAAATTGAATGAGGTTTTAACCTTTAAAAAAGATCTCCATTTCATTTTAAAATATGCTCTTTCTTACTTTTTTAATGCTACTAACCTTAGATGTTTGCACATGTGTCTCTATTCTCTATGTATCTGATTATTACTAGTCACAGTCAGACTTGGATCCTTGGTACCTGAGTATGGCTATAAAGTCATAAGATAGATTTCAATGATAATGTTTTTCATCTCTACTAATTAACATGAAGCAAAATTTTATGCTACGTCCTCAAATATAACTCATTTTTTTATTTGTTGATTTTTGTGTGTGTGTATTTCATACAGACAGAACATCCAAAACTATCTTATTCATCTATATGCCCACTTGCCAAATGGCAACCTCCCATAGCTCCCCCCCACTGGAACCCATATACTCTGTCATTCCTGTTACTCTCCACTGTGTTGTCGGCATCCCCAGCTGTTCCCCCAGTGTTAAAATTCTTAGTTAGCTACATATTTTGGAAAGGAGTTTCAAAGTGATGAGATAATTTCTTCAACACTTTTGTTTGTTTGTTGAGGATAATGTTTTCATTTCTTCCAAATAGCGTCACCCCTGTTGAAAACATGTATTATGTGAATCTGGTGTATTTGTAGACTTTATTTGCTGAAATGTCTGATCTTCTTACCTCTGAATAAAAACAGACTGGGTTCTGAAAGGCTAATGAAGAATCAATTTATTTATAATACAGAAAGCACACTTTTCAAGTGTCCAAGATGTTATTGTGAAATTAAATTCTACCAGAGAACTGATGATGCTGGGATTAACAAATAAACCCTGTTCCAAAATACAACATGACAGACTTAATAATGACCTAAAAAATGTGTTGAGTTCCACATTTTTCAACCTCAAAAGTGAAATGGTTCTAAACTAAATTCAAAATGGTAGTCATAACCTAGTTTTAAGGGTTGATTGGAACCTTGGAGGTCTTAACACCAATCAGAACTTTGCCTTACCACGTACATGATCAATCTGTGGCTTTTGACTAAGGAACAGCCATTGAAATTTTTTTCACATGTAGATGTTATGTTTTAAATGTTAAATGTCTTCTGTGTGCTCATGTGTTTGAATACTTGGTCCCTAACTCCTGATGCTGTTTGGCAAGGTTATGGAACATGTTGGAGGTGGAGACTTTCTGGAGGATGAGGTCCCTCGGGAAGAACCTTGAGGCTTTATAGCTTGTTATACTTCCTGTCTGTGCTCTACTTTGTGATTATGGACACAATGTGACCAGTGGTCTCATGTTCCTGTCACCATATCTTTACAACCATGATGGACTCTATTCCTTGAAACTGTAAGCCAAAATAAACTCTTCTTCTTTAACGTGCTTCTTGTCAGAAATTTTTGTCATGGTAAGGAGAAAAGTAACGCAAATATAGTCGATTTTAGGTTTTCAAACATTCTATGTCTCCTAAACAAGTATTAGGCCAATAAATATCAACTTTTCATTTAGATCTTATAGTCATACATTAATCATTTTTACCATGGTTTTCTTTCTCCTCATCTCTTGCAAATTATTGTGCATTACATGAAAGATGTATCTTTCACATGCTGTGTGTTTCATGTTCCAAACTTCATCATCATCATCTCTAAAGGCCAATATCATTTGAATAAGCCAAGAAACTAGAAAAATACTGTTGGAATTGAGGTGTGGTAGCACATGCCCTTAATCCCAGCATTGGAGAAGTTGGGGCAAAAGAATCACAAGCTTAAGACCAGCTCATGTCTCAAACAAACAAACAAACAAATGAAAGAGAAAAAGAGAAAGAAAAATAAGGAGAAAAATAGAATAAGAAATTTAAAATAAAGAAAAGCAGAGAGAAAGGAAGCAAAAAAGGAAGGAAGGAAGGAAGGAAGGAAGGAAGGAAGGAAGGAAGGAAGGAAGGAAGCTGCAAGTATTCTTAGGGGGAAATGTACCATTTAAATAGCCAAAGATTGCCAGGCATGATGGCACATACCTTTAATCCCAGTACTAGGTAGACAGAGGCAGGTAGATCTTTGTGAATTTGAGGCCAGCCTTGTCTGCAAAGTGGGGTCTGGACCAGCTAGGGGCTATATAATGAGACCCTCTCTCAAAAACAAAAAAAACATAAATAACCAAAGCTTGAATAACACTTTATATAGTGTTAATATTAAAGCAGTTTTCTTGTATTTGTAATCTTTGAAAGTAGAATAATGCATATATCTATATGTTAAGTATGTCCTTAACTACATTACTCTGTTGCCCAGGGTGTCTTAAACTTTAAAAAGGCATTTGAATAATTAGGTAAACTAACAAAACTTGAAATTAACATTTAAAACTCTCCCCTCCCTTTCTCCACATTCACACTCTCTCATCCACACACATAATCATTTACATGATCTGGGCTATACATAGAGCATATGAAGTAGGACTATGGATTGTGGAATCAGTTTCAGTTCTAGATTCAGCCTGTCTAGGGACAGCATCATTTTTCATTAGCAGGCATCTATATGCAAGTCAGTATCAAGAGGGGAGGAAAAATACTTCTGTCCTGGAATTATTAAGATCTCTTGCAGAGAACGTAGGTTCAGTTCCCAGCCCCCTTATGGTGGTTAACAACCATCAGTAACTGCAGTTCCAGGGGATCTGATACACTCTTCTGACCTCTGTGGGCATTATAGGCACAGGTACACTTACATACAATCAGGCAAAACGCTCATGCACATTAAACAAATAAATACATAAAATACAGTTTTAAAAAGATCCTATTTAAATAGTGGGAGCAAAATGTTTTCACCTAGTCTAAACCAGCCTCTCTTAACTTTGGCTCTGTTGACATTCAGAATGAATGACTGGGTTATTCATTGTTATGGGGGCTGCCCTATGCACTATAGGATGTTCAACACTACCCATGACCTCAACCCACTGGCATTCTGTTCCTCCTAACTCCAAGCTGTAGCAAGTGAAAATGTCCCAAAATATGTCCAAATGTTCCTGTGGTTAACAATCCCCCAGTTGAAAAACACTGTTCTAAAATCATAGCCGGTACAGTTATGTGATGTATAATGAACAGGCTACATTAAGAAAGGCATCTTTAGGCAGTTTCGCCATTGGATATTTACTTATGTTTACTTAGAGAATGACTATACCACCTTTTTGGATAAAGTCAAATTTTTTAAGAGATTGTTTAGAATGCTAAGTGAGCTGGATAGCTTCAAAAGTCAGCTTTTCATACCTGGATGGAGAGAACCTAAGTGAAGAATTGATTCCATTAGATTGACCTGTGGAGCATTTTCTTGATTATTTTGTGATGGGGAATTGGTGCTATTTATCGCCCATTGTGGTAAGCAGCACCTCCATGCTCTGTGATCCAGCTTCCTGCCCTATGTTACTGTCTTGACTTTTCTTGATGATGGCCTATAAGCTGCAAGCCAAATTAATCCTTTTTTTCCCAAGGTGCTTTTTGTCAGTGTTTTATCACAGCAATTGAAAGTAACTAGAACAGAATTTGGTACCAGGAATGGGGAATTGCTGTGACAGACCTGGTCATGTTGCTTTGGAGAGGATTGTGGAAGTGTTTGGAACTTCCAGCTGAAAGGTCATTGTGTGCTCAGAGCTTAGTGAACTGTTACTGTGGAGCTTGGGGTAGATATACTAAAGAGAAATGTGCATGGTAGAGGCTTGGCTCGTGAAGTTTCAAGGGAACCAAAGACTATCAGGACCATTTTTGTAATATTTTGAATTCAGAATCTCTGAATTCTGGTTGGCTGAAACTGGAGTCAGCTGTGATTAAGAAAGACTAGAACCACTGAAGTGAAACCATTGCTTTACTGGGGCAGTTGATGCTTCTTAGCTGGGTCTGAAAACTCAGCTGTGAGTAACCAGAAACCAGCATCATCGAGGTGGAATCTTCTGGGAAATGTTTCCTCAGAGTCAGCACACAGAAGCTGTGGTTCAGAGGGGGCAAAGGTTGCACAGCCAAATGGCAGCAAAGCTTGGCAATGAGCAAGGGTCTCCCAGGTATACTGGTTTGAAGGAGAAAAGGGGTTGTGGGGAGACTCTGAGGCTTTTCACTGTGAGAGGCCAGGAAAGGTTATTAGTATAAGTGTGGTCTCAGTTGCAGTGGAGACTCTAGAAGTGAAGGGGTCATGGAGAAAATCTGAGGCTTTGCACGGGGAGAGGCCAGAAGAGCCCATTGGTGAAGGTGCAGCTACAGTTTCAGTAGAGACCCCAACATGCTGGAGATGTTGGGACCATCGAATGGACACCAAGGGCAGTGGCAGGTGTGGAGTAAAGCCAGCCTGAGCCCCTGTGAGACAAGCTGTGTGTGCTGTTGACGGCAGAGCCAGAGAAGTGGAGTTGCCCAAGCCTTTGGAGCCCAGAAGATTGTGAGTGAATCTCAGATGTCCAACACTAAGGTACATTATTGCACTTTGGTTTTACTTGACAGTGCCCAGTTCTTCCATTTTGAAATAAGACCATATGTAACTTATTTTAGATTTGACAGGAACCTACAGTTGAGAAACTTTTGATTATTTTAAAGAGACATTGAGCTTTCAGAGTGTTTGAAATCTTAACAGCTGTGGGACTTTTAAGTTTTTACTGTTTTATGTTGTAATATTAATATTAACATGAGATCATGGGAATAAGAAATGGAAAGGTTGTGGTTTAATAGTGATGTGCTTGTGCTATCAAGTTGACAAGGGCCCAATTGTGCTGGTTATGTTCAGCTGTCAACTTGACATGCCTGGGTGGAGTGAAGCTCAGTGTAGGAACTGCTGTCGTTGGATTGGCCTGTGATCATATCTGTAGGACATTTTCTTGACTGCTGAGTGATGTGGGAGGGTCTAGACCACTGTGGGCATTGCCACCACAGGTTCCCCAGTCTTGTGTTTTATAAGAAAGCAGGCTGAGCTTAGGCCAAAGGAGCACGCCAATAAGCAGTGTTCCTTCAAGGTCTGTGCTTCGGCTCCTGCCTCCAGGTTCCTGCCCTAAGTTCCTACCTTGGACTCACTCAGTGATGAACTGTGAGCTGTAGGCCAAATAAACCCTTTCTTCCTGAAGTTGGTTTTGGTTTGTGTTTTTATCACAGTAATGGAACGTAACTAGAACACTAAGACTCTGAAGAGAAGGAACATTGAAATAAATCAAGCCCTCAAGGACATTTGAACTATGCAGTTGCATACATCCAATGCTTTTAGAATCTCCTGAAGCTCTCCTGTCTATATTTATTGCTCTCTAAAAGTTCTATTAGTTTCTAAAGGAAATCATCCCTGTATAAACTCTCCCAAATCCAGTTCTCAGCTCATCATTCCATCTCTCATTTGAAATCCCAAATCTTGAAAACTATTCTTCTGTTTACTCCCAACCGCAATATTTCTTTTCAACCTGGAGACCCTCTTCCTGTCCTGTAACGTTATTTGTCTGTGTGTTGATTGACTGTCAATAAACTGGTTTCTAAGATTAATGTGTGATGGGTAATCCTTAGCTTTGCCCTTCTGGGTAATTTATCAAATTCGGAGAGTTTTCTCACTTTGCCTCTCAAGTCACAGACTCTGTGCCACAGAGAAGCTTGTCAGACCGCTAGGATCCAAGAAGTGACACATTGCATGTTCCTGGGGTGATGGGGAGAGGAGGAGGGACTCAACAAACTCATTCTTAGTAACTGGAGTTAGCTGTCCTGCCATTCCATTGTGCCTTTCTGAAGGACAAGCCCCAAACTCACACTGGAAATTACCGGCATTAGGACATTGCAGGCAACATCATAGGCATGGTTCATCCATAAACCATAGAAAGTTTCTCCCTCTCCTCCATGCCCCCTCTGTGTTGCCCCCCCCCCAGCCTGAACCCCGCTGCTACTGGGAGGCTGTTCCATTGGCATGAGGAGATTCTCATACATCACTGACTCCCACCGACAGAGCTGAGACAGATAGGAATTTTTCAATAGAAGGATCTCCCTTTGGGGGACAAACTTAACCATAGCAGTGATTTACCCAACCATTATGTGAAGCTATGAAAAACAAATGTGTTATTGAAATCCAAATAGGAAACCATGCAGACTCAACCTGAGAAGATAGAATTCACACACACACACACACACACACACTGTCTATTCTCATTCTTGTGGGTGGGGGCGCAGTGTTCACAACTTTCCCTTCAAAATGGCCAACATTTGGAAAACCAAAGACTTATATGTTGTTTGCAACAAATCCTATAAATTCTAATCAATTTTACCCTCATATCAACACCATGAGACTTACAGTACTGTAAGGGTGATTATTATTAAAAAATTGAGGCATAAGGAGGTTAAATGAGTGGCCTAATGCACACAGCTAGTAAGTGGTAAGAGAGAAATGTATTGAACAATCACTAAGCTGCTCTAAGTCCTAGGTGACAAAGACAAGTGAGAAGCCAGTAGTTTTGTGGGGGTGAGTCTAAATGGTTAATCACCCATAAGATGAACTATGAACTGCTGAGTTTGCTGTAGTGTTTTGGGAATTTCTAGTCATTTGATTTGGATCCTTGCTGACTTCAGAGGGATGTTCCTTCCAGGGCTATTTAATTCCTAAAGACGGACAGCAACTCCCTAAGGCATACTTTTCATAAGCAGACCAACAGATCTAGGGACTAGACATATGATAATCACCTTATTTATTGGACTCTTAAGGAGCTTTCCAATTTTAGGTCACTATTCCCCAGGCCTAATCACCCTGGGACAGGTACCAGACAATAGAAACATCTCTTTCACTCCAGAGACCTTTGGAATTAATCAACTAGACACTCTTAAGCCTGTTTACCCTGCCTCATCCATTTCTTTCCAGGGAAAGTTCAGCAAGGGTCTTGCTCATGATTTTTCCTTTGCGCCCTCCGGTGGCTTTACGTGGTATAACATGCCTCCTGCTGGGAATTAGGAGCAAGAAGCTATCTTTTCAAAGGCAATTTTCTACTATTTGTTGGCTTGATTAGACCTGAATTATAGCAACAGCTATATTTAGAAACAGCTGTGAGGCAATGGCGCTAATATAGGTGCTCAGGAGACGTCCTCAGCTAGACGGTTTTCAAGTTGCTCAGAGCTGTGCGGTAAAATTCGAGTATTTTGCCATAATTGGTCCAAAACATCTGTTTGGCTGCCTTGTGGTCTGGTTTGTGTAACAGATCACTTGTAAGCTGTTCTTAAATTGGGGCCCAGAGAAATCACTCTTTAAACTGTGTTGCTTATTGCTTATGAACTACTTGCAAAAATATGAGAATTATTCCCCCCTCATCTCTCCTTTGTTTTTATCTCTATCTATCTATCTATCTATCTATCTATCTATCTATCTATCTATCATCTATCTATCATCTATCTATATCTGTCATCTATCATCTATATCTATCTATCCTCTATCTATCTATCTATCTATCTATCTATCTATCTATCTATCTATCATCTGTCCATCTATCGTGTATGTATGTATTTGTTGTTGCTGTTCTTTTTGAGACAGGGCCTCCCTGTAGTTCCAGCTGGCCTGGAACTCACTATGTAGACCAGGCTGGCCTCAATCTTAGACATACTCCTGCCTCTGCTTCCTGAGTGCTCAGATTGAAGGGTTTCATGAAGCCCAGCTGCTTCTCAAACACACTATGTAACAGAGGATGACCTTGAACTTGTGATATTCCTGCCTCTACCTTCCAAGTGCTGAGATTCCAGGTGTGGGTCACCACATCTAATTTATTTGATGCTAGGATTAAACCTTCAGCTTTGTGCATGTTATAAAAGCATGTCACCAGCTGAGCTATATCTCCTGCCCCTGTAGTATTCTTTAAGGAGACATTATTCTTTAGCATTTCCTGTGAATTCTCTCAAGATTATCGCGGTATCTCCCACCAAAAAACATTGGTGAGTGAGAACTGGTCAATTTTGGAAGATTCTCTCCAGCATAGTAACATCAAAATAATTAATGTTTTGGACAAGGAAAGGCAGTGATCTTTCCAGTGGGCAACTTAGCTTGTCAAGGCTCCTCCAAAAGGAGATAGTTTGCCATGATTATTAAAGAGGATTCTAGGGGATGGAGAGATGGCTCAGCAGTTAACAGCCCTGGCTATTGCTGCAAAGAACCTAAGTTTGATTTCCAGCACCCAAATGGCAGTTAACAATCATCAGCAACCCCAGTTCCAGGCAATCTAATACCCTCTTCTGACCTCTACAGGCATGGCATGCACATGGTGCACTTACTTACATACAGGCAAAACACTCATGCATATAAATATAAATAAAAAAATAATAAAATTTTTAAAAAGAAAAGAGGATTCTAGAATAAAGAGTAAGAAGAAATTTGAGGATTCTTGACACAGAGTCCACTCCTCTTCACACTCGCTGTCTATAAAGGTACTGTATTGATCCTTGTGGTAACTTTTAGAATATAATTCTTTTAAATTTTATTTATTTTTATTGTACAAGTGTTTTGCCTGCATGTATGTAAGTGCACCTGTACATGCCATGCCTGTAGGAGTCAGAAGAGATTGTCAGATCCCCTGGAACTGGAATTATTGGTGGTTGTTATCCAGTATGTGGGTGCTGTGAACCAAACCTGGTTCCTCTGCAGGAACAGTCAGTGCTTTTAACTGCTACGCCATCTCCCCAGCCTCAACCTAATTCTTTTAAATATCGCATTTGTCCCCACCCCATAAGCTTACAGCTAATTGATCTACCCTGAGTAGTTATGTTCATTACGCTTAAAAGAAGGGTTAGGTGGCTGAGAATGGAGTGTGGGAGGAAAGTGTGAAGATAGGATCACTAGAGTGTTAGGAGGTCTGTGTTCTCCAGATTAAAAGAAAAAGTCACATTTATTTTCCCATCCCCAGATCTTTGCAAATAATGTGAAGCTATGTTTAGGCACTCAGCTAAAATATTTTGGTATGGGAACTTCCTAAGGTTAGATTGCTTACTTTAGTTCAAAAGTGGGACTTTTGGGGGGCTGGAGAGATGGCTCAGCAGTTAAGAGCACTGATTGATCTTGCAGAAGACCTGGGTTCAAATCCCAGTATCCACATGGCAGCTAACAATTATCCATTACTCCAGTTCCAGGGGATCCAACACCTTCTTCTGTCCTCCACAGATATTGCATGACTTGTGTGCACTTACATACATGCAGGCATAACACACTTACATATAAAATAAAAAATAAATAAATATTTTTTTAAAAATGGAGTGTGAATTCTTGTCTGGCTTCTCTGTGAAGAGTTTTCTGAGAGGTCTGGAAAATTATTTATCCATGAATATCTGAGTCGATGCCCTTTTGAATGGCTAAAGCGTGGGTCATCTCTTCAGTAGGGTGGGCAACTCTGCACAGTCTATAGGGAATTTTCCTTTCCTTTTTTCCTTGTTACAATTTTAAATTAGATTCTTTATAATGAAGCATGTTTGGGGGGTTCTGCCAAGAAAGTATACTGTGTTATTCCAAAGCTCACTGCCTCAATAACCAATGTTTCTGTAGCTGAATGATAAACTAATGGTCCTGAATCAGTGATCCTCAAGCAGGAATAATTTTTCAAGGCCTGGAGACAGTTTTGGAGTCTAGTAAGTGATTGAGGGATTATAACATCCTATAATGAACAGAACACCTCCCACAGCAAAAATTGATCTGGCTCCAATTGCCTTTCTGAACTTGCAACACAGCTTCTCACATGCACTGGAACAGGAAGCAGAGCGCTCGGGCCAGAAGGAGGATCAGGCTCTCATTATTGCAGGATCACATCCCCTGACCAACCTCTTCCAGGCAAGCCTCCCACAACCCAAAGATTCCATAATCTTCTAAAGAGCACCACCTGCTAGAGAATCAGTTTTCAAACATATGAGCCTGTGGGGGACACTTCACATTGAAAGCATAAATATTGCTTTTAAGGAATCTATGCTAAAATGAGGTGTACAAAATATTATGTAGAAAATTATTGTTGGAAAATGAATACTTCAATATTTTAGAAATTAAAATAATTTCCTGAAAAGCCTATTGGCTTCTACTTATTGATGTCTTCATTCTAAGACCATACATGTTGCATGAGCTTTTCCAAACTATGGGGACAAACATCTACTCACCCCATATAGGGCACCAAAGACAGACCAAAGAAACAATTTGACACAAGTCTAACTGGTGAACCAACACATTCACTGGGCTTACTTACAGGCCCATGGATGAATATTACTTACAGGGGCATGTATGCCCCCTAAACAGCTGCATGATTAGAAAATCTTACCACAGCGTGGATGACCACTTCCTGTGGCTACATAGATGGACTGCCCACTTCACTTTCTCACACTCTGCATATACTGCGTACTCCCAAGACCATGTGCAGTTTGGGCAGAATTACATGCAGCTGTCAGGGACATGCAGAAGAGAGTGACTGATATCTCAGGTGAGAGTCTGATGCCCCCCCCTTATTCCCTCCTTCTATGATGAAACAAGAGACCCAACTTGAGGATCACTCATGAACAGTTGCAGTTGCTTTGATGAAAGGCATAATGGCTCTTCTGTTCGGGGGGTGGTGTTCTGCACTAATACGTAATCTCGCACATGATACATTCAGGATTATTACTATACATGTTCTATGAATTATTGCTTTTTCAAATAGAGCAAAAATTACAAAAATACTGAGTTGCTCCTGAAACCATCACAAAAGATAAAAAGTTATTTTGTGTCTCTTCTCTGGATAATCCAGTTTTGGAAGTAGGGTTTGCATTGCTCTCTCAGACATACATTTTATTGGTGGGTGTCCAATAGTAAAGAATGATGAAAACAAACAAATGTAATTTAAGATTTCGAAGGCCACTTTTACTACTAGATTTAGGAGTTTTGGACTCAAAAATCAAGAGACCACTATCTTCTGATAGCTCCAAATACTTCAGATGAGAAGAAAACTGTACCGTAGACTGCTTGTTTTCAAATGATCTGCAGGATCAATAAAACAGTTCAGCTCACATATTCAATATTGAGAGATCAAAAGTCACTGTTATAATAGCTAATTTCATTTTTCACACTTGTACACTTTCTGTACCGTAGAGAAGCTATAAAAGAACTCCGTATACCATTTTCCAAGTGATGCACGTGTGTGTGGTTCCGATTGAGTCAGGGTCTCACGCTATACCCCAAGCTGATCTGAAACTCACTATGTAAGGCATGCTGACCTTGAATTTATGGGGACCCTTCTGCTTCAGCCTCTTGAATGCTGGGATTACAGGCTTGAGCTACCATAATCGGCAATGAGCCTATATTTACATGGAGAAAAGAGAAAAGACCCTTTTCATCGCAAAGGGCATCAGAGTATTTACTAATGACTCATCCTTTAACGTGTCAGCATTACTGCTGCATTCTTCAAACAGTGGTCTGAGGAAATGTTGGGATTTGTTCTACAAAGGAATTCTTGAAGTCAAAATTATTTTCATCTGGGCACAGTGGGGCACACCTGTAATCCAAGTACTTGGGAAACTGAGGCACTGGAATTGCAAGTTCAAAGCCACACTAGCCAATTCTAGGCCAGCCTAGACAATACCATAAGACTGTGTTTCCAAATAACCAAAAATATTTTATGAGAACATTTTTGTATATTTTCACTCCCATTCTTCCAAAAGTGTACAGGAGTGTTTGCCAGAGATTATGTGTTGGTTTATAGTGTTATCATAGAGACACCTATAGGAATGTGGTCCTGTATTTTGAAATATTCTCAGCTCATGGGCTGCGGAGATGGTTCTGTTGGTAAAATGATCGTCAAGTAAGCATAAGGCCCCGAGTTTGATGCCCAGAACCTGTGTGAAAAAACTGAGCATGGTGGTGTACATTTATCATCCCAGTGTTGGAGAGACTGAACTAGGTGGAGTCTTGCGGTTTGCTGGCCAGCCAGCCTACCCTAATAAATGAGTTCCAGGCCAAGGAAGAGATGATGTTTCAAAAATAGGATGCATGGTACCTGAGGAATCATAGCAGAGGTTGATCTCTGTCCTCCACATGCACAAACACATAAACACACAGAGACACAAACACACAAAGTCTCAATTTTAATTCTTAATTCAATTAATAGCAACAGATAAAACCTGTATAAAAACATGCCTTTGGAGCCCTCAATAATTGTTAAGAATATGAAGGGGTTCTCGGGCAAGAACATTATGGAGAGCACTGGTTTAACAACTACTGAGGAAATAAGTCAGGTTCAACAAAGTTTCATGACTGGGATATTTTTATTGGTTTGTAGATATCGAGGGAGTGAGTGGACACATGGATTCTGTGGCAAAGCTAGAAAGAAGCAGGAACAATTGTTTCTGAATTCTTGTTTGAAGTCCGGAGTCTAAGATGGAGCCTTACAATTGTGTGGCAATTGCCGTTTCAGTCAGGATCATTCTTTGTTAACGGACTCTTATTCACTGCAGGGTGTTTAGCAATATCACTGGTCTCCCTCCTCCCAATGCCAGTAGCAGTCCCTAGTTGCAACAACCAAAAATGACTCAAGACATTGCCAAATGTCCTGTGGGTGGCTGGTTGCCCAGTTGAGACCCACTATCTCTTAAGGCAGATTCTGATGTTTGTAACAGGACATTGTCCAGAATTTTGTCACACAGCCATTCCTAACTGTAAATAGGCTGGTAACATAATATTTATTCTAGGTGGGTTGGTGCCAGCTGACATAGGATGTTCTGTTTCTGTGGCAGAAGAAAAGAACAAGTATTTGGGGATAGCTCCAAGTCTCCATCCTACATGGAAAGGGAATCTATGATTGAAATGTTTGTGATGGCGATAGCACATTCTAGAAGGACAAAACAAGTCATTGGATTTTACTGGTGTCCAGGTATAGGAACTTGGAGTCTCTTCAATTGAAAGAATTCTATTTGGTCATTTCATTTTTTCTAAGACCCTATTATGCTATTATTTGAGAGTCCGGCATACCATTTATTATCACTTAATAATGCAAGGTAAAAAATTCAAATATCACAGACAAATATAAACACAGTTGTGCAGGGTCTTTGCTTTCTCACAGTCAACATTTGGTCTATAAATATGGGGTTTTGATGAACATTTTTCCCGTAGAGTTTAAATTGTTTTCCAACTTCCGCTAAGGATTTACCATTTTTCTTGTTGTCTATTGTTCACAAAAGAAAGAAGATGCTTATCTCTTAAACAAAGTTAGCATGATCCGGGTGGGGACTTTTACAAAGCAGGGTCTGAGTCCAGATTCAAGTTTAAGAAGTTTATTTGAGTAAAACAAATAGAGTAGAGGCATGAGGCTGGGACAGAAGAAAGGCAATAAACACTATACTGGGGAGCACCTCTCCTTAGACAATGGTGTACAATCTCATTAGGGAACCTTGTGAGCAAGGATGGAATAGGCTTCAGAATAATCCCACAATCAGTCACAGATGCTGAGATATTCACTCTCCAAATTCCGTGTACCTTTAGACCATGGTTACATCTATGGGATGTCCTCCCTGGAGCTTCCAGCCTGCCCTGTGTTCTCTGGCCAGGAGAAAGCTCTTAAGTAGAGAGCTCCATGTGTTTGCAGTAGGACGGCATTGAAATGGACTGGCACTGTGGGTACTGTGGGGATGTGGGCATTATCAGCAGTGTTCCTTTCACCCTGTGTGCTGGTCATTGGCTTACTTCACTCACCACACTCTGGCCCACCAGGCTTGATGCCCATTACCTTTTGGGATGATCAAAGTTGCATAGGCAAAGGAAAAGAAGCTGAAGCAGGACCTCAAGAGGAAGTGGGTGAAACCGTGCATATTGAATGCATGATGAAGAAATTTCACCAACTAGATAGCCAGGAAGACCAACACATTGACAAATATATATAGTTATCTTTTAAGAACCATAGCCATCTTGTTTAAATTCCAGCTCAAAATAAATCTGTAGAGCAATAGTGGGAAATTAGTGTTCTGTTCATTGTTTGCCTTGGACATAACATAGGTTCATCCAATGTTGAATGTTACTCAAAAGCATCTTTGACCCATACTGTGAGATGTAAACCAGACCATAGTTGGGATAACTTAATGAACATAGCTCATAGCCAGCTTTTGCTTCCACACATAAGGAGGATGGGCAGATGTCCTGAAAGTGTTCCTGTGTACGTTTGTCAACACTATTAACTATGAATACAGGCTCAAGGAGTGTTATTGCATTCTGCTGGATTCCTCAAGAATGCTTATTATTTTGAGCATAAGGAAAACAAACAACTTCATGAGAAACCAAGTGCTCATCTGTACAAATCAGTTGAATCCACATTGTATAGTACCACCTTAAAGATTTTGGATCTATTCCATGGAAGATTTATGCAGCTTTTCCAAGATAATATGACCATCTCCAGGTGAATGGAAATTTTTCCAGAAAGCAAATGTTAGTTTACAGGAAGGATATGATAAAGAACTAAAGACTTTATTGACAATGGGGAAGTACATCACAGTATGTGGGGGAAGGAGGGTAAGATGTGTTTTAAGATGGTCATAGTAGCAATGATCAGATGATAGAGAACCTGGAGAAAAAGAGTCA
>NW_008355477.1:3044266-3085302 GCF_000622305.1 Nannospalax galili
ATATATGACTTGATTTGTATCTTAGGTTGAACTTGAACCTCTCCTGTTTCTGTATCCTGAGCATTGGACTTACAGGTATGTGCCACAATACTCGGTTTTTGGGGTGCTAAGGCTGTAACTCAGGGCTTCATTTATGCCAAGCAAGCCCTGTACTAGCCGAATTACACCCCCAACTACCTCTCGTTTCTATTTTATTTCTATGAGCCTTCATGATTACAGAAAGGAGGTATATAATACATATCAAAGTATCTCTAATATATGGTTAAAATATAAAATTACTATGATTCCAGAAGAGTAAGGAGAAATAAGGAGCAAGAAAATAAGATGATTATATTAAATGCTAGAAGTGCTTGTATGCACACAGGAGGACCTGAGTTAAAATCCCCAGAATCCATGTAAATAGTCAGTGTGGCCACACCCACACTACAGTTATGCACATATACAAATGTACAGTACATGATACTCTACCTACACTGTACAGTGAAGTAGGTAAAGTTCTCCATATGTAGGTTGCTACTTACAAAATTGAGCTATGTAAAAAGTGAAATGTGTGTACTGGATTTCAAAAACTAATAGGGAAAAATTCCAACTGTATCATTCATGTTTTATATAAATGACATGATAAAATGGTAATATCGTCACTATATTGGGAATAGAATATAGTTGAAAAAATTAATTTCATTGGGCTTAAGCTTGTGCACCTCTTGTGCAGGCTGCCACAAATGTTGTGAGTTCATATGTGCAATTGCCCTCTTGTGTCCATAAAACACCGTTTCGTTGTAGTCATCCACCACTTCTGACTATTACAGTCTTTCTGTCCTCTCTTCCATATGGATGTCTGAACGCTGGCAGAAGGAGGTATGATATAAATGTCTCATTTATGACCGAGCACTCTGCAGTGATCTGGAAGGATTTGGGGTGGGGTTCTGAATATAATCAAAATACATTGTATGAAATTCACAAAGGACCAACAAAAATGGACATGTGCTGCTGGTTAATGTGTTCTGTACGCACTAAGGAAGCTACACTCATAACATCTCCACAGTGTGGTAGTCTAACAAAATGCACATAATAGCAAAACTAGTTGACATGTTCAAGACGGATAGGGGAAATAGATTTTAAATTACATATAGTCTCCTATTTCGGGGTCATGCCATATTTCCATCAGACACGGATGTTCTATATCAGGTTCAGCATCAATGTTTCTCAACTGGGGATCATTTTGTGCTGTGGGGGACATTCAACGTGTATGGAGACAGTTACGGTTTTCTTGACTGAAGGGAAGAGAGTATTCCTAGGTGCCTATTAGAGTCTTGAGGCCAGGGATGCAGTGTACAATATAAATGACAATCTGCACATCAAATGTGTTACCTTGCCCCAAATGATAACAGTGCTGAGGCTGATCACTCTGCCATCCACCGTGGTTCTTGGGTGCTGGATGCCCAATAGGGAGCTGCCTAAGTATGAGGATGGAAAGATTTTCCTTAGAGCAGAGACGGGGGAACCCATCACATCATCACTTGATGTGTTTTGGAGAGTCAGCAGGCAATACCCCACACACCTTATATTGATGTTATTTAATTCCCATGAAAGCAACGGTGATTGATGTAAACCGTATCTCCTTCTTATGGATCAAATTAACTGTGGCTCTCTTATTCAAGCTATTACAGTTGGGAGGGGGTAGATATAAGTGCAAGTTAGTTGTCCTCGGTGTCTTAGATAAGCTTTTTCCACTATAGAGACAGGAGGTGTGCTCAGCTCTCCTGAGTCCATTTCTTCTGAATTAGACCATGTAGCCGATCCCTCACCTTGACCATTTCCATCTTCCAGTTCTTTGTCCACACTATAGTAATCTTTCCAAACTACCTATATCTTTTTACATTCCTTTCATACCCTCAGAATACATTCTTCACCCTTTTGCACAGCCTATGAACTGAATCACATTCAATAAATTTTTTTGTTAAGGATGCACAATTTATTTTATACTAAGCATGGTAAGAATCACAAAATTACTTCAGGATGACTGTCATTAAATAGAAAAGTTGCTTGACGACAAGACAGCACTGCTGATGTTTTGATCTGTAAACCAAGCTCTTTAGGGCAATATTTTGTTTGTGCAGCACAGAACCCATGATTATATGGGTAAAAACATATTTGCACAGTTAAGTAATTATCAAAGCAACATAAGTTTATTGAATAGTATTTTAATTTGGAAGTTAGATAGGGATAGCTATATTATTTTTGCTTTAAATCTTCAAATGATCGGTTCTTTTGAGGGAAGATCTCTGATTCCTATCTTTTTCCACATTTTTAGAACTATTAGTGAACCTAGCAACAATCTTGGGTTGGTCCACCTTAATGAATTTGCATTTTAAGCGCCACCTGCTGGGAATTAGCAGAGATATTAGGCACACTATATTTTAAAATGTACTGAAATGTTTCCTGATTTAAACCATGAATACAGAGTATAAAATGGTTTCTCTTTAAATATACATATTCCTACATCTTCTTTGCTTAGTTTACTTTCTGTTCTTGCATCTAAACCTCATATAATAAAAATAATATTGGTATTACTTGGACTAAATATTATTTCCTGAAACTGATGAACTTTTAAACCTGGGAAGAATTGCAAAAGAAAACAGCTTGTTTCTGTGTAAGCTCTCTGTGAGGCTGTTTTCTGTGTGTCCTTCCTAATAGTGACACAGGCTTCTCTTCACTTACAGGGTAGTGAGCTGCCAGGGCCGACATCAGCACGCTCTCTATGACGGCCAGATGGAAAACATTTCAGTCTTCATGTACTGTCTAGTCTCTGGCCTAACTATTCAATTGAACTTGTGTAGTGTGAACACAGCTGTAGGCAGTATGTAAATGAGCAAGTGTGGCTGTGCACCAGGACAATTTTAGTTTGGGATGCTGAGATCTGAATTTCATATGGTTTTCATGAGACTTTCTTCCTTTTGGGTTTTTCTTCAATTAGTAAAATGTAAAAAACATTCTTACTAGCCAGGCTGGAGTTTGTCATGCCCTGTCTTGAGGTCTGGCATTGTTTCCTTACAACAAGAGGGTGAAGAAAGAAGGATCTTGCCTGGGAGGGATTTCTGGGCCAGCCTGGGTGAGGTATACTGTCAGATTGACCAGGACTCAATCACAAGACTACAGCCAAGCAGAAGGTTAGGTTTGGTGGTCACTTAGCAAGCTCTGAAAAAAAAAACAGGACAAACTGCTGCTTTGAAACTAAAATTAAAATTTCTACCAGACATGGTAGGGCAGGGCAGGCTTATAATCTGAGCTCTTGGGGAGCTCAGGCAGGAGGATGATGAGGACTGAGTCCAGCCTGGGGTTGGTTCATAGCAAGTTCAAGGTCAACCTAGGTTACCTAGCAAGATCATGTCACAAACAGCCCTCCCCAGTCTCTCCAAATATAATTTAATTCAGTCATTCACTGTTAGTTGATGCAGTTTCTTAGCTATATTCTTCATAAACTATTTGGAGGCATTGATTTTAAAGACAAAATCTTCCGGTGAACATGTTCAGTAACATGTGTTATAAATACCAAAGAACTTGGCTAAGAAATGACATTAACTTGAAAAGAATGAATTAGTGAACAACTGGAATTGTATTTTTGAAGAAACAATGTAAACTCTATTAGAGACAGTGACCAAACTGCTGTGTGTTCACATGATTAAGAAAAAGGATCTTTTGAACCTCAGGTCAACATGCCTTTATCGACCTGGTGTCATGGTTGGTTGGAGCAGTCCTTTTCAAAGGAAGGGATGTGTGTAGTCCTGTAGGGATGTGATATCAGAGATTCTGCTGTTGTGGATCAGAGGACGTGAGCACACATAAAGCACTCAAAGTTAGAATACTGCATTTGGGATTTTGAGTATGAGGTGTTGTTATGAGTCTGAGGTCAGCCTAAGTCACATTAGGGAGACCTTGTCTTTAAAAAGTGAACAACTGGAATTGTATTTTTTAAGAAACAATGTAAACTCTATTAGAGACAGTGACCAAACTGCTGTGTGTTCACATGATTAAGAAAAAAGGATCTTTTGAACCTCAGGTCAACATGCCTTTATCGACCTGGTGTCATGGTTGGTTGGAGTAGTCCTTTTCAAAGGAAGGGATGTGTGTAGTCCTGTAGGGATGTGATATCAGAGATTCTGCTGTTGTGGATCAGAGGACGTGAGCACACATAAAGCACTCAAAGTTAGAATACTGCATTTGGGATTTTGAGTATGAGGTGTTGTTATGAGTCTGAGGTCAGCCTAAGTCACATTAGGGAGACCTTGTCTTTAAAAAAAAAAAGGTAGATTACTATGCTAACAAGAGCAAGGCCAATTTCTCTTCTGTAATCTTATGTGCACTTGGCTTTAATGATAAGACATCGTGTAGCTGTCTAGATTTTGTATTTGAAAAGGAGGGTTCAGGGGCTGAAGAGATGGCCGAGCAGTTAAGAGCACTGACTGCTCTTTCAGAGGACCTGGATTCGATTTTCAGCACTCACATGGTGGCTAACAACCATCTGTAACTCCGGTTCCAGGCAATTTGATGCCTTTTTTGACCTCTAGAAGCATTGGACGACACGGGTGCACTTACACACATGCAGGCAATACATTCATATAGATAAAATAAAAATAATAAATATTTTTAGAAAGGATTGTACAAAGAGCATTAGCTGAGACTCAAAGTTTAGGATAGTTATGGATTATAACAAATTTTTTTAGGAATAAATTTCAAACATAGGCATTAAATATCTAATATAGTTTCAGTTTTAAAAATAAATCCTTTACTATGAACCCTTGTCATTCAACTAAGCTGATAAATAGGAAAGGAATGTATATCCAGGAAAGAAAGGAAAATGAAGCCTGGGGAAGAGAGAAAGAGGGATTTCCACACAACTACAGAATGCCGTGGTTTTTTGTTTTGTTTTGTTTTGTTTTTTTTGGCTTCATATTATGTTTCACTTTGCCAGCAGAGGGCAGAAAGGCCCCATACTAAGACCCACAAAACTTAATGTTTGCTTTTTAACATTTTCAGAATGTTGTGACGCACAATGCCTTAAAAACAAGCAAACCAACTAACTCATTAACCATTGACAGAGTTGAAATCTTAATTTATAGAAAAGAGCAATAAACCAGGAGTCAAAGAAATGAATCTGAATTTAGAATGTGCTTGCAATTCATGCATGCAAGCCTTAGAAACCTGAAAGAGAACCACAAAGCTTAATAGACGCTGTTGCTTTAAGAAACGTGGCATATTTGTTCATTAGTTAAATATAGATGCAAAACTACAAAGCATTCAGGACTTGGGCTCTCTTGCATGGATATCTTGCTAAAATGGTTTAGTTTTAGGGAGGTTAGGGAAGGATGTCTACAAAAAGACCTGGAATTCACAGCCTCACTGTTCATTAGGGCCTATTCAAAGCATTCCAAGAATTTGTTGATAACATTCTATAGATTAAAAGAACAGACGATCCCTTCTATAGTTTCTTGGAAGCCCTGTGGGCCCTGCTGGGTAACCTTCCTTGCAGAATCTATGCAGTGAAACATGAGGATCAGTGTGTGCGTGAATAATCATGACATGTGCGTGACTAAATGGCATGGGAAGATGTGCCCTATACTTCATTGGAAGGGTCTTATCTCCCTCTGTGCTGAAGGGTTGATAGGTTTAACATTTTATATAATTGAACCTCCCAAGGAACCATCGTCTTGTCTATTAGTAGCATCATCTGCTGAATGAAAGTTTAGTAAGTAGCTCAGTGTAGTCCCTGTAGCATTTAATAATACTTGGGAAGCAGGAAACACACACACACACACACACACACACACACACACATTGTTAGGACCAATTTTCCTTTTGTGTTTTTCAACAGTTATATCAATGGTTTCCAAACTTTTTGTTATAGAAATTCCCATTTTAACCTCTCACAAGTCAATTTGGTATTTTAAGCTTATTGTCTAAAAAGCATATATTGATAGGGACTATTATATTATATTCTTTGAAATGAATTACTGCGATTTTTCACAATAGCATCAACTGTCACCTGAAAAAATACTACAATACATATACTGAGATAAATTCTTTCTGCCTCTCTCACCAAGCTCACCCACCTGCTAAGCTGATCTTATTCTCCATGTTCAGACTATCAAATGAGGAACAAAGACCACATAGCTTCACACATTATAATCTATAGCAGGGCTCAAAAGAATAAAAATATTTCATACCATTAAGTTCTCCCAGAAGGAAGTGATGAGATGAGAAGTTGAGTGAAAAAAATTTAGTTCGGAGAAGATCCCAAGAAACACTGATCCCTCTGCCATCTGTGCTTCTTTGGTTGGGGATCTAAAACAATGGGATCCAAGTTGAAGGAGTTTCCTTTTCCTGAATGCCAAAACGAGCTCAAAGGAAAAGAGGCAATAGAGGGCAGGGAGAGATGCAAGGTCAAGGAGGAGTGGAGCATCAGGGATTCTGTGCTGGATCATACGGATACTTTTGATATCGTGTTGTCTTCCATATGAAGGTACGTTGTCAATATGTGAAACTCTTGACCCTCTCTGCTGCCCCTGTGTACTCCTCATATCCATCCTACAGCAGAATAGCAAGGAAATGGGAAAGTGGTGGGGAATCAGACCCAGGGAGACACACTGAACACAGCTGGCTTCCTTGCTGCTTGAGGAGCTGATGCTGGTTGAGTACAGCTGTCTCCAGTCTCCCAGAACTCCCCATAGGGATTGGGTCGCAGTTACCCACTACCGGTAGTATTTGCTTACTGATGCACTGTGAATTAGCTGTCCTTCCATCCCTGTTGAATTTCTGTCCCTTCCCGATGTATCTTCGGATCTCCTCTCACAATCTTTATGTGCAAGTCTCATGTTCCCATCTGTGTCTGGACAAACTCAATGGTAAAATTTGGACTGAGAAGGTTTTTATATTTTTGTACCCTACCATGGATGCCAGTATGAGAAAAGATGAACTCACAGTTTCTTTACTGATACTCTGTGCCTTGATATTAGTCCAGCCTTTGGAAAGCTAGCAGGTTGGTGAGCCTGGGTAATATCAGGTCCAGACAGAGGGGACCATGTAGTTACTAACAACATCGGTAAACAGAGCCTGACATTGATTAATTACTCCTGAGCAGATTTTTTCCTCTGTAAATTTTGTTCATTGTAAATAATCAACAGAATTTCTTCTGTACAGTACAAGGTGAATAACCAGTGTCCTTCAATGCATTCTCTCTGGCAATTGTATGCCCTTCTCCTTGAACTAAACTATGAAAGATAAATAGAATTATTTTAGTTTGTAAAAAGGTTATGTAATAATTAAACAGAACAATGAATCCACTCAGTCTCATGCCAGGATTATGGAGTAGAAAATCAGTAGCTGGGAGCCCTAATTTCTGTCTGACATTTCTTAGTCTGATTTTCCTTATAGACCAAATAATCCCTCAGAATCCATTTACCAATAAATATCCCCAAGACTTTCCATCAATAAAAGTCCCAGGTTCAAGTGTAGTGAAGAAAGGGATCTAACCTGACTGACACATTTTAGCACATCGAATTTCCTACTCATCCACCCCTGGAAAGAGCAACGTGGTCACACAGCACCGTGAATGTCTCTAAAGGTGAGTATGTGATCAGGATAGGTTAGACCAGCCGTGGTTCTCATCTGTGATGAGTTTGTCTCAAGTGATATTAAAGTATGGACACATTTTTGGATGTTATAACTGGGTTCTATTGATTACCTTCTTTCTAACCGGCATGACATTTGGGGCACAAGAATTCTTAGTTGTTCAGAAGTTGTCTTATGGATTGGGTGATATTCGTAAGAACTCCTACCTATGAGATGACACTACCACATCTCTTGCTAGGAAAAAAAATTGTTTTGGGTTATGAATGAATAAGTGAAATAGGTAATGCCAGTTTCATATTTGAACATGATAAGTTAAGGGAGTGGAGGGATGGGATGTTTGCATGATAATGTCAAGCAAAGAACTTGGATACATTTGGATACTATCTTTATAGTCACGACAGTGGAACCTATGGTGGTAAATAGGGTCATGGTAATTGATGACACAAAAGAGACTGAGAAGAAAAGGTTAAAAGCAGAACTTGGTGATGTCAAATGGGTTATCAACTCGAATTCCTTACCCATCCCTGTATCCACATCTTTGCAGGCATTGAACTTCCACTCAGTAAAAGGACTATAAGGCAGAGATAAGTTAGAAGTGACAACATTCCAGTTTTAATGACCTAAACCCTAAGGAGCTTTGTATATAGTTTGCTTGTCCTCCTGAGATTGCCAGGAAAGAATTGCCTGGACCAACTCACTTTCTTGAGTTAAAGATGAGTAACATGGAGCAGGGTCCAGCCTAGATCAGCTATCCCTAACTTACCTGGGAGACTGATAAGCTGAATGAATGCCTGTTGTTCTATCATGATGCACCCCTGAACACTGGTGATTTTTGTTATTGTTATGGTTATTTAGCCCCATTTTTCTTGTTGTTATAGTTACATAGAATGAATTTTGAGTTTTGAAGAGAAGTGTGCCTATAGGCAGTGAAGATTATGGTCCAAAGAATAGTAACCAAAGCTGTGAAAGTGAACCTGGAAATGTTTTTATCTGTAGTTCTGAGGAAGAGCTGACACTATGATACAGGAAGAGAGATGGAGTGCAGAGGGAAAACTCGGGGAAGCTATACACTTTGGACCTGAAAAACTAGCAACTAAATCTTGTTTTTACTATTTACAAGCAGGGTGGTCTTGAACAAGATATGTTCCTCAATGTCCTCATCTGTAAAATGGAGGAAATAACACCTGTGGAAAGAGGTGTTATTTTAAGGAATAGATGACTTAATCACAGTAGATGTTAAATCTAGCATAACACAGTGCTCAGTAAATGCTAGCTATTTTCAAAGAAACTCACTATGATAGCTAAAATATTGCAGTCACATTCTGAGTCTGATACTTGAAATGTCTCTTTAAGGAAAGGTTTGCTTCTCAAGAGAAAAGAAGGAAGAAGCCAGTGGCTGGGGAGAGGAAGGAGTACAGTATTGCTCTTTAACAGGGACAGTTTCATTTACCGGTGATAGTTGCACAAGAATGTGAATGTAGCTAATGACACTGTAGTGCAAACTTAACAATGGCTAAAATGACAAATTTTATATGTCATACATGTCACTAAAGTTAAAGACAAAAAGATTTTGAACTAAAGGTAACAGTGATAAAATGTAACACTTTGGAAATAACACGTAGACTAATTTCTCAACCCCTGAGTTTTAGATCTGAGACAGTTCTGAGTAACTGCTTTTGCAAATGAAAACATAAGCTCACATAGCCAAAAGTTCCCTACAAACAGGAATCACCATGTTAGACTGACAAGAAATACTTGGCTTGTGTCTATTATCAACCATCAACTTCTGCAAGAAAGTTGTGAGTCTTCATTGAGGATTTCATATTTGGGGTACTTTTTGGCAATGCAGAATGGGGTCTTTTGATTACACCCCAATAATTTAATCTTCATTTCTTGTTTATAGAAAGAAACCCCAGTACAGTTTCACAAATCAATGAGGTTTTGAGATAAATTCCAACTAGATTTTAGAGAATGTTTTGTGCAAATTGTTTACCGCTCCCAAAGAGGACAGATTTCTTCCATTACTAATTTGTATGAATCATTTTGTAATAAACAAGATGATTGTATGCCCACGACAATGACACATTTGGTTCTTTTAACTCAAAATATTTTTTAAAAGAACAAAAATAAATAAATAAATAAATAAATAAATAAATAAATAAAAGTGAAACATTAAGGAGATAAACATCCAAAAAGTATTTGAAAAGGCAAAAGTTTCATGGCCTACAGTTTTAGACACACTTCAGAATCTTGAACAAGATATTGAAGAGAAGTTTGGTGGCTAAAAGGGGGAGGGGCATATTTTATGCCCCAGTTGCTACTCAAACTGATAATTGAAAGAAAGCAAACATGACAGTGTAATTGACCCTGGGCCTTGGGACAGACTTCACCAGCGGGTAACTTTTCCACTAGATTATTAGTAACAGGTATTGGAACAATTTCAAAACGTTCTCTGTGCCCTTAATGACCTATACCCCGACAATTTATTTTCTGAGAGAAATGCGGGTTCTGCTTGTAAGGAAATTGTAATAGACTTGGGAAAGGTCGATAGGCATCAAAGCAAGATAATCTATCTAGGATGGAATAGATAATCCCAACCTATTTCGGGTCCACATCTGACATTACTAATTGATTTCAGCATGCTGCTGCTGAGTAGATATACAGTCTCGACTCTTCAATGCTGTGCACCAAGCAATCACTGTTAGTTGCTTAAAATTTTTTTTCCTGTCACATGAAACCCATTGTTAAAGTATTGTTAAACCCAACACAAAGTATCTATGTCGTTAAGTGCACTGAGAAAGGAGAAATAATGTGATATATAGTTTTCTGGGGA
The DNA here is from genome assembly GCF_000622305.1 of Nannospalax galili. Lineage (NCBI taxonomy): Eukaryota > Metazoa > Chordata > Mammalia > Rodentia > Spalacidae > Nannospalax > Nannospalax galili. The sequence continues at coordinate 3,054,729 of NW_008355477.1, forward strand.
GTGGTTAGCAGGAGCAAATGCACAGAGGTGGATCTCTCTCTCTCTCTCTCTCTCTCTCTCTCTCTCTCTCTCTCTGTGCACAAAGTATGAACAAAAAAGAGGACAATATTGAGGTGACTCAGTAGATATAAGAACTTCCGGAAATGAATGGGTCAAATTAAGAAGATTGAGAAAATCACATACAGCACTTTAGGTTTTCTAAGCTAAGGACAGAGTATTATTCCATACATGAAAGATGTCTGTTCATACCAAATAAGTAAAAAATGTGGTAGGTCAATTTGTCATCATAGGCAGTGAGCCTCAGTGGTGGTGATTTGGCCCCCATGAGAATATTAAGAAATGTCTGAGGACACTCTTGTTTGCCATAAGTGGGGACAGGGTGTCTGATAGTGTCTGATGGTGGAAGCTAGAAATGCTCTTTTGATGACCAGAAGAATCCCCCACAATAATTATCTTCTCCAAAATATTAGTCCTACTAATAATTTTATAATACGTAACACCAAATATCAGTGATTTAGCCAAAGCCAACCATACAGAAAGACACAAACATGTGTTTTAGGTCAGATGAAAGTCTCTTTTCAGATAGTCATTCAGGAATTCATACAGTTCCTTTCATCATGCAAAGCACATGTGGACACTACAGCCGGCATGGAAGGAGAAGGGTAGTGAGTTTAGAAAGAAGACACACTTGCTCTTGCCTGCTTTTGGTCCAAAAGTGACCCATCGTTTTTACCCACATTCCTTTGGAATGAATTACTTCCAGGATTTGACTTAGATGAATAGTAGATGGAAAACACAGCTTAGTGGGACCTGGGAGTGATATACTTAGTTTCTGTCACATGGTAAGGAGCTGTATCAACAGTCACGGAGGAAACTGTTACAAAACAACTTCCGTGGAAAGTTGTTAACTGCTGGGTGCGTGAGAGCATAAAGACAACATGAGACTTAGTGAGATATCTCATTTACAAAGGAAAAGAGCCCAATGTAAGTCAACAATGGCCAGCCTGGCAAGCTGCACATTCCTACTTAACTATAATCACTTTGAAGTTAGTCTTGAATATTATTCTTCTTTGAAGTTTCAGCTGACTTGGGCACCAGTTCATATTAGAATGTATAGGTATGTAGGACTAGAGTTTAGAACCAAATCTTGTGGGATTTTCTGTTATTAGTGCTGGCAGTCTGTGTTTGATTGGGGCGGGGGTGGAGATTCCTGTAAGAGAATGATGATTTAAGATTTAGAACATGGTGGGTTTTCAGTAATGATAAAATAGTTGAACAGAGCTGGGTCTTAAACCATATTAGATAAAAGTACAGTATTAGAGCTGTGGTTGGAATTCAATCATTAGTTGAGGGAATTTCACTGCTATATAGATGTAGCCCAGGCTAGCCTTGAACTCATTATCCTCCTGTCTCAGCCTCTCAATTGCTGGAGTTTAAGGTGTTACCATACCTGGCTCTGATTACTAACGGTTTGTTGAATGCGCAGATCAATCTGCATTTGTATAAATGAGATAATAATTTTCCATTGCATCAGAGTGTGAAGAAACCTGATTCTTATATGACTATGTATCAGTTATCAATTGATGTATAACAAACCATTCAGAACCTCTGTGACTTCTAACAACAGGCATTTATCATTGCTCATGTCATGTGTAAGTCATCTACATTTTACTTCTGGTCTTATCTCGCGTCATTCACTTACACACATTCAGCCGTGCAAGTCGCTGGAGTTGTTTCTGCTGATTTTGGCTGACTCTCATATTGAGAAAACTGGGTTCATTTACAGATTCCCATCTTCTTTGTGTTTCATGTGGGGGTCAGTGGTTGATTTGGGGTGTCTTTCTCATTTTCAACCTTATTTGTTGAGATGGGACCTCCCTCTGAACATGGAACTCACTGATTAGGCTAGGCTGGCTGGCCAGCAAGTTTCAAGGATCAACATGTCTCTGCCTTCCAAGCACTGTGAATAAAGGTGTGTGCTAGCACACTTGACTTCTTACATGGTTCTGGAAATCTGAACTTAGGTCCTCATGTTTATGCAGGAAGCAGGTTATTGTCCAAACTATCTCCCCAGCTGGGGATCTTTTATCAGACTCTCCTGGAATTTTCTCATGGTATAGGTGAGGATCCTTGAGAGAGAACGGAAACATTCTTGACCTTTTAAAGTATAGAATCAAAATCAAAGCCACCATCTAACGGCCAAAGCAATGCCAAGGCCATCTCAGATTCAACAGTAGGGAAACAGGCAGACTTTTGATGGCAGTAATTGTGATGTCACCTTTCAAAGGATGTGGATAGGCAGAGGCATTAATTGATGCCATCAATAAACTAATCTGCAACCATTTGGAAAGTTACAAAATAAGCATGGAGATAGGATGCTAAGCTTGGCTTACTTATTTCTGAGCATTTGATTCTCCAGGTCAATCCAAAAATAATTTTGAAGTCATTTTTTATATTATACTTACATATAAAATAATCCATTTAAAAAGCCTGGTGTATTCTCTACATTCTAAAAATAGCTGTCAGACTAGCCAAATTTCCTTATAAGGTAAATCCTTACTTAGTGTACCACAAGTATACCCTAACCAGTTTCATGTCATGGTACATAAAGAATGTAACTGTAATCCTGAGACACACTCGTGTAAAAGAACAAGACTGTTGTTAGTTGTGAGGCTTGGCCTTAGGGGCTCTTCCTATTTCATGTCTGGTTTGAAGAATCAAGTGATTATCATATTCACCTACCTGCCACCTACCTGCCAGTAGGGTGGGTGAGGTAGGATGCTCTGGAATGGATTAAAGTATGAATGCTTCCAGTTAATCTCATTCCTTAATTACAGTGGCTGGAGTAGAAGTCAGGCCTGTAGATTCTGAATACTTAGTGCTTTCCAGAAAAAAAAAAAAAGTCTTCACAGACATATCACTAAATCACCAGGTGTTTATCAAATAGTTTCTCTTTTTTAGAACTATACAAGGCTCTTGTAGGGAAGGCAGGGAATATAAAAAGCATGCCCACATCCTGACAGAGGTTGGAAAGGAACTCTCATCCCCTGCTTTTCATGTCCTCTCTGAATTCAGTATCATCCAGTATGAAGTCAAATGCAAAGCGAAGAGGCCAGATCCAGTGTTCTGGAGTCAGACATTGCATAAATGCCTCAGTTCTCTGTTTTATCATTGTACCTGGATACAAAATCATCTTCCAGAGCACATGGAAAGCAATCAATTTACTCAAGAATCCATGGCAATGTGATAAAACAGGCAGCTTGTTACCCATCCAGAAGCCCCAGATCCTTTATTACTTCTTGTACCTTATATTATTTTAATGACCTCACTGGATTATGACAAATGGGGCCATTAATGGCCATTAAAAAACCCACCACCCTTGCTTCCCCTTTCTTTGTCAAAGATAAAATGATATCCATTCTATGTTTCTTCAACATTTTAGGGGCAATAAAGAGGATATGAAAAATCCTTCTTAGATTCTTGCCAGAAGGAATAGCGTTCTATGATTATTACTCATAGTCATTTTCAGGAAAGTGCCATTTATAATTCTGTCCTCATTCAATATCTCTTGGATGGGAAATTCATCATTATAAGCCATGGACTGGACATTCCATGGATTAACCTGATATACTAAAGGTCAGCTCTCCTTGAGAGAATTTTGAGCCATCAACTGCTGTCTGTGAACATTCTTGGTTTGATGTCTGAAGGTTCCTTGTTACTCAAGAGGCCTTCGCATTCTGAACATAAGGATGTGAGAGGAGTTATTCCTGGACCTTTCCCTGACAATAGCTGTACCCACGTCACTGAGCGAGGACTGTTTAACATAGCTTTTCTTGCCTTTAACCACATTCCTTCCATTCACTATTTGTTGATGCAACTTTAACACAGGACAAAGTGTCTTATGTTTATCTAACTTCTCTCACTTTCTGGATTTCTTTTTTGATAACCTTCTGGATTTTAAGACTTGGGACTTTGAATTAGTGCATAGAACATTTCTTAAAACAATGCACTCTTTCTTTAAAGTACGCCCTCTAAATGCAGGCTAAACTCATTAATCAATTAGCAGTCATCCTCCTACAGCAAACTATCAGGGACAACAGAGAAAGGTGCACCGTTTACCTGTGAGGCAGGGAGAGCATTTAGCTCTTCAGAGCCACAACATTTGCTTCTAAAAAGAATAGCCACTCCACACACATGGAACCAAAAGGATCCTATCCTAAGATTCTACAAAGCAGCATAAACTCCAATCTCTGTACAGAATATGAGATGCAATTAAAATATTTCTCTCATCCTTGTGTTGAAACTTTTGAGTATAAGGCTGACTCTACTTCATTCTGTCCCTGGGTACAAATAATCTCAAATTTCATCCTCTTTAGTTGACTTGGATGCTATGATTCTTTGACAGGTTTCTTGATATATGATGAGGGAAGAAGGAATGACAGTATAGCATTGCAGAGTGAGTCATTTTGCTTAAAACATCTTATTAGTAGCCAGGCATGGTGGCACATACCTGTGATTTTTAGCATGTGAAATCTAAAGCAGGAGGATCAGAAGTTTGAGGCTGGTCTGAGCTACATGGGGAGTTTCAAGTATCCTGGCCTACAGGGGCAAGATCTTGTCTGAAGAAACAAAGCAAAGCAAAGCAAAACCCAAAACCCAAAATCAAAACAAAAAGATCTCAAAGAATTAAGATCAATGCCATAAGTAGACTGTTGATTTGCAGAGGCTGAGAATCTATACCAAAATGTACCACCCGAGCTCACAAGTAGATAACCAAAATCAAGGTTTTCATTGTATTAGCAAATCACTGAACAGAAATGCCAGGAGGATAAAATGACAAATCATGACAAGTCTACTATAGAGTACATGCTCTCTCTCTCTCTCTCTCTCTCTCTCTCTCTCTCTCTCTCTCTCTCTCTCTCCCCCCCCGTGTGTTTGTGTGTTTGTGTTTGTGTGTGTGTGTGTGTGTGAGTGTGATATAAGTTGGCCCCAGGCATTTGGTGTATTTTTGGAATTTCATCTGTATCAAATGATTATAGAGCTGTTTTCTAGTTGAAGGAGATCCAGTGGGAGATGAATGGTGAATGTATAATACCAGGAGTTCAATCCCTGGTGGCGTGGGGCTCAGGAACACCTGGAGCTAATCTTTGGGGGAAATGAATTTGTTGGGCTAAGAACACTTTAACCAGGCTGACCAGTATGTGAATTAGAAGGAAACTGAGAGACTGGATGGTGAATCTCTTAATGACACAGGATGAGGAGTTAGGGTTAGAGTTGGGGCATCAATGTCTAAAACTACAAACAATGTCCTTCCCCCCCTCCCCGAGGATGACCAAGGAGAGGATATTGAGGTAAATTGAACTCAGATAAATAGTATGACATTTTGTTAGAATACTCAGGATATATCCCAAATATGCCATGGGATATATCTACTTATTATAGATATTATTTATATGAAATTCAAACTTAGCTGGGTTTCTTGCATTTTATTACCAAATATGGTAACCATACCCACCCACACCTTTATTGGGTAGGGACTCTACTTTCTTTCTCATTGAATTTCGTTATTTATTTGGATGATTTCTTAATTTAACAACTGTTTCCCCCTTGAGAAAATAAATTATGTGCAAAACTGTAGCTGTAGTTCAAGAACTATGAGATGAATGAGGAAATACTACTTTATTAACAATAGAACTACTTACCACACTCCTCTAGATGCTATCTCTAATGCTTCTGGCCAAAGCTCAACTGTACAGCAACGACCCGAGGGCTCTGTCAGGAAAGACTGCTTTAAGGAGCTTGGTGACAAACAGGCTCAGATAGGGATGACATTCCCTAACTTCAAAATTATTCTCATCAACACATTAGTAAATTTGTTTATTAACAAACACCTTCATGATCACAATACTGGAAATGTCACCCTCATAACAAACCTAGCAGAAAATGTTTTTTTTTCATTTTGATCTAGATAATATAGCCATAGATATGAGTAAGAATCCTTGTGATATGTTTAGTAGCAAAACATTCAATGGTGGTTGAAGGAGGGAAGAGACCCTGGAGCCATAGAACCCAGGACCATCGCATCCCTGCCCTCCTTTTCCTTGGCTGTGTGACTTTGGCAAATTGCCTGAAGTTTCCGTGACTCTGTCTGTTAAAAAGAGGGTGATCATCATATCCACCTTGAGGGGCTATTATTTGGAGTGAATAAAGAAACACTTGTAAAGTGTCTAGAACTGTGTCGGATACTCACTGAGCATGATCTTTATGTTTGATAAAAAGAATGAAAGAAAGCATGGACAGAGCTATAAAATGCACTCACCCATGTAAACAGATTTAGAAAAAAAGGTAGACACATTTGGCCTTAATGTGGTAAATTGTATATGGGAGCAGAGGTATTCTGGGAAAATTGCATGATTTCTCCAAGTAAGATAGGAACTGGCAGAATATGAAATGCCTGGGAGATAGGACATTTTGCTGTGGAAGAAGTATATACTGTGCTCAAGCTTTGCCAAAAGTAGTCCCTGAGCCAGAAACTTCTCTTCCTTTCCAGGATGCTTCAAACAGTTGGACTTTCTTATGGTTTATTCTAGAACTAGACAAGAAAGATCTTTTGTGATTCTAAAAGCAGATTGCTAAAAGCACATTGGACAATGATGTCATGTTTCATTAGTTATGGTTTAAAAGAAAAGCCTTCTTTAAAGCGAAAGCCAAGAAGAAATAATTCCAAACGGTCCACAAAAGAAGGAAAGGGGGAAAGTTGAAAGAGGTTTTGAATTCAGAAACTTGAGGTCTTATTGTCCTAAGGTCATTTCACTCCTGAGCATTGAATAAGGGAGGAAATGATTCCTAAGTTACTTGAGACTTGTCTAATGACAACTTCATGACTCTACATATTTAAAGATCTGAAGATTGGGAAATCAGTGTCTACTCTCACAGAGTGAAAGAATTTGCCTGAGGGCCTTTTAGAGAATTATTGATCAAGTCCCCTGTCATTCTACACTGCTTGCATGGTGTGGTGGCCAGTGTTGGCTTAGGAGCCATACAGGCCCCTAAGGAGGTACTATCAGTTTGCAGTCCTTCTAGGTGACTCAGGGATGTCGTCACAAGGTAAAATCATTATGCTCTAGATTGCTTAAACAGTGAAGCCATCCTATACTCAGATTATGAGATGAGAGAGAGAGAGAGAGAGAGAGAGAGAGAGAGAGAGAGAGATACAGTCTTGGAGTCAGGTACTTATGCATTATGGGATATCCAACAGCATCTCTGAACTCTAAGTGCTAGTAGCACGCACACCCCCTAAGCCATGACAACACAAACCGTCTCCATACATCACCCCCACTTTCACCTGGAAGCCGCAGTTATCCCACTGCCCTACACTGAGAATCCTATGTCCTGCTGTCACTATCTGGCTGCATGACTTAAGAAGATCATTCAGACTCGAGCCTTAATTTCTCTCTTACAAGATATGAGTGAAATTCTTCATTTACAGGTTCAAGGACTTGAGGATTCATGTAGGTAAAATGTGTATTAGAAGTACCTGTTTTCTTTACAAAAAAGACATATGGGCAAATTTTCATGTCATAGAAGAACATAGACCTAAGACACAATGTCCCTGTCACTTGAACAGAGTATCCTGGTCTAACAATCCTTTCCACTCAAGCGCGGCCTCTTGTAACATTTATCAAACTGTGTTGTCATGTTCATGCAACTCTCTTTTTTAAGGTCATGTTATAGAAAGTGTAGGCAAAGGATTCACCATGCAAAGAACAGTTGTTGACTTCCTCTACCTGAGCATAAATACATATACACCTTTTTGAAGTCACAGCCTCTAGGTATTACTTGGAAGCTGTTATTCCCTTTAGGATGAGGATTTGAATACCCTCATTTTCTACTAAATAAGCACTAGGGACCCAGGAAGACATTATTATATCAGACTCAGTTAAGCAAAATATTTTGAACCTGAAAAGACTCTGTGCTTGATTAAAACATCAGAGGGGGAAAAAAGATGATAACAGACCATGTTCTAGAGTATGGTGAAAAAGCTCACAGAGAGACAACATGGAAGAAATCGTGAGGAGAATCCCTGAAGAGGAAGATCAGATACTGATGACTGAGGAATGGGGAGAATCACAAGAGACTCTGCAGAGGAGTAGGCATGGATTTGGGTTTTTGTAGTTTGCACATATCTAACTCCTCCTTAAGCTCTTGTGTTTTAATACTTAAAAAATTGCATACCTCATGTTCATGACTGTGGTATTGGCACATTTGTCCTATTCATGTATAAAACAAAAGTCATATTGGGGCTGCTTCAGAGTCAACAGGAAGTCCTAGGTGAAAGTGTGATGTACTTCATTGCTCCTATTCACAAGCTCCATTATGGTGTACGTCATGTGCTGTTCCTGACAGAGAATCCAGGAAACTTTCCAAGTTTATTCAATAGAGGCCATCCAGACTTCCCAGTTATTTTCTTTCGGGAAATTCTTTTTCTTCATGTCTTCATTTATCAGAGCTAGAGAGAAGTAGAAAAAGGAGCACCCAATTATCTTTTCTCTTTTCTCTTCCCTTTACTTCTCCAGAGTGGCCATCTTTGTAATTCTTGGCTATCTTTGTAATTCTTTCCCTTATATATTTAATTCTAGGAAAGGCATGAAACCAAAGCTATTTCTACCGATGTACACCAAGTAAATTATTTTTGTACTTTAGATAATGTAACATATTATCTATTACTTTGTGTCTTCCTTTAATATTACTTTTATGAAGAATGGCTTATTTATTTATTATTATTAATTAATTAATTTATTTATTTATTGTGGGTGCATGTGTGTCACAGAAATCTTGTGGAAGTCAGAGGACAAGTTGTAGGAATTGCTTCTCTCTTTTCACCATGTGGACTCCAGGAATTGAACTCAGGTCAACAGGCTTGAAGGCAAGCACTTTTACCAACTGAACCATCTTCCTGGCTCCTAACATTGCTTCCCTCTCCTCAAAATTCATCTAACTAGTGAGCTATTTATATTCAGTGTCATTTTGTATTCTATTGTATGAATATACTACAGTCTATTTATCTGTTCCACTGTTGATGAACATATGTATTAATTACTTCCAGTTTGGTACTATTGGAAGTCACATTTGCATTCTTATACATGTTTTTTCTAATAAGCATATTTACATATTACTATGATAGCTACTTAGAAATTGAAATGCTGAGACTTAGTGTCCATACTAATGAACACATAGGCACATACATTATTTGGTTTTTCTAACCTGCCTGTATAAATTTTGATTCTCATGCCAGGCATGGGGTGCACACCTTTAATCCCAGCACTTGGGAGTCAGAGGCAGGCCTCTGTGAGAACAATGTCAACATTTTCTACCTAGTGAGTTCCAGGCTACCTGGGGCTATGGGAGACCCTGTCCAAAAATCACAGAAAACCCTAAATTTTGACTCACAGTGACAGTGTATTAGAGCAGAAATTGGAACTGATAACTCTGAGGCAGGCCCATATAAATAGTGCTGTCAGAACAAAGATTAATTTATCATCTGTCTGTTTTACTGAGTCAAAGAACAGACTAATTGCAAAAAGACAGTAAACAGCCCAGAAAGCTAAAACAATATTTATTAACCTGGCCCTTCACAGAACCAGGGTGCAGATCCCAGATACGACTATCTCATAATCTTGCCAACATTCATGCTGCCTGATGTTTCATTTCAGCTTTTTTGGAAGGTGTTCAGTGGGCATTTCCCATATCATTGTATGTCATCCACTGTGTATTCCCATTGGCATCTTAAGTATGTTAGAATGTGGGCCTATAGGAGAGAGATGTTTTATGTTTACATGTGGTGCCCAACTTGAAGCTCCATAACACCTTCTGGTACAAAGACTTGCTGTTTCTTTATTGTGGTGTTGGAGATGGAGGCATGTTAGGCAATGCTTGACTACTAAGCCACACCCTATCTCTAATATTTGATTTTAATACCGTTTTTCTTCACGGTATACATTTGCTTCTCAATGTACAATGCTATTCTCCCAGTACACTTATCGGAAGTTGAGTACAGCTTAAGCTGAAGATGTATATCATTCGTTGTCCTCTCCCTTAGCAATACTGTGGAGTCTTGTTTCCTCTTGCAATCACAAGGCTGACTAGGAGCTGCCTAGCATTGCAAGGAAGGATCTGACCGTATATTCCTAGCCTAGGAAAAGATCAAAATATGAAATTTAAAGTGTGCAGGGGTTTGAATGAGAATGCTCCCCCCCACCCCACCCCACCCCCAGGCTCTGGTGTTTGAACACTTGGCTCCCAATTGGTTGTGCTGTTCAGGGGAAGCCATGGAACTCTTAGGAGGTGTGGCGGTAGCAGGGACAGGATTTGAGTGTTTATAGCCTTGCCTCATTTCCAGTTCACTCCCTCTGTTTCCTTTGTGTGGCTGAGACGTGATCTCCCCACTTCCTGTTGCTGCGGTCTGCTGCCATTCCTTGGCCACCATTATGGACTCACACTCTGGGAATGTAAGCCAAAATAAAGTCTTCCCCCGTAAGTCTCTTTTCCTCATAGTTTTATCAAAACAGAAAAGTTACTAACACAAAGTTTTCCTGAATTCTGCCAAATATCATATTGCTGTGGGATCATAGGGAAGTAAAAACATCATGAACTTAAACCTTTGCATGTTCTGGACTGTCTGTAATAGTAACTTCATTTTGGAAAAAGGTGCATTGCTTAACCTACAGTTAAGTTGTAGGATTTAATGAAACGTTTTGAAAACGTGTTTGGGAAAGAGTATTTGAAAAAAAATATTTATTATTTTTATTTTGTGTGTGTGTGTGTGTGTGTGTATTGCCTGCATGTGTGTAAGTGCACCCGTGTTGTGTGATGCCTGTGGAGGTCAGAAGAGGGCATTGGATCCCCTAGAACTGGAGTTAAGAACAGTTGTTAGCTGCCATGTTGGTGCTGGGATTCGAACCGGGGTCTTCTGTAAGAACATTCAGTATTCTTAACCACTGAGCCATCTCTCCAGCCCCAGGCAAAGAGTATTTGATTCTCAATGGAATATAGTACAGTAAGCAAGTCAAGGAGAAGAGGCAACCATGGATGAGGTAGGTAGAAGAAATGTTTTGAAAAGTATCTTCCAAAGAAAGATCCATAAATACAAATTAACTGAATTCAAAGAAAAACAAGGTAGACTGGGTTATTCTTAATGCCCTCTCAAGGTTTTTCTTTTTGTAAAATCACATATAGAGATTTTTTTTAATTTTTTAATTATTTTTTTCTCTTTTTAAGACAGGGTCTCCTTGTAGCCCCAGCTGACCTGAAACTTGCTATGTAGACCAGGCTGGTCTTTAACTCACAGAGATCTGCCTGCCTCTGCCTCCCGAGTGCTGGAATTAAAGGTGAGTGCCACCATGCCCGGCATATACAGAAAACTTTACATGTAGTTTGGCAAAGTTTTGCCATTTTCAGCTAGCCTACAATGCGGAAGACTTTGCTGAAAAATAGCAATAGTCTTCCAACAGGAAAACTACAGGGAAATCACTGAAATAAAAATCTCATAGGATCTGTGAGACTTAGAGACTCCTGGAGGAAGACGGGCTGGGGATGAGGAGACATAATTTTGTTTATGAAAGAAAAGAGTAGTGGAGTACATGACAACTGTCTTAAAGATAAATGAATTAATAGAAAAATGCCGTGTGAAGAGTTTAAAAGGAAAAAAAAACTGCTTGCTGAAGTTGAGAGAAACATTTTCATAAATGTAAACTACAAATATCTTCAGATCAAATGCATGCCTGACTAAAGATGAATGACCTGAAATTCAACTATAAACAGTAAAGTTATGTCTACACACAAAAGTCAGCTTGACTCAATGCATTAGGGGGAGCAAAGATTAAGTCAATAAAGCAACCAATTCTCAAAGGGCCAAGTACCCGACTCACACTGGGGCAGGGAAAGGGATCAGTCTTTTCCTCAGTTGGATGAGTCCCCAGTTCTTAAAATCTTTAAGATGCTACCAGAGACCCTGTCAAATGAAGCTTAGTTTCTTCTTGTTAAAATGCTACCAAATATTGGTCTTTTGCTAAATAGCTTCAAACAGTGGGCAAGCAGGTCTAATTGGAGTTTCCTACTTTATGTGTATACAATTGCTTTATTTTAACAAAAGTGTTGTTGGAGACATGGACATTATTTTGTCTATTTAAAAATTCTTCCTTCTTACAATGTTTCAATGTAATTAAACTTTTTGTTAACTTTTTACTATTTACCTAGGGAGGTGAGTGTTACCTTACTTTGATTATGATGAAACAAAAGTTCAGAGAGGTGAATTATGTGGCCTGAGATCTTGTAACAGGGAGAGTACAGACAGATAGTGCTTTGTTTAGACTTTAGGAGTTTGCTACTCTGACACTTTCATGGACTGAGCCCCTTATTCATGTCTACCCAGTGACAAACAGATTGAACATACATACAAAAGTTGAAGGAAGTAGAAGCAAATGTGTAATTAATATGTTTCTCTCATTCAATAACAGGCATGAGTACCTTTTTGGAGTAAAATAATGTGCACATAAATAGAATAATATTATTTTGTATATGTAAAGGAAATTTTAATCTACTGTATGTATGTAAGTATGTGAATTGTTACCAGCTCTATGGAGAAGAACGTAACACTGTCTGGTAAATCTGAAGCAATGCTAGGTTCTTGAATCATTAGTACCACCTCCGCATATATGGTTGGCCCCCTCTATACACTGGTTTTCCACCTGCAGAATCAATGATCTGTGGGTCAAAAATATTTGGCAAATAATTGTGTCTGTATGCAACATGTACAGATAATTTTCTTCTCATTCCCTAAGTAATACATGATAGCGGTTATTTACAAAATATTTACAAAGCATTCACTATTCTTCTGGAATCCTTAGGTACTTAAATACATGCAAACAAAACACTCATACACATAAAATAAAAATAAGCAAAAATTTGAAAACTATGACCAATGAAGTTGGAAAAGTCTCTTGAGTTTTGTCTTTGTTAACTTAAACTGCTATAACATGACACCACTGACTTGTTGACCTAAACAATGCGAATTTATTTTTCATGGTTTTAGAGGCTGGTACATCTAAGATCATGATGCTGGTGATTTGAGATCTTGTGAATTTCATCATGGCATGCAGGGGTCAATTTCATGCTGTGTCCTCACATGGGGTTGGTATGCTAAAGCAAGTGTTCTGGTTTGTGTTCTTCTTACAAGGTTATAAGGTTCCATCTCACCATGCGCATTTCACCTTCATGGCCTTATCTTGTTTGAATCATTTCCAAAGTCCCCATATGCAAATGCCATCACATTGGGGGTTAAGGTTTCAACTTACAAATTTAGGGGAGGGGACAAAAGCATTGACATCATAGGAGACTCCTGATGTTGACTTATTTTAACCTTGCCAAAATATAGCTACGCATTAAAATAGAAATGCATTTTTTGCGTTCAGAGCTCTTATCTATATGATCCAGGTAAGTTCCTATTAGAATCACGCAAATACATTTGGATGGATTACATTACAGTTATATGTTGTGACCTGAATTAAACTATAAGTTTCCTGGTCCATAAGAAATTCAGTATGGTGGCCCTTGGAGGAACTTCAAAAAGTTAAGTCATTCTCCTCCAGAGAACCTGAAACTGAAGTAGAAGAAAGAGGATCTAGTAATTCTAAAGCCAATGAGAAATGTACTCATGGCAGAGAAAACAATCACACTTTAAAATATGCATCCTTAAAGAAAGTCCCCAAAGTAATCATTTTGAATTATGGGGTCAAGTGTGAGAAAACTTCTTCTCACTAAGTAACTCTGTAATGTATTCACATTATAGGCATAGGGATTTATTTATTGGATGATAATGACTTTGTATAATGCTCTTCTGCAGTGGAACCACTTCCTGCTAAATCTAGTAATCAAAATAAACACTATTTATAATAACCAATACATTTGCAAAATTCATTCAACTTGACAGTTGATTTGGATTGACTAAAATTTAATGATGGATTTATGGTTGAAAATGGAAGACTTAAGTCCAAGTCCATGCTTTCGTTTTAATAAGAAAATGAAATATAGAAAATGCCTGTTTGCATTTGTATGCTGTAAAAATGTTATTAATAAGTACGATAATTCATTTTTGCTAGTTCAAAATAATTAAGATGTATTTATCCAAAATGAATCACCCTCAAATGTCAGTGTTAATAAAGAGCACATAGGAATTCTGCGAATCTCACTTGTTCTTTTAAATATAAAGTTAACATAATAGAAGCCCTTTTGGAATCTTATAACTGCAGACATATATAATAAATCTTGTAATAAGCAGTGGCTCATTATTATGCTTATGAAATATTGCCGGTCTAAAAAGAAAGAAATTATCTATACAAGAAAGCTTTCTATATATCAATCAGACCGCGTTTGGACACCTGTAACAGAATAGATGAGGAAGAGTCCATTAAGCAGCAGGGAAACCTTTTGCTTCACATTAGCATTACTTTAGTTATCTTTCTACTTAGCACATCATTGCCAGTTTTGACTTTGAACTGCATGCATCTATTATATCACAGTTTCTGTAGCTCAAGAGTTCAGACACAGCTTAGTTGATTTCTGTGCTTCAGGGTCTAGATGTGGCTGTAATCAAGGTGGCAGCCAGAGCTGGGGTCTTATCTGAAGGCTTATCCGGAGCAAGAAAGTACAATTTAGAAGCTCACTTTGCTTAGTGGCACAACTTAACCACCCAAATTGCATTTGACAAAGGACCTCAGTTTGTCGCTGGTAGTTGGCCAAAGCCTACTCTCAGGCCCTTGCCACACTGGATTCTTCAACATGGCTTACTTTGTCAGAGTATGCAAGCCAAGGAGACAATAGCAGACTCAGCCTAAAAAGCTACAAAACAGGAGTGATGTCCCATTACCTGTACCATATTCTACTTTTATACACACATTAGATAGAGTAGCTCACATTCAAGGAGAGAAGATTAGGAAAGGCCATCATTACCAGGAAGGACATCTTTGGGGCCACCTTAGAGTCAACAAACTATGGGCACAAACTTGGATCAAGGTTCCATGGTTACTTCAGAGGTGTAGTTATACCAAGAGTCCAGATGCAGTCTATCTGTCTGATCTGGATCGGGAATGTCTCCCTCCATACTGAGAGTGCCTATGGCACTGTCAGATGCTGTGTACAGACAGGTATGTGCTCATGGTAAGAAAAAAGAGCATGCCTACCCTTGTTACTTTAAAGGAAACCTTTACCAAACATCCTCTTATAGACTTGGCCTTTGGTCTCATTGGTCAAAATCAGGTCATGTGACCATGTCCATCTTACAGCATCTAGGAAGTAAGGTGAATATCTGGTATTTTTATATTCATTGGAAGGCGCATCTCTGTCCCCAGGTAAAGATAGTTATGGGACAGAGGTTGAGAATTCATTATTGAGGTGGAAAAAACATCTACCATAGCCACCAATAAGTAAGGGACAGGTTTTTTTCAGGGGCATCTACTTACATAAATCTCTGTACTACGACAGGCAACTTTCCTACTATTTGTTTCTATACTCCTTGCGTGAGATGTTCATTCAAATAGTCTGCCATGATATCACTGAGTCTTTATACAGCTCAAATATTATCACACAAACAAAATGCAAATTTAGGTCCTGAAACTACTTGATATTCTCTATTATTGTTATGATTATTTCAGTCCAATATTTCCTAAATAAAGTAATTATACTTGTTATAAAACCATTATGTGATAGGATGGGAACTAGTTGGGAAGAAGGGTATCAGCAGGAGGGAGAGACGGATGAAGAAAGACAGTGGGGCGTGAATATGATCACAGTGCATTGTATACAACTATGATATATATATATATTTTTTTTTTGTCTTTTTGAGACAGGGTCTCCCTGTAGCCCCAGCTGTCCTGGAACTCACTAATGTAGACCAGGCTGGCCTCAAATTCACAAAGATCCACCTGCTTCTGCCTCCCAAGTGCTGGGATTAAAGGCGTGCACCACCACGCCTGGCAGATGTGGCTTCATGGTAGAGTGCTTGTCTAGCATGTATGAGATCCTGAGTTCAATTTGTAGTACTGAAAACAAAATGTCTTAAAGATTTCTTATCTGGGAATCTTCATCTCATTTTTAGAAATTCTTTTGCTTTGACTTCATCAAACAACGACTGGCTCTTTTATGGGCCATTAACTTCCAATTATCTAAGTCAAGCCATTTCTTCAGACATGCAAAGATAATCATGAAAAGAAATATTGGCTGTAGTATGATCCTTTGATCAGCCCTTAAGTCCTAATTTTTCAGAAAATGTCTCCAGGGGAGTATGAAAAGGGTGGAGGGTTGATTTTTACAATGAACATTTTGTAATCAGAGCAGGAACCTGTACCCTTCGGTACATTAGGCTATGAAGCTTACAACTATCCCTCTAAATCCTTCAAAACCTGAGAATCATTTCCCTAACGGAATCCACTACCAGTCTCCATAGCTGTAACTGACTGCTAAGCGTAAAGGTCACATGAGTCAGAGGAGTCCTACTCCTCTAAGCAGTCACATCATGCTTTGCTCCTACAGACCGTCTTTCCACACTGGCAGGAGAGAATTTACTACCTTCCCATCCTATACTTTGCTGTTGGGGATCTGGAGAGAAAGGACTAAACTAATTGTTTATCCTTTTCAAGTGGATCTTATTTATTAGGCCCATTTGTCCCAATGTCTTTTAATTTGCCACAATCTACTTTAATTCTGTAAAGCTCCACACTGTGTTAGCCACAAATAAGGGGGAAAAACTATGTAGGCACAATAACCAACTGAACTAAAACTGTGCTATGTCTAAAATACTTTGACCATTTTGTGAGATTTTAAAAGAAAACCAATTAGGGTACTGGAGAGATGGCTCAGTGGTTAATAGCACTAGCTGCTCTTGCAGAAGACCCAGGTTCCATTCTCAGCACCTACATGGTGGTTAAGAACCATCTTAATTCCAGTTCCAGGGGATACAATGCCTTCTTTTCTGTGGACATTGCAGGACACGAATGCACTTACATACATTCAGGCAATAGACTAATAGACATATAATAAAAATAATAAATATAATTTAAAAAATAAAACGAATTAGAAGGAAGGGATGATTTTTTTTAATCAATTGGCTCAATGCAACCTTGGTGAAAGGGAAGATTGGCATCCCTACCCAGGCCATCTGCTAAGGTCTGGAGATGTTTCAGATTGGCACATGGAGGACAGAAATGAGTATACTAACATCTAGTGTGTACACTCCAGGGATACTGACAAATACTCTACAGCACATAGGATGTAGTCTTCCCTGCAACAAAATGATCCAACTTCAAAAGCCTGCATTCTGGTGTTAAGAAACATAGACTTAATATAAGAAATGCTATCCAGATAGCTTATCAGTGCACTGAAGAAAATGAGCTGCTATAATTAAACTCAGTAGGGAACAAAAAGTAAGGGAGGGAGGGAGGGAGGGGGAGAGAGAGGAGAGAGGGGAGGAAGATGAAGAGGAGGAGGAGGAAGAGGGGGATATTAAGTAGGAGGGGGCTTGTTGAGAAGAAGAAAGTTTCAGTGGGAAAGGAAGGGGGATGAGAGGGAAATGAGGGTGGAAATGACCAAATTAGAATAATTGTCAAAGAATTAAAAAAAGTTTAAAATACTACCCAGTTTTGCATGCAGGTCAATTTTATAAACATTTCTATGTAATAGTTTTGTTTGAATGTAAAGGCCAAATCCGATTTCTCTCTGTGAAATTCTTTCTGCTGAGTCAACTCATTTAGGGCCCAGATATTCTCAGGAACCTGCTGCTGCTGGTTTACATATCTCAAGTCAGGGATACCTGAGAATCTGAACACAGTCAATAGATAGACAGGTATGGACACTTGTCACTTCTTTTGCTGGACTCTTAATGCCACTGTTATACCATGAATAATTCCAAGTTGCTCTGTGTTACCCTAAGGAACCTAACACTATTTTCCATACCCTAAAGCCACTGGCAGGTGAGATGTTAAACACAGTCAGTTAAACCTAAACTGGAGATAGTTAAGTGTGACATTTGTCACCACTCCTATTTGGCTCTCAGCACCACTGTAACCTCCACGGATATCTCTTATTGCCAGATTTCATACTTATTTTAGTTAAAAATGTTTTGTTAGTATATGTTCCCCTTTCCCCAGTGTAAGAGACAAAGCCTGGAACATCCTGGGACCTCTGAGGAGGGGGTTGAGGGGAATCTAGACACTCAGAGAAGACCAAAACTGTTGCCAAGCATCGGAAGTCGTCTATGCTCTACTCTGCTCCACATCAGCCAACCTCCAGAGGAATGTGGAACTGTGGTTCAGAGTAGGAGGGTAGGAGTCTAAAGCTTCAGGCTCAAATGAGGGAACCACAGCTCCAGCTCACAAGAGGTGACCACAGCTCAAGTTTCACGTAAGTGAACCAGAGTTCCAGCTCACAGGAAGAAACTATAATTCTAGCTCATGGGAGGGAACCACACATCTCAAGTTCACAGGAGGAGACCACAACTCTGGCACCGGAGGAGGGGCCACAACTCAGCTCCCAGGAGGGGGCCACTGCTCCAGCTCCCAGGGTGGGACCACAGCTCCTGCTTATTGGGGGGGGGGTGTAAGAAGGCGGGGGAACCACAGCTCTAGCTCACAAGAGAGGACCACAACTCCAGCTCACAAAAGGGGACCATAGCTCCAGGTTCCCAGGAGGGGACCACAACTCTGGCTCACAGGAGGGAATCACAACGTCAGGTTTCAGTATATGACCACAACTCCAGCTCACATGAGGGTACAACTCTGGCTCACGGGAGGGGACAACAGCTCCAAATTCGCTGGAGGGGGTTACAACTCTAGCTCACAAGAGGAGACCTCAGCTCCAGATTCAGGGGTGGGGACCATGTTTCCATGTTCATTGGAAGGGATCACAGTTCCACTTGTCAGAGGGGACCACAATTCTGGCTCATGGGAGAGGACCACCCAGTGTCACTGTCGACAGACTCAAAATGTTGATCATCACTTGGGAAAGTCTATTTCCCACGACCAAGATAGGCTCAGGCCTAAGGGATTCATGTCTACTAGTCTTTGAATCCAACCAAAAATTTCTACTTTACTGCCACATTCATTCCCCCAGAGACACTCAGAAAAATTTGTTGAATATCTGTAGAAAGGTTTTCAGGGCATATGCAGACACATATATATTTTCTCTAGAATAATGTACCTATGTCAAACTTGCTGAGTTGCAATAATTCAGTCGCTAAAAGAATAATGAGGTTTGCCTCTTTTTTCTTTCGTGGCCAACCTATTGACCATGACATTGTGACTATCTTTTCATGATAGAAGAGTCTAACAGAGCATGAAGAAAGCATTCATCTTTGACTTCAGGGAAAGCATTCAACAAGAACTCACGTGCATACACACTTATCTGAAAAGGGGGCTTGGAACTAAACTATTAGAACAAATTTCAGTGGCTAGCTATATAATTGTTCAGTAGTTTATACTCTCCTAGAACTGTATTATACAAACAATTTTCTTTACTTTGAACATTGTGAATATTACTAGATGCCTTTCTGGAAATAGCTATGCTAACTCCAATACAATGGTTATGTATTCTTGATTCTTTTTAAATTTTTATGTATTCATTTTTAGTTTTTATGTGTATGAGTGTTATGCCTGCATGTAAGTGCATCCATGTCATAAAATGCCCACAGAGGAAAGAAGTGGGATCTAGATCCCCTAGAACTGGAATTGCAGATGGTTGTTTGCTGCCTTGTGGATGCTGGGATTCGAACCCAGGTCTTCAGCAAGAGCAGCCAGTGCTCTTACTTGCCAGGCCATCACTCCAGCCGTTATTTTTGATTCTTATAAGCAAATGTGTAAATGTTTTCTAATAGTGCTTTGAGGTCCTTTTCAGTCTGTTTAACGGATGATTAAACACCAGTACATGCAGAAGTCGATCAGTATACATTAATTTTTTTCATTGTCTTAGTCTTTTTTTCTAGTATGGAAATTTGTATCCAGATATAGAGTGTTTGATTTATAGTTCCCCAGAACTGTCTGTGAAGGAATTGTTGATTTGTTCTGTTTATTATTGCACTGTTAAATAACAAGAGCAGTTAAAATGATACACTGCAAATTGTGTTCTGTTTTCCAAGAAGTGGAGACAAGCTGAAATTCCTCTGCAGTCTGTTACTGGCTTGCTTTTATACTGTTGACATTCCTCAGAAGAGACGAGGACGGGTGAAGAATAATATGATGCCTATTTTACTTTTGACCTCTTCACTGTTTCGTTCCCACCCTTGCTGTTATCTTTAGCATTACAATGTCAACATAGTCTTCGTTTTTCTTTTAAAAAAAGAGTAGAGTTTTTGTCTGATGTCTTGGTGGAATAAAGTTAACTTATTGATTAAGTAAAATAATTCTGGTATGGTTTCTTTCTACCTTCCTCCCACTATTTCAAAAGCGACAAGACAAAAGAACAACCTGAGAATAACTGGGCCTTTTCAAAGTTTGGGTATTCCAAAGGCCAGGGTTAACCTTACTTTGACCCTGCATTTCTGATACCTCCAAAAATATGATTCTTAATGGTCAAATCATCAGTCCTTTGCCTTTTATCAGCCCCCTCCTTTTAGTGTTCAAATATGAGCTATGTAAAAATGACCCTGAGCCCATTATGTTGAATACCTCCTCAGTCTGGCTTTTATACACAGCAGCATGTTCACCTGACGTCAAAACCATAGTGATACCTTGGAAATCTCTAATGTAAGGATAAGCAAAGTATGACCCATGAACCAAATCTGATCTACATGCCTACCATTGCGAACAAAGTTTCATAGACACATAGACTTATCTGTTTAAATGAGGTCTATGGTGGCTCTTGCACTGCAGCAGCAAAATTTAGTGGTTACTACAGAGCCTGTCTAAACTACAATACGGAAAATATTATCTACCTCTTTACATTTGTCAACCTGTACTTCAGACTAAAGATGATTAAGCTTGTTTCTTTTTCATTTAAAATCCTGACAGCCTCCACTTCCTTACCTTCGTTTCCTTCTACCCTCGCTTTTCCTATTAACTCTTCTTACCACACATCTGAGTTGACAGAACCATCCACTGACTGGACTCCAGCCACTATTTGGGGCTTTTCTCCTTTGAAGCTCTTTGGTATGCTGCAGTTCTTTCAGCATCAGAGACTTTTTTATGTCTGGTTCTCAGTTCTTTGCTTTCTCTTTGCTCTTCGGTAGAAGCCTGTCTTTGCTGGACAGGCAGAAAGTAAACGCTAGCTTAAAGACTTTACCCACTTTTGCATGACTCATTTAGTACTTCTCATAAATTGTCCAGTTAGTAGTTATCTTTTGCCCTACATAAGCCCTGGATCTCCATAGATTAAAGATCATTGTACACAGGAATTGTGTCATGCACTCTGCATCTGGTTTGAGCCAGACAAAAATGTATGGAAAGCAGAAACTGCTGATAGGTCTGGGTGCAAAACTGCTTTACTATTAAATGTGAAAAATGTGATTATTTTGTTGTTCTCATCAGTGATTACTTTTCAAAAAAATCATTTATTCAGACATACAAATGTTTTGAACTTATTCAAGTTTTGAAAATGGTTTCAGGAATAGTACAAAAAGCTGTCCCCTTACACCATCCAAGAGGTGGTTGGCCAACTTCCCTGCTCCTGCAGACAGCAACACAGCCATCAATATCAAGAATGTTACTTTTAATAATTTATTTATTTTTATTTTATGTGTATGAGTGTATTGTTTGCGTGTATGTAAGTGTACCTGTGTCATGTAATACCCATGAAGGTCAGAAGAGGGTGTCCGATTCCCCTGGAATTGGAGTTACAGATGGTTGTTAGCTGCCATATGAGTCCTGGGACTAGAACCTGGGTCCTCTGCAAGAACAACCAGTGGTCTTAACCACTGAGCCATCTCTCCAGCTCCCTATTTTTGTTTCATTGTGTATGAATATATTGCCTGAATGAATGTATGTAAGTGCACCCATGTCATGCAATGCCTGCGGAAGTCAGAAGAGGGCATTGGACTCCCGTGGAAATGGAGTTAGGGGCAAATGTTGGCTATGATGTGGGTGTTGGGGATTGAACCCGAGTCCTCTGCAAGAGCAGCCAGGTCTTAACTGCTGAGCCATCTCTCCAGCCCAAGAATATTATTTTTTAAATATTTTATTTATTATTTTTATGTGTATATGAGTGTTTTCCAGCATTATGTAAGTGTACCATGTGTGTACAATGCCCCACGGCAGCCAGAAGAGGGTACTGGATCTCCTGGAACTGGAGTAATGAACTGTTGTTAGCTGCCATGTGGGTGCTGGGAATGAAACTCAGTTCCTATGGAAGAACAGCAAGTGTTCTTAACCACTGAGCCATCTTGCCAGACCATGAATATTATTTTTGAGACAAAGCCTTACTCAGTGGTCCAAGGTGATCTTGAACTTTCAGCATTCTTTCTGCGTCAGCCTCTAATGACAGGCATCAGCCACTCTATCTGGCTCAAATCATAAAATTAGTATCAGTGCATGACTACTATCTAGTCCCCACGTCTTGCAAGGCTTATTAGCTTTCTCAGTAGTCTTCTTAGTTTTCAAAGGATCTAGTCCAAGATGATGAATTGCATTTAGTTAGCGTGTGTCTTTAGACTGTTTCAATCTGCCATGGTTCACTTCATGACCCTTGAATTGACTCATTCAGGAGAGGAAGGAAAGGACTCATGCTTCTCACTGACTCAGGAAAATTTTTATTTATTTTTTCATTGTCTTTTTTTCTTTTCTTGACCTGGCTCATTTGCTGGTATATTGCCAGAGCAGTACCAACCTTATAATGGGCACACAAAGATTGACCAATGAATGCATGAATTTGTGTGAACAAATACATGGATGACTACATGAAAAAACCAAGCATCTACAATTTCCAAAAGTATATCTTAACACCCATAACATTTCTTTTCCTTTTGCCCTTGAACTCATTTGACATCAGATCTAATATTTGCCCCCTGGTAACCCAATGGCTGTTTTGAGTTTTCTACCTGACCTAGCATGACATCTGGGCAAGTTTATTTTCAGGTCATTATAACCCAGACTTTTTTTTTTCCTTGCAAGAGGATGGCCAAAACATCATTTTTCCTTTTTAGGAAGTACCTTGTGAGTTTGTTTTTGGGCTTGTATCTCATGCCTTCCAGCCTTTTCCCGCTTTCATCCCCTGTGCAAACTTAATCCTATGTCTTATGGGATTTCTATAGACTGAGATCAAAATCAGCTGCTTCTTCTTAAGTTATCAAATAAGATATCTGCTCAGTAGAGCTTCTTCCATACATAAAAGGAAGACTTGCAGGCCACTACTGCAGTTGATATGGGTGATTCAGAGAGAAGGGGCACCCACATACCCCAACCCCAGTGCTCTTATTCGCTCACTGTATACTGAAATTCTTGTGAGAAAATCCTTTCTCCCAATGCGATAGTTGGGAAGATGGAGCAGTTGTGCTCACTGCCCTCTGCAGTCATCACAAGGAAAATGAGCAGTGTGTGTCAACAGGCACCATGAAGATTATATTCATTCATCACTTATTAGAACAGAGTCAAAAAAAATCACGTGTAATTGCTACCAAACACCACACAGTTTAAAAGTTTATCTTGGTTATGTATATGGAAGTGAGACAAAAGTGGATGAAAACTCTCAAAATATGTTTATTTCATGACTAAGAATTGCCTTGTGGGCTGAGAAGTGAGATGAACATTATGTAGGCTCAGAGCATTTTTAGAAGTTAATGTCATTTCCTACAATTTTACTTCCAGTGCACTCAGTTGCTCACCTTTCTCAAAATACCCTGGGCATTCAGGTGTACACTGTTTTCAAAACACCTTGCGCCTGGCACCCATCCTCAGAAACTATGTGTGACAAACATTTTTCTTTTATTTTTTAATATTTTATTTATTATTTTTATTTAATGTGTATGCGTGTATTATCTGCATGTAGGTAAGTGCACCCGTGTCATGCAATGCTCTCAGAGGATAGAAGAAGCTGTCGGATCCCCTGGAACTGGAGTTACGGACAGTTGTTAGATGCCATGTGGGTGCTGGGATTCGAACCTGGGTCTTCTGCAAGAACATCCAGTGTTCTTAACCTCTGAGCCATCTCTCCAGCCCTGACAAACATTTTTTTCCTATGAAATTTGCAATGACACTCCACTGAGTTTATTAGAATAGCAATTGTTCATTGGAATGTGTGCTTCTATTCTATGTCTCCACCATAGACTGCACAGTCAAGATCTGCAAGAACATCCAGTGTTCTTAACCTCTGAGCCATCTCTCCAGCCCTGACAAACATTTTTTTCCTATGAAATTTGCAATGACACTCCACTGAGTTTATTAGAATAGCAATTGTTCATTGGAATGTGTGCTTCTATTCTATGTCTCCACCATAGACTGCACAGTCAAGATGGGAATGGTGTTTCTTTCTTTCTTTTTTTTTTTTTTTTACTTATGCTAAGAATCTGAAATGTACAGAATTGGGTGATTATACTGGTTAGCTCATGACACCAGGGACCATGTGTTCTGTACCTTTTAGTTCTCGGCTACTAACCTTCATTTGCACTTAGCAAGTGTGTGCAGCTAAGAACAGGTTTGCATTCTTAGGAACACTGGGATGAATTCCTCCTGCCCACTTAGCTGTGTCACTCTGGAAAATGAGTCCAATTTTTCTGAGCTTCTTATTTCTCACATGCAAAATGGGAATAAGAAAAGGCCTTATAGAATATTTTTCTTTTTGAATTTTTAATCATAATAGTATGACTGTAGAATATTTTAACTATTGTAACTGTTTTTAAAAAACAGAATAGGTTCCATAAATACTCAATAAATGAAATATCCATGAAGTTTATGGATGCCAGTCAAATATGCAAATAATTTCTTTCCTCATTGCATCTTTCTCTTTTTCCTTTCCTCTCTTTTTGAGACATGGTCTCACTCTGTAGCCCAGGTTTCCTTGAACTCACTATATAGCCTGGGCGGACTTGAAACTCACAATTTTCCTGCCTCAGCCTGCCAAGTGGTAGGATTATATTTTTTTCTCATTTCTTTATTATTTACCCTACTGTTCTACTTCCTCTTCTGTTTCCTGTTTCCTGTCCCTCTCGCTCCCCTTTTTCCATATTCTACCATCTCTGAACATAGTTGCAAAACATACTAGAGCAAAGTGGAATCAAATGCCAGTCTTTTTAGCGGACACCATTTTCAACTGGGGCACACTGTCTTCTAGAATACAACCTAAACACTATCAAATAACAAAGCATTAAGTCCCTTTGCACATAGGACTAGGATAACTCATTCTCCAAGCTTTTCAAATTTAAGAGAAGTTGAACTACGTATTTTACAAATGTTACTGAAAACCATTGTCCTTAGCATTGCATGAGCAGTTATTCTGACTTATCGATAAGGCATTCAAAACCAGCATCATTATAAGAATTAATATTATCTTTATGAAAGGCCTCTCAGTTTATTTCCTTGATAGATTTACCTTCTTCCCATAACTAGAAGCATCTATCCTTCCAGTTCATGTCCAGTGAACTTAGTAACATCAAGCCCTACGAGGCATCAAAAGAAGTGGAACTCTTTCTGTTACAGCATCCAGTTTGCTAACCAGTTTTCTGGCAGGTCTATGACTAGCACTCATTTCAGGATGTTTTAATTAGCAAGCAAAAGAATAACTAGCAGTGTCTTAAAGGAAAAGAAACCATTGGGTTATTTAACTGATATAATTTTGGACATAGGGACCTCCTGGATTAATTAGGTTCTCAGTGATATCAGGAGCTGGACAGTGGATTGTGATCATCTTGCTTGTACTCATGCTTGTGAGTATCTGTTGCTTCTCTAAGGCATAACTTCTTCACTTCACTATCATAAAGAGGAAGGAAGGATGCAAAGGAGTCCTTTCCAGAGCATTCTTAATTTTGGAGGTAGATTTATACTGTGTAAAATCCGGGCATACTTTTTATACTTCACTGACCATACACAGGATGCATGTCTTCTCCAGGAACAGCAGCCATTGGAAAAGAACGATGCAGGTGCAGTTGTTGTGAGCGGGTGGAAACCATCCTGACTCAGCTTCTTATGCTAAAGAAGAGGCAGCTTTTCCTGAGAGAAAAGGTTCTGTGCTCAGCACTTGGATGTATCTAAGGTTTGATGGGCAGGGACTGAGAGGGAGTACATTGAAGATGGCTGCTGATAAGATGAGTCAGTGTCTGCCTCAGTAGCCATTTGAATCACATGCTCATGCCTCAGACCTGCTGAGTACAGTGCGATGAGTTCTGTCCTCATTTGTGCCTCAGGTGTAAGTCTCTGTCTCTGAGATTAGGATTATGTCAGGTCTTGGCTAAGGAATACTCTTGGGGGGAAAATAGTAGGTGAAGTGTAATGAGGAAGGGCAGGATGCTTCACGAGGGTTCTAGGTCTCAAAGCCCTTCTTCATCATCCCTAAAGACCAGCTGAAGCTCAGCTCTTCAGATGCACACTAGGAACCATGGAGACTCCTATAAATACTGATCACCTAACAAATCCTGCCCTTCAGTCCCATTAGAGTAGGAGTGAATAAAAAATTCCAAGAATTTCTTTTTCACTGTATGTATAGACAAAGACAGTTCTAGAAGTCTGAATGCAGTGCCCCAACCAGGAGATCTAAAGATTGCTGGTAGGAACCACTGAATACAATATTAGGGAAGGGATTGGAAGTAATGTGAACAGGGCCTGTAAGGAATCCATTGCAAGGTTCATGATGGTCCAGATCTGCATCATTTGTATCCCTGAGTCAGGAAAGGATAAGCATGGTTTTGGGGCTGCCAAGTAAACCAGAGATATATGGGCATAAAGGGCATTCCATTTATACATTGGAAAAATGAATACTAAGATTTCAGCATCTCAGGATGCCTGCTCATTGCTCCTCCACATGGTCCCCTAATTAAGGCATCCCTCCCTCAAAAGAAGGATTCTACACATGAGCAGAAACTGTTCAGGTTCTGTATGGTATCAAATATTTTAACAGAACTGCTTCCAGACTACACCATCTGTCAGTACTGGCTTCTAATGCTGCTCCTCTTTTCCTTATTTATGTTCTTTTGACTCTCTTTAGCTGAATCTAGGCTTTCTCTACCCCAAGCACTATTGACGTTAGTGGCCATATCATTCTTCCTTGTGGGTTACTATCCTGTGTTCTATAGAATGCTTAGCAGCATCTATGGCTTTTACCCACTTGAAGTTAATACACATCAATCACTTATGACAGATGTCCTACAGACCTTGTCAAAATTGCCTCTGATTGAGATCTACTGGCTTAAAACATTGGCCTCCTGCAACTCTGGAGTTCAGGTTTTCACATATTAAAATGGAGGAAATTCCATCTGCACTGTGGAACTTTCAAACTTTATGGAAACTTATGAGATAAAATGCAGAAACTCTTTTCTTCTTTGTTACTTAGTGAGCGAGTTTGGCATTTGAGCTTTCTGCCTGATGTGTTAAGGGAGAAAAGAGTGCCTTGACCATATTCAGAATCTCTCTCCCTTTTCTCATTTACCTGTCATTGCCCAGTTGAAGGCTTCTTCTTTTGGAATTAAGCTTGCCAGATCTAGCAAATAAGGATATTAAAATGCCCAAGTAACTCTGAATTCCAACAAGATGTTTTAGTATATATTTGTCTCATATAATATTTGAGACACTAGAAAAGTATTCTTTCTTTATCTGAAATTTAGATTTTAACTGAGTGTCATGTGGTTTGTTTGGCAACAGTACTTGGAATATGTTCTTTCTCTGGGGACTTCATTATGGAAATGCCTGCCATGACTGAACTCTGGAGTGTCCTGGTGTGTTCAGTTTATTCTTCAACCATGGAATACTCACTCTGTGGCCTGATTAGCTTTTACCACTCACCACAGCCCCACAACTTAGTCTGTTTCCATGACAGCACTGTAAACATTGCTGTGACTTCCCATGACTCTCTGTCTTTTCTTCAACTTTGCGTCCTTTCTTCCCCATACTCATCATGTAATCTTCATTAAGACCTGAAGCAGTTGTGTGGGGGTATGCATATGTGTAAGAAAAAAAAATACTACTCTCACTAAAGAGAAGCTCACGGGAATGGAATAACTGAGTAATCGAGCTCCAGAGGATACTGAGGAAGGAGTTATCCAACATTCCACAGTAGTCTGCATTCCAAGAGCTTCTAGCCAGCGTAGTGTGAAAATACTAGAGACAGGGGAAGCATTCTCCGTAAATAATGACCAACTACCCATGGGATATCTTAGTAGTTTGTAGTAAGAAAAACCTATTAATTCTTTATTTTTATTTACGCGTATGTGTCTATGTCTATGTATATGTGTATTTGTACATGCTTGTGGGTGCTTATAGAGGCCAGAAGAGGGTGTTCAACCCCCTGGAGCTGGAGCAACAGACAGTTATAAGCAGGCCCATGTGGGTGCTAGAAACAAAACTCAGGTTCTCTGGAAGAGTAGCAAGCACTCTTTAAAAAAAAAAACATATTGAAGTTTTGTGTATTTCATACAGAAAATCAGCCTTATACCCTCTTCCCCTTTGGCACCCTCCCATAGACTACCCCCCGCCCCAACTGGAGCTCATATATTCTGTCATTTGTGTTAAGGCAAGCACTGTTAACTGCTGAGCCATCTCTACAGCTCAAGTAGTTTGTACTTTTAAAGACTGGGGAAAAATAACCGTTAACACATGATTTTTCTTTTCCTTTCTTTTCTTCCCATCCCCCTTTAGAAAAAAAAGATCTCACTTTGTATCCCAGTCTAGACTCCAAAAGATGATGATTTCTTGCCCCCATCTTTCAAGTACTGAAATTACAGGCAAGAGTCATCATGCCGAGCTCTAGGATTATGTTTCTAAATAATTTATTGTAAACATGCCTTAAAAGAGAAGTTGGCCCCAGTGCTACATGTGAAATTATATATATATATAATACCATTGAAGTAAGATTTTTGTATGTTTGGTACTGATTTTTGTTGTTAATAAAATATGCTACCACCCTTGAAAAAAAAAAGTGAAGTTGGCTTTTGAGCTGTTTGATTAAAGCAAACCCCAAAATAAGGAAGAAAAACGCTTTCTTTCTGAGATTTGCTAACTCTATGTCAGAAGAGACATTGCTGAACTTTTGGTAGCTAAGAAAACTGACAAAAAATATACAAAAGGAAGCATCATGGGGGCCAAAGTCAATCAAGAAAACCAAGTGACTTGTATATAGTGAAGTTGGCTTTTGAGCTGTTTGATTAAAGCAAACCCCAAAATAAGGAAGAAAAACGCTTTCTTTCTGAGATTTGCTAACTCTATGTCAGAAGAGACATTGCTGAACTTTTGGTAGCTAAGAAAACTGACAAAAAATATACAAAAGGAAGCATCATGGGGGCCAAAGTCAATCAAGAAAACCAAGTGACTTGTATATCTACTTGTTTGGTGGCCCAGGGAAGATGAGGCTTACTGATTTCTTGCTTCATATCTTGATTCATTCAACTGAAAAAGATTGGGGTTGGGAGTGGGACAAAGCTAATCTAATGTGCTTTAACTTTTATTGTTATTATTGTTACCTATGTATGCATGTATGTGGTATGTGTTTGTGTGTGTGTGTGTGTATTGGAACACAGGGGTGCAAGTGCATGTGCATTTGTGCATAGGCCCGAGGTTGATGTTGGGTGTCTTCCTTATATATTGAGTCAGAGTCTCTTCCTCAAACTGCAGCTTAGCTTGCCTTTTTTGGCTAGTTTTGGTAGCCAGTTTGTTCTGGAGATTACTTTTCTCTTTCTCCTGTATGCTGTGAATACCGGCAGGCCGCCACACTCATCTGGCATTTGTGTAGGTACTGATTCATCTGAACTCCAATCCTCATGCTTACACAGCAAGATCTTTACCCACAGAGCCATTCCCCTGGCCTTCAGTTTTAATTACTGCTTGAACATTCCGTTTGGACTTTGTTGCGATATATTCACTTGTCATACATTTACACAGTGGAAGCGTAGAATCAAATGGTTTTTAGCATACTTACAAAGTTGTACAACTGTTATCACAATCAATCAGACTACTTATTTCACTCCAAAAAGAAACTCTGTGTTCATTAGTTCTCACTGCCCATGTTCCCCTACTCCTACTCCTGAGTCTCAGGCACTGACTAATCTACTTGTTAATGCTAAGGACTTGCCTATTCTGAATACATCACATAAATATGATCTTAAAATGTGTAATGTTGACTATCCTCAGGCCTCTTGGGGTAAGTATATAGCGCAGCTCTCCGCACCGGGACTCCCTAAGCCTCATTCACCCTTCCATCCCCCCCCCCCCCCCCCCCCCCCCCCCCTGACCCTTCTCACCTAGACCAACTCAGTGCCCTTCTTGGGTCTTGGGCTCCCCGCTTCTTGTCCTGGCCCCGCCCTCACCTCGCTCTACTTCCCTCGACCTGCACCACCTGCTAACTCTCTTAGCCTGCACTACTATCCTCAGGCCTCTTGGGGTAAGTCTATAGCGCAGAGCGCAGC
>NW_008355477.1:3104240-3149775 GCF_000622305.1 Nannospalax galili
ATAACTTTTGAAGGTTCATCAACATTGTATCATATATTTCTATTTCCAAATAAAGTTCATTGTGTAGATCTTATGCTACACATCCATTTATCAGTTGAAGGTCATTTGTGTTGTTTTCCAAGGTGGTTTATTATAAACACTACTTCTAGAAGGTTCATCAACATTGTATCATACATTTCTATTTCCAAATAAAGTTCATTGTGTAGATCTTATGCTACACATCCATTTATCAGTTGAAGGTCATTTGTGTTGTTTTCCAAGGTGGTTTATTATAAACACTACTTCTAGGAACAGTTATATAAAATTTGTCTGAGATTATATGTTTCCATCAAGTATTGGAATTGCTGAGTTGTATAACTGTATGTTTAACACTTTGAGGAAGTGCTCAATTGTTTTCCAAAGTGTACAACATTGTACGTTCCCACTAGCAGTGTATGTGGCTCCTATATTCACATCTTCATACCAACATTTGTTATCTGTTTTTTTCATTATTAGGGTCTTCTAATAGGCATACATGGCATTTCATTTGCGTATGGATTTTCATTTTCCCATGTGTAATAATATTCAGAATGTTTCATGTGCATATTGACAATTTGTATATCTTCTTTGAAGCAATGTCTATAGATAATTTACACATTTATAAATTGGGCTTTCTTTTAATTAAAGCATTTCTAAAGTTCTTTGTATTGTGGGTATGCATTCTTTTTATTTGGTAATTTTTTAGTTATATGAGTAAGGCATGTGTGTGTTTGTGTGGATGTGAATGTGTGTGTTTGTGTGTGTGTGTGTGTGTGTGTGTGTGTGTGTGTATACCCATGAGTGCATGCAGAGACCAGAGAAGAAAATCAGATGTCCTGCTCTATCATTCTCTACCTTATTCCCTTTACCCTGGAGCTAAGGTGACATCCAGCAAACCCCAGGGATTCACCTGTTTTTCAGTCCAGGTTGATAGGCACATATGTGGCCACATCTAGCCTTTTATGTGGGTGCTGAGTTCCTGATATCAGGTCTTCATGAGATATTTGCCTAGCCTCAAGATTTTTTTATTAGTATATAATTATTATATACAGGAATGGAGCACAGAGTGCTAATTTGATACATACGTATAACATATAGTGATCAAACCAGGGTGATAAACATTTCCATCTCCTTAAACACGTATCATGCCTTTGTGTTGGGGACTTTTGCATTCCTCTTGTTCTTTATAAGAAACATAATAAGTTGGTATGAACTGTAGTCAACCTATTGTGCTGAAGAACACTGGCACTTTCTCTTTTTATGTAATTGCATTTTGGTCTCCGTTATTCAACCTCTCTTTCTTTTCCTCTAGTGACCACTATGATCCTCTTTGCTTCTACAATCAAAAATCTTATCACTTCAAAATAAATAAGAACAGAAAGAAATGTTTTCTTGATAGACAGTAACATGTAATTGTAAGCCAAATAAACTCTTTCTTCTCTAAGTTTCTTTTTGTCAGGATTTTTTTTTAAATCAAAGGAACAGACGTGAAATAAGAACAGAAGATATCGTGGTTGATTTCACATTTTGGAGATTGTGGATAGTGCTGCAGTGAGCATGAATTTCTTTGGCTATATATACTTAGAAGTGGGATAGCTGGTTTTTTACCTTTAAATTTTGTTTTATGTTTGATTCAGACCACCATGAGTTTCTAAGGGAAGGCACCAGTGTCCAGTTTGTAAACTGGAAGTGCAAGTAGAATAATTATTTCCAAGCTGGGCAGAGTATCCAGTTATTCCTGCCCTGTCACACTGATCCCCAAGTGGCAGAGTCACTATTAATCTTAGTGCTTCCCAAGCACATCAAAGCTTTTGAACCCCTATTTAGATCAAACTTGAGTTTGAGAAAAATTGCAAGTATAGAAGTCTTTATTTTTCCTTTTAGTGGCATCATACTTTATTATTATATTATTTTAATAAATATTCAATATTCATTCATCTCTACCAGTACTCTGTTGAAGTAAAGGTTCCAGAAGTATCAATGGATAATATGGATTTATACTGGAATTGTCTACCAACTCCAACTGTTATTTGGTATATTATCTTATACTCTCATCTTTCACTCTTGCCTTGTACTGAATATTATGCCAGTTGCTGAGGATAGTATGATTTGGTGCGTGGCAGTAGAGATGGGCTCAACTATATCTCCATTAGCTCCGAATACAACCCCAAATAAAAATACCCTTTAAAAAATCACAGTGTGCCTACTTTGCCCATCAAGATGCAGTACTTCCCAGTGGTCATACACAGGGTTCTGAAGGAAGGTATCTTTTTAAAATTTATTATTGTTATTTTGTGTGTGAGTGCACTGCCTGCATGTACATGAGTGCACCTATGTCATGCAATGCCGCGGAGGTCAGAAGAGGGCTTCAGGAGTTAAGGACGGTTCATAGTTGCCATGTGGGTGCTGGGAATTGAACCTGGGTCCTCTGCAAGAGTTCTCGGTGCTCTTAACTGCTGAGTCATCTCTCTAGCCCCTGAAAGATATCTTTAAAAAAATAATTTATTGAGAATTTCATGCATGCATATAAGGTGTTTTGATCAAATCCATGCCCACTCCCTCCCCTCCAACTCCTCCTATATCTATCTCCCCATAACTTTTGTCTGAAAACTTCATGTACTCTTTCTTCTTCTTCTTTTAAATGGGGCTTTTTGCTACTCTAACATTCAACCCTCTGAAGAGGTAACCCTAAAATCTTTTTAAGGATTAGATAAAAGCTCCCACTTTCAACATTTTTGGAAGCTATCATGTTAATATGGAAGCCTGGTCCTCCCATCAACTAGCTAGTTGTTTACCTCACTGGGCCACAATATTTTCCCATGTCACATGGAGCCTAACTTATACTTTATTTCTAAGACTGTAATGAATATCAAATGATTTAAGACATGTAAACTTTTAGTTCATTTACTGAAACATGGTAGGCCCTCCATATTTGTTGTTTCTTGTCAGTACTAATGCAACTTCTATCTCTAGAAATGATTGTTGTGCCCCTTCTCTAAATAGATTTCTACCCCAGAGACTCCTATGGACAAACTTTCCATGTAGCCTGGATATTTAGATAAACAGAAAACTCTAGGCCTTTTAGTACAGATTTATAGATGCAATACCTAATACAGTATATACAAACAGTCTAAGTAGGTTTGGCATATTGCTGTTATTGAGATTTAGAGCTCTCATATCGAAGGTGGCAGCCCAAAGATTCAGGAAGATTCATCAAGGCCAGAGTGTCTGAATCCTTACTGAAGAATAAATGAGTAGGGCAACAAACAAGGAGCTTGTAGGAGGAAGAAAAATTTCTCTTGGTCAAAGGCAGGAGGAGCCTCGCCAGTACAGGTCTAGCCCCTGCGACTGGAAGGCATTCAGTGTGGTTGGTGTGAGACAAGAGGCTCAGAACACCAGAAGAGTACGTGCAGAAGGCCTGGTGCACGCTATTATCAGGATTATATCTGAGCCCAGTGGGGAATTTAGTGAGGACTTCAAATGGTAGAAGCATGTTCACATCTGCAATTTAGAAATACAAATGTGGCAATGAGGTGGGGGATGGGCAGATAGAGAGGCAAGAAAGGACAGGGAAACCACTTACAGCCTAGCTGCAGAAATCCAAGCAGGAATAATTAAATACCCAACTTTTTTCTTTTTCTTTCCTTCAGGACGCTGACTTATTATCCCCCCAGCTTTCCTTTCTTAGCATCATTGGGCTGCTACCTCTGTTTTTGTATTTCAAGGTGAGAGGTTTTGTACAGCCAGATCAGAGTGCCATTACCCAGCCAGATTTGACAATGCAAGGGAAATCTGGTACATGGATTCTCCAAACATGGCACCTTCCACTGATTTTTAAGAAATATATATATATATATATATATATATATATATATATATGCATATATATGCAGATTGTCTCATTATCAAAAGCAATAGAACCAAAGTTCCCTTTGAAACTCACAATATGAGCAAATTTAGCCTTCATAGCAGGGATAACCTACTGGGAAATAGAAAATGACACTCTTTACAAAAACAGAATTTCAAGATGATGGTGAACACTGACCGTTAAGCCAAGGGCAGATTTGAGCAGGGACCCTTTATACAGATCCCATGCACAGGGTGTCAGCCCTGAAAAGAGTTTTACATTTACAAATTTCTATATTATCTCTTCCATATTGTACCAAACTTGAATCATACTTTCATGTCTTCAGAAGCTTCCTAAACTATTGAATGGACATCATGTCCTGTAGACTACAAGGATGCTACTTTCCAGTACCAAGTGCACCACTTGCTGTCTCCAATATTACATTTCTTTGAGGCTGTGTCCTGATGAGCTAGGCTGTGATATTGCCCTTGTTTGGGCAGGCTCTCCGAAACACCACTATGAATTTTATGACTGCACCAATAAAATTCTATGGGCAATGCATTGCTTCTTGTGTGGCAAGTGGTGTTTGTCCAAAAGCCTATGAGAAACTTTCTGACATATACAGCCTTCAAGCTCAGGACCCCGCAAGTCAGATTAACTGTGACCACAGGGTACACGAGTTGTTATGAGTAACTCTGGGAGAAAGCCACATTTGTTTAGAGTGGAGGAATGAGTGGATTCGAATGCATCTTAATACTATGATGGCCAGATTGCCATTTTGATAGCCCGTTGCCTGCCTGAAGTGTTGCATGCATGAGCATTTCTGCTAGCAAACAGAAAATATTTGGGTTCCCAATTTAGAATCTTGTCTGCTGTGAGTTCAAAGAATTTAAGCTTCTACATCTCAGCAGGCTCATGTTTTTGTTTCTTTGTGTCCTCAGAGTACTGGAGCTCCATGTCACTTTGCTCTCCGAGGAATTTTGTTGTTGGTAAAGGATATTTTTGATAATTAGCATCTTTGGACACTCCAAGAAAATGAGAATATAAATATAAATGAACACAAACTCTTCAGAACCTCCACCCAAGTTAATGTGCTGCAAATTCCCTTTTTTATGTTTTTATGCTTTGTCAAGAGATAATTTGTATGTCCTGAAATGCACTAAAACATACAGCTTAATGAATTTTGAGAAATGCACGTACCCAACACCCAGATTCAGATTTAAAACATTTTCGTCATTCCCAAAGGATCTCTTGACCTCTTCCAGTTAGTTTCTCTGCCCAGAAGCAATCGTTTGGGTTTCTAAGAATATGGATTAGGAGTGTCTGTTTCTGAAATCCATCCAAACGGAATCATTCTGTATGTACTCTTTTTAAAATGTATCATTATTGTTATTTATTATTATTACTCTTATGTGTGTATGACGTGTGTAAGAGTACAGGCATGTACTTGCCAAAGATGTATATAGAGGTCAGAGGACAGCTTTCAGGAGTCTGTTCTCTCCTTTCAACCTGAGATCTGGGAATCAGACTCAGTTTGTAAGGCTTATACTGGAAGTTCTTTTTCTTGCTGATCCCTCTCTTGGGCCCTGTATGTACTTTTATTTCTTCATTTTTGGCCTGCTATCATTTTAATTATGATGTTTCTTTTCATCTATGTATACAATGAAATATCATATCTACCTACCCAATTTTCCTTCACCAACCTATGTCGGCTCAACTAGTCCTATTAAGTGTGTGTGTGTGTGTGTGTGTGTGTGTGTGTGTGTGTGTGTGTTTAAGCCATCTCTCTGGCTCTCTCTGTACTCATTTTTAAATTCTTTAATATTTTTATTTTATTTTTTATGTGTCTGAGTGTATTGCCTTCATGTATGTAAGAACACCCCTGCTGTGCAATGCCCTCGAAGGTCCCAAGAAGGCATCAGATCCCTTGGAACTGGAGTTATGGACTATGGTTAGCTGCCATGTGGGTTCTGGGAACCAAACCCGAGTCTTCTGCAAGAGCGGAACCAAACCCGAGTCTTCTGCAAGAGCAGCCAGTGTTCTTAAATGCTAAGCCATTTCTCCATACCCTCTCTCTATATTCCTATGTGTCTTTCACTTAACACAGTATTTCATGTTCCTGTCAATGATGTTATAGGCATCATTAGTTTGTTGCTTTACTGTCTAGTAGTTTTCCATTGTATGACCATAACACATTTTGTGAACTTTTTTCCCGTTATGGTTAATTGGGTAATTTCCAGGCCTTGGCTGTTGTGAAGAGTTTTGCTAAAGTCTTTAGGTAGACATACCTGTTCATTTATCTTGGGTATAAAGCCAAGAGTGGAAGTTCTGGGTCATAGGAAAGCTGTTTATTTAACTTTCCTTGCCAAAAATGTTTTCCATTAATGTACAAGGCTTCCAGTTGTTTCATGTTCTTACCAATACTTAGGCTTGCCAGTTAGTATAATTTTCATCATGTTAGTGGGTAAAGAATTATATTTTATTATGTTATTTTTGAAGGACTATGCCAAAACACGATTAGTATATCATAAAATATTCCATTAACTGTATAGCTTGAAGAGGATATATATACACACCCATTTGCATATGTATGTATGTATACATGTGACTACACCAATCATGATATTTTTCTCAGCATGAAGACTTTCTTTCCAGCCCTTTCTAATCAGTGTCTGGTACTAGGCAAGCACTGATTTTACTTTCTGACCCTAGAGATAATGCTGCTTGCTCTAGAATTCCTTATAATGAAAATCATATAATATGTGCACTCCTTGTCCTTCTTTGCTTAGATCCGTGTCTCTTTACATTTATGCATGTTCTTGTGTTTAACAGTAGTTTCTTTCTATATTGAGCCATATTGCATTTTCTTTATCTCTCTGTTTATCTATCATAATAAGTTAATATGTTTACCTATTCATCTACTGATGAACATTCAAGTTGTTTCTGGTTTTTGGTTGCTAGACTAGAGTTACAATACACATTTGTGGTCAGTTCCTTTGGAGACATATTTTTCCCCTTCTCTTGGGTGAATACCAAGAAGTAAAATGGCCAGATCACATGACAAGTGCATGCTCATTTTGTGTGTGTGCATGCGTGCGCACATGTGTGTGTGTGCATATGTGTGGTTGTATGTATATGATGTATGTATATGTGTTTGTGTTTGTGAATGTAGGTACACACATATTGGGGCAAGGTTTTGGAGGTCAGAGGACAGCCTCAGGTGCCAGCCCTTACCTTCCATCTTATTTGAGACAAGGTCTCACTTGGTCTCACTTTATCTATCTTGGTCTCTGACTGGTCTGCATATGCAAGGCGCACAGGTCCACAAGCTTCTGATCATTCTTGTGTCTCTCTGTCTCACATCTCCCGGCAGGTGGGATTACAGACACTTGTGCTTCTGAGTTGGATTATTGAATTGGATTTGCATATCTGAACTCAGGTTTTCAGGCTTATGCAACAAGTGCTTTACTCACGGTCCCCCAGCCATCTCTCCATCTCCTGCAGTACATTCAATTTTATAAGAAACTGCCATACAGTTCTCTTGACTGATTATCAAATTTCATTTTCCTATCAGCACAAAATGAGTTCCTACTGTCCCACATGTTTTTGTTATCATTCGTTAATCAGAAAGTAGCATATAGTATGATTTTACTTCTAATAGGTTTAATTGTATCCCATTTTGATTTAATTTGCATTGCCTTGAAACCTAATGTTGATATTTTCCAGTCATTTGCACATATTTTTTGGAAATTTTTCCAAATGCTTTACCAATAAAAAACCTGAATTACTGATTATGTTATTTTTTAGTTGTAAGAATTCTATATATTTTTAGGTAAGACAGATTTTTAAATGGTTTGGATACTGCATCATAATTTATATCTTGCCTTCTCATTTTTAGTATCTTTTTAACTGTTTAATTTTTATTGAAATTTTGTAAATTTTATACAATGCATTTTGGCTTTTTTAAGATTTTTAAAAAAAACATTTTATTACTTTTTTTTGTATATTGCCTGCATGTATGTAAGTGCACCCACGTCGTTCAATACACCTGGAGGTCAGAAGAGGATGTCAGATTCCTCTAGAACTGGAGTTGTGGACACCTGTTAGCCTCCATGAGGGTGCTGGGAATCAAACCTTGGTCTTCTGCAAAACAGCCAGTGCTCTGAACCATCTCTCCAGCCACATACAATATATTTTCAATTTAGATCCCCTCCTATATCTATCTGCAGCCCCCTTACAAACTCTCACCAAATTTCTTTTATATATTTATATTGAGAGGGGAGAGAGAGAGAGAGAATATCAGGTTTGAGTTCCCAAATCCTAAATGCACTTCGGTGTCTAGAATGTATTGTGAAATTTAAATTTCACTATGACATATGAGTTTCTTCCTGAACAGCTTTTATAAGTTTATTGATCATTTGAATATTTCATGTTAACAGTTGCCTACTCGCGCCTTTTTTCCATTTTGATTTGGGTTGTTTCTTTTCATCGTTCATTTGCAGAAGCATTACAAATGTGTCTGAATTTAAATCATGTTGGACACATTTTAGTAAACATTTCTCTAGTCTGTGGTATCCCCTCCACCTTTTCACTTTAGCAGTGCTGCCTTTTACTGGGTAAAAGTTGTTGACTTTAAGAAAATCTGATGAGGTCAAGTTTATTAAATTTCATGTCTTAGGAAATGTTTGCCTACTCCCAAAGTCATAAAAGTATTCTCTTCTGTTTTCTTCTAGAGCTGTCTTGAATTTTAGTTCTCGTAGTTAGATTTATGATTTTTAAAAACTTCATACATACATATACTTTCTTTAATTCACATTATATTCCAGCATCTTATTGTTACCATTTTATGATCATATTTAGCAACATTAAATATGTAAAATTGATAATTCTGATGGTTGACTTAGGTGAGAAACAGACCTACTACTGCAGATTCCCAGACATACTGCTTTTTGGCTTGAGTAGTCAGGAAATGCAATACTAGAAGTCAAAGCAGTAGCAATTGAGAGCCTTAAAAAGAATTCCTCGGGCCCCATGGGGCCACATGAAAAAAGTTATTCCGTGAAAATAATCTTGCTTCTGTGCTGAATTTAGCTTTGAAGATATGTTACCACTTTGACCATTGATGATAATCTCTTAGAGCTAATACCGAAGTATTCACTCACATTTTTGAAAGGTAAATTCTAATATTGAACTTATCAGTTGATTGTCTTTTAATCTCTGTACACACACAAGAATGGTTGTACTTTTATCCCAGGTAAGAGCAGTTATCTGTGTTTGTAAAGTTTCATACAATGAATATATTTTCCAGGAAAGGAGATATGAAAATTTTGACTTTAGAAGAGTGGAGAGTGTAAGGGAAGGGAGGCTTTGAGGTAAATTGCCAGATGTGACTGATATAATGAGGACCTTCATGCCTTTGCAGATGATCATAAGAGATTCAGACATGCTATAAAATTTTCAAAAATTGCACTCTCATAGTTATCTTTATATTTACAATTTGTCACTTAAATTTCTCATGTCTATGTGACTAAGAAAATGAGCATGTAGTTCTGTACTTAAGAGTTGAAAGAGCCAGGAATGGTAGCACATGCCTTTAATCCCAACACTTGAGACACAGAGGCAGGTGGATTCTGTGAGTTCAATACCAGCCTGGTCTATATAGCCAACTGGGGTTACAAGGGGACACTGTCTCAAAAAGACCGAAAACAAAAAGGACTTGAAAGAATGAGCTGGGCTTGGTTTTGCATGCATATAAACCTGTGATGCCAGCACTTGAAAGTAGAAGGAGGGAGGAAGGCTTAGAAGTTCAAGGTCATTCTCAGCTACATATCAAATTTCAGGCCAACTTTGGCTCTAAGAGACATTATCTAAAAAAATAAAGAAGAACAGAAAAATGAATCAAGAGTTGGAAGAATAGCAGGGATGTGCCACCTTCCAGAATAGTTCTCTCACTTCCAAGCATTCCATCATTGGAGTGCCAATTATTTGGGTCCTTTATGGGCTAGAGATGTAGGTGGATATACAAAAGAGACGTGTCTTGACTCTTGAGATCTGGAGACTCAAAGGAGCACCAGCAGTAGAAACACTAATTGAAGTAGAGGATGTAACTGGTGTAGACTTGCTGGCATTTTGTATAAGCAGACTCAGATGTGGTAGGAGAAGAGTTTTCCAGGTCTTTTTGAAAGAGTAAACATCTGTCACTCATGGGGCAGAGTCTTTGCTAAGCTTTCCTGAGGTCTCCTAAGCAACTGTCTTTAGACTCCAGGGCCCAGAGGATGTGCATTCATAATAAATATACTGGAGTTCTACATTCATAAAAATATGGTGTTCAACTCAATTTCCCCGAAAAGGAAAAAAAAAAAAAAAAGCTCACAATGCTTGGAGGAAAATCAGATGCGAAAGAATAGTGGAGAGATTAAGATGAGGCTGCTGGCCATAGAACTAACTAGGACAAAGGTCAGAGATGACCTAGTAGAAGATGAAGGTGAAGAGGTTGACCAAAAATCTGAGATCAAATCTAAAAAGAAATATGTGTATGTGAGGCAAGAATGGATTTCTAGGGGGATATGAAAAGTGTTGCCTGTCTTTGTGGGAAGAGTAATTTGTCCAGGTCCAATCTATCAGCAAGGCCTGTCAATCTTCTGTCAACATGGGTCAAATCTGTTCAGTATTTTCCCATTTACTCTACCCAAACCCATTCCAGTCCCTGCTCTACCAATGATCCTGTCACTTCTTTTATGCTACCCCCTCCACCATGACACAAATCAATTGTCTTTTCAATTACAAACCATAAATTGTTGTGTGATCTGGCCTCTGCCCCACCCACTATGCCATCACCCATCAGCCAGGCTGTCTTTATGCTCTTTTCATACATTAAACTCCTTAGTTTTTGCATGATGTTCCCATAACCTTTCAGCCCCCTTCCCTAGTTGCCAATGCCTGCTTCCTGGCCTTCTATCCTTGGAAAAACCTTCTGTAATGTTCCAGTGTAAAGTGCTGTTTCTCCATCTTCATCTTTCCTTCAATAGTATACTCTTCATTAAAAAATACTTTATTGTATATATGAAAATACCACCTACATATTAAATAGCATTATAATAAAATTTTTTGTATAGTTTTAAACAGAAGAAAAATGGGAAAATGTTCAGGTAACAAAACCAACACAGAAAAAAAATAACATATTTTCTAATCAGGTAAGTGCAAAAATGGATTCAGTAGCTAGTCATGTCTAATTCCTTTTATATTGTCAATAGAATCCCTACTTTCACAATCTCTGCCTTAAAGGGATAACACATATTGGATTCTTATGGAACGCAGAAACAATTCTTACTAGTTCAATACATAGAAAGCTGAAATCACATATTCACCATGCAAAATAAATTTCAACTTTTTTTAGCATTACGCTTTCTTGTTCTCCTTTTTAGATACAGTAGTATGCCCACACATGCTTTATTACAGCATATGCACAAATGTATTCTTCATTTTACTTATCATTAACTGAAATAATTGAGCTCACTTATTTTAGAGATTCTCAAACCTGAATGACTTTTGCTCAATACATTTAAGTATTCCTGGGTATATTCTTGTTATTTTAAAAAATATTTTGTTTATTATCTTTATTTTACATGTATGAGTATATTGCCTGCATATGTGTAAGTGCAGCCATGTTGTTCAATGCCCAAGGAGGTCAGAAGAATGGGTCGAACTCTTCCAGAACTGGAGTTAGGGATAGTTGTTAGCTGCCATGTGGGTGCTGGAAATTGAACCCAGGTCCTCTGCAAGAACAACCAGTGCTCTTAACCACTGAGCCATCTCTCCAGCCCCCCCCATTCTTGTTTTTTATTAAAAATATTAGTTTTTTTAGAATTTCAGACATGGACATTGCATTTTCATCATTTTCACTCTTCCCACTCCCGTCCAACTCCTATCATAACAAGGGTAAAGTGTATTAAAGTGTTACTGACATTAAGTGGAGAGGGGCCAAGGATGGTGCTAAGCAGGACAAGGTATGCACGAGTCTAATCTGGTTTGTGTCATGGTCTCTCTGGTCCTCAGAAAAATGCCCCAACCAGGGTTGATGCTCAAAAAAGAATAGCTTAATACTTTAATTAAATCCTTCAGTAGTCTAAAAATAAGGCACTTGAATTATATTGTCATGATTAGAATTTCTATTTTAAAATTTTGATCCAGTGATTTTTTTGGCAGAATATTATTATTTCCTTTTTAGTTTTAATTTTCATGCATGCAGAGCTTATTTATTTTTGGTTAGTTTGCACTTATCTCTTTAAATTGCCAATTTTATATTTTTAAATTGATGATGAATTGGTCTTTTTATTTATGAATAATTTTAGATTTTATAAAAGATCCTGTGTACCTCACAATCAGTTTCTATTCTCTCTAACGCCATCATTCTGTTCTGTAGATTTCTTATCTTATTGGTTGGAGAGAGAACCTTTCAAAGAGACTCTGTTGCTAAAAGATAAATTTGCAAATTAACAATTAAAGAATCTTAT
Organism: Nannospalax galili; assembly: GCF_000622305.1. Lineage (NCBI taxonomy): Eukaryota > Metazoa > Chordata > Mammalia > Rodentia > Spalacidae > Nannospalax > Nannospalax galili. The sequence goes on from NW_008355477.1 coordinate 3,116,619, forward strand.
CTTGGTAAATGGCACATATGGGTGATGCCCAGGGGTTAGGTAGAAGCTAAGAGATGTTATGATTCCCAGGGTTGCTCCATAATAAATGAGACCCATTGCAGAGTGAAAACATGGAGACTTTTGGTGAAGATTATTAACAGTTTCAAGATGGTAGCAAGAGAGCATTGAACTCAGCACAGGACCCATTGAAAGCAATGTCCTGGGCATTTAACTTCACAGTTGCTCACCTGTGAAGTCAGATCTTGCTGTTCCTACCAATATTTCAATTTCTTCCATGGACCAAATACCTCTGTCTGATAAAGGAAAGTCTCCAATGTGAGTTTTTCTAGAGTCCTCAAAGTCACAAGTTCTGCACCTTGCCTCCTTCTAAACCTCAGTTCAAAATGCTTTGAGTTGAAGACAATAGTATTAGCTACACTGAAATGGCAGCACAGTTAATTCTGAAATAACATCCACATTAGCTCATACAGGCTGATATTTTCTTTGCTGAAAATCAGGCAGAGTGTTTGTTTTGAGTGCCTTCCAATAATACTTGCAAGTAGCCAAGAATGCTTGGGCTCTTGGAAACTGTACCTTATGCCCAGAGGCTCTTGCTAAATGTATTTTTTAAGCAGGTTTACCCATTTAACTTGTCCAAATGGGTCACTTTCACAAGGGAATCCATTAACTGGTCCTTTCCGATGAGATTGTAAAAGGACCTGTGCAGAAATGAGCTATGAAAACGCTTAGTAAACTGGGACTTTGAAAGTATCTGAGAAACATACAGCTGAGAATTTATTTAGCTTTATTATTTATTTATCAAAGTGCAACAGATTGCATTTTGGCATCTGATAGCACAATGTTCATTCATAGAATTTTCTTGGCTCTACTAACCAGATAGCTGTGCATTTACAAACTACAGTATTTCCAGAGCCCACCTTCCTGGCTCCACTGGTTCTCAGACTGGCTCCTTCTGTTTATACAATATAGGCACTGTCTCCAATATTGAACAGAATCCTATCACAGAGAAGAAATCCATTCACTTGTCAATTTTGAGACCAGGTGGCTCTTAGCTTTCTTCAAGAAACTGACACCCACTGACAACAAATTGGTAGATTTCCAATGAGAATGACACTGGGAGAGCCCTGTGCTCTGCACTCATATTCCGTGTGTATAGACACTGTGTGCAACTATATGGATGCCTCATGCTTTACGTCTACCATGCTTGACCTTAATTCCTGAGTTGCAAAGACATGATTATCACTGGCATTTCAAGCTATATTTTAGTGAATTCAAGTTGCTAGAAGTCTTCAGTAGATTTGAATTGAGAAATAATTTAAGGAATTATTTCAACATTACCCCCATGTGTATATATAGTTATACATAAGTATACATAGATTATTTCAATATATTGTTATATTTGTGGTTTTTCATCAAATTAGTTTAGATTTGTAAGGGAAAAGTAGAAGAGCAAAATTTAAAGGTTCTTATAATAAAGATAGAATTGTTTTAAGAGTTACATTAATTGTTTATAACAAAAGCATCACATTTTAATCTTTTTTTATGTTTTGTTTTCAAGAAAAAAATCCTAAGATTTGGCAGGTCCTCTTCAAAGAAAAGTAATATAGTCACTTAAAAGATAGCACCTTCTGAGACATCGTTACCCCTGAATCATCACCAGTTTTTTTTGTTGTTGTTGTTGTTTTTGTTTTGTTTTGCTTTGTTTTTTTTTCTTTTTGGTCTTTTTGAGACAGGGTCTCCCTGTAGCTCCAGCTGCCCTAGAACTCACTATGTAGACCAGGCTGGCCTTGAACTCACAGAGATATGCCTGCTTCTGCCTCCAGAGTGCTGGGACTAAAGGTGTGCACCACCATGCTCAGCCATCACCAGTTCATATATATATCATAGTTCTGTAGGCTGGAAAGTCCAAGACCAAAGTTTCAACAGACTTGGTGTTTAGTGAGGAACTTCTACCTGACTTAAAGCTATTCACCTTCCCTCTTATGATAATGACCATCTTTTCCATGTCTCTTCCTACAATGGCTATAACCCCCTTTATGAAGCTGCATCCTCATGACATAATCACCTCTCAAAGTTCTCACATGCAAGTATCATCATGTTTGGTATTGGGGTGTCAACAAACAAATCTGAGGGAACACAGACATTCATTCTTTAACACTATAGTGTAATTAGTATAAATTTTATGTTTGGGATTTTGTTTGGTGGAATTGACCTCAAATTAGAAAATATAAGCTGATTTGAAAAGGCTTACTAAGGGTCATTTCAAATTTTTTAATATTTCTACTATTAAATATATAAAATTTGATTAGCGCTTTTTTGAACCTACCCACATCAGATAAATGCCCTTTTTAAAAAAATCACTTTTAAGATTGTAATATCCTAGGGCTGGAGAGAAGGCTCAGCAGCTATACTGTTCTTGCAGAAGACGTGGGTTCGATTCCCAGCACCCACATGGTAGCTAACAACTGTCTGTAACTCCAGTTCCAGGGGATCCGACAGTCTCTTCTGTGCTCCACAGGCATTGCATGACATGGGTGTACTTATCCACATGCAGGCAATACATATATACACATAAAATAAAAATAGCAAATAAAAAATATTTTTTAAAAAAGATTGTAAGATCCAGAGGTGATGGGTGACCACAAAGAAACAGAGTTTTCCAGGCAGGTGGGCAGTTGTTTATTTGACCTCACAGCAATGGTGACAGCATTCACAATTACCACATAAGCTCAAGCCAGACAAAAACCCAGCATAGACACAGGGAGGTGAGTAAGAAACCCTCACCCTATCTGATGAACTATTAGTAGACTGATGGTGACTGAAAGGGAGAGAGTCAGTCTCATTTAAGGATGAGACCCTTGATAGGATAACCAGGCTCCGGTGGATGGACCAACACCAAGGGGCTTTTAAGGGATAATATATATGTATTTGTTTATATCTATATCTGAGAGAGAAATTATGAAATTGATAAATTGATGAAATTGGACATGGGGTAGAGAGTGATAGGAGGTGTAGATGGAGGATGGGATCTAAAGTCTATCAAAATATATTGTATAAAATTTTCAAAACTTCAATAAAACTATTACTTTTACTAAATATTAAGTAGGTACCAAATAAAATTTATGGTTACCAAAGGAAGAAGCCATGGATAGGACATGGAAAGTACTAGGATTCAAGTAACAGATGGAAGAGAACCACTGAAAGAAGGCAGAATTTTGGAATACTACTATGAAACTCAAGAACAGTAGCTAAGCTCTATTTAGTATACTTTCTTCAAATCATCTTTCACAAGATGGATTCAGCTGTACTTAATGTGCTTTTAAGCCTGTTTATTGGCTTTTTGTTTTTATTTTGTATTAGTCACTGCAATATATCATCTACACAAAAAATGAAAAAGAAATGTGTTTATAGTTTAATGAATTTTCACCAGGGAGCAACAGTCATGTGACTACCGTCCTAATGAAGATACTACTGGTACCCTATAAGCTTCTCTGCCCATTGATGAGCTCCAAATACCTCCCCTCCAAGGCTAATATTCTAACCTCTATCATTGTAGATTAGCTTGGCTCACTTTTCTTTTTTACTTCCCATCAACGGAAACCTACAGTGTCTACTTCTTTTCTTTATCATTATGAATAAAGTTCAAGCTAAATGCTGCGCTTATGTATATTGCTTCTGTTGTGCTGTGGCATTTTAGTCATTGTGTATTCCACAATATACACATTCTGCTGTGGATGAAGTTTGGAATTGTTTCCACTGTAGGGTTTGAGGTAGGAAATTTTCCTGACTTTGGTTGGAGGGTGGGGTGTTTACCCTTACCACAAGGATGTATGTTCTTGGAGTCTTGGTATTAAGGGAAGGAATGTCTTATTCAGCTTGCCACTATGGGTAAACTTGGAATTCGTATTTTGTCACCATGTGTTCTGTTAGGCCAGGAAAAGTAGAATTTAGGTTCACCAGGTCCAATAAATGACTGCAAGGCAAACACTGGCTTTAGGGCTACAATGTCCTTCCTGATTATTTTGAGACCTAAGTGTTTCTTAAGTCTCTTGCCCACTCATGCGTATCTTCAAGAGAGTTTTAAAATGTGTTATCCAACATTCCTAGTTGTTTGCCATTGAAGATTAGCCTAGTTATTTATTCTGCCTTACTGCAAGAAACATACATGAGTATATAATTTTAAAAAATGTTTCATTGTTTGTGAGATCAATTGTCTATTATTAAACAACTTGTAAAAATGAGGCATGTTAATATTTATTTCCTCTGTTACTTATTTTTTATCTTTTAATGTAAAATTTAATTTTTTGAGAATTTCACATGTGCGTAACTATACTTACATTTTCTCCTTCTCCTTATCCAGTTCCTCCCGTTTCCCTTGACTCCTCAAATTCATGACCTCCTCTATAATTATTGTTACACACACACACACACACACACACACACACACATACACACGTAACCTACCTAGTACATTTGTTGTTGCTCATATGTACATATGTTTAAAACTGACTACTTGGGATTGGATGATTTATCAAGGGACTAGTTCCTGGAGAAAACTAATACTCCTTCCTCCAGGAGGCATTGATTGCTTGTGACTCTTTGTCACAAGATGGGACCTTGTGAAATTCCCTCCATCCACATTTGCATGTCAGCTGGTGTGGTCATTAGGCTTGCCTTGTTTATGTAGCCATATTGTTGACATTTCATGTTTTTTTCAATTTGTCTAAGGATGCAAACGAGATTATAATTTTTTCTCAAGTTGTTTCCTTTCCTCTGGTTTTGTTTGTGGAGAGCAAAGAGTTCAATCCAAAAGCTTAGACTTGACTCATTTTAATGCTCTCAGAAACCATTTTTGGTGATTCATACAAAATATTTTTGAGGAGCTACTTTTTTATACGGATTTGAAGTAGACATTTATAGCTTTCCAAAGCTGGTTGTGCAGGAAAGAATGAGTGAAATGAAATGTGTGAAAGAGGAAATATCTTTTATACCAAGAAAAAAAAATTACTGCCATTCAAGAAGCCCAGAGGAAATGTTCTCCTAGATCAGAGAAATTGCCTTCCTTTAGAATGGGTCAGATAAAATTCAGTGTGGGAAGGGACATCTAAACTGGTTCTTAGTAAATGAGGAGTGGCCAGCTATTTTCACAGAAGACAAGCTATGTTCGTTACATGGGCTCAGGTAAGTGCTTGAGTTTATTTGGAGGGTATAGAGTTTTGTTGTTAAACATGGTGGTCACCAACTCCATGTGACCACTGAGCATTTGACACCTGGCTAGTAAAACTGTTAAACTGATTGTAGTTTTCTATAATTGAGATAAAATGAAATTTAAATGGAAAAATGCTGTTACTCTGTTCCCTTTTTAGAAAACATTGGCTATGATAAAATGCATTTTCAACCATATGTTTTATGAAATCTAAATTGATATCACATTATCCTTCATCTTGGCCAAAAGGCTGAGAAGTGATGAGATCAAGTTTTTCTACTGAAAATTGAAATGTGCTGCAAAAATGTAAAATATATTACTAGTAATTATTTTTTCCACTAGGTTGCATGTTAAAAAAATAATACTAAGTGGGATATTTGGGTTAAATGAAAAACACACCTTATTTTTATATTTACAACGTGGTTGTGGAAAGATTTTAAATTACACATGTGACTTGCATCATATTTCTATTGAACAGTACTATTTTAGAGATAAGTCTGGAGCATAAGGTAGAATGTCCAGGGAACTTTAGGAAGTTACTTAATCTCCCTGAGCTAAATCGTCCTTATTTCCTACGGCTCTTACTGCACCCATACGTGTTGACAGGGCAAAATTAGAGTTGCATGCAAAGCCATTGTTAGCACGATAACAACTATCTCAATAACCACATATTGATATTTACATTTAAAGAGAGAAAAAACGTAGCTGTGCAGAAAAGGTGAAGAGACAAAAAGTCTGATTGACTTATAAAATATTTAATGGCAAGGATAATTATAAGGATTATATTTCCAATGGTCATTGCATTATGAAGAAGCGTGTGTGGCACACTGGCAAACAGGATTGAGAAAGAGGGAAGGGGAATGAGTGCAGAGGACCGTCCTCTGTTCTAACTCTGCTGTGTTCTAATAGTCTGGGTTTATATGTGAAGCCAGTTCACTGTTATGCCTTTTTTCATCATCTGCAGAATCACATATTTGAAAGAGATTGCTGTCCAGATTCTTTTTGAGAAAATTGTTTAGTTCAGTACAAGGGGTGGAACACAAATTGCTCATAATTGTTTGTGTTTCTCTGCACAACAAGCCTTGTTGCAGTTAAAAGAAAAGGGGTGACTTTCTAAAGATAAATCTAAGGAACGTCTCAAGAAAATGTTAAATGAACAGTGACTAGAAAGAAAGAATGTTGTGAAAGAGATTGGCAAATTCTTTGACTTTTCAGTTGAACTTGTTTGGCAATTACTGGAGATAAGAAAGAAGGAGGCTTTGGCCAAGAGCTGTTCATTTTATAAACAGGTGAGAACATCCTGTGCCTTTTGCTTTCTAATTATAGTTTGTGAGTATTTGAGTGTTAAGACACCTGTTTCTTTGCCTTTGGATGTTTTGTTATGGTCGTGTCTTCTGATTTAGTTTCAGTTTTCTTGTCCATGTGCTTTAGATTGGCAGTAAAATTAATTACATGATCTTAACATGCTGAATAAGAAAAGCCCAACAAGATGCATTTGTATTGGATGCATGGCAATTTCCTTTAAAACAAAGAGAAGTTAATAACTCTTGCTTACTTGGAAACTTACAAATATCCACTTTGTGATGAAGTTCCCTCCTCCATCTTCCCAGAACATATCTTTCTGATTCAGAGCATTTCATGGTCTACAATAGCTGTTGCCATGGTAGCCATCATGGCTCTATTACAGGCAAGGGAGGAAATTTCAGTACCAGTGGATTTCTGAGAGGCTTCCTTAAAGGGTCACAGTAGGATCTTTTTCAGAAATCCAGTCATATTACTGCTCATGTTTCTCTGACCAGAGCCTAGTGACTTTTCATTACCCAGGGAAAAGAGAATTTAGAAAACAAAAGTATATTACCTAGACATATTGTCGTCCCCAAATGACAGTTGGATTCTCTAATCAAGAAGTAAAAGGGGAGAATGAACAAGCAATAGTCCTTCAGAAACGGTGTCATATATCTGATTAACCTGAATTCATCCTCTGCCCACATGGCTGCTGGTCATATCCTTCTTTTTCTAACAATTGCGAAGCAGTGGTTTCATGTATTTGAACCCAAAGTTAGATGTTGAGTTCACTTACAACTTTCTCCTGCTCTGCCTAACTGAGATGGAATTTTCCATTTGTTGTTCTTCCCAACACTCTGGTGGCCTTTTGTGTGACCAGGGGACTAATCTCTGGCTCTTTGGTTGAACAATGCATGAGTAGTTGATCATGTTATTTTTTTAATATTTTATTTATTATTTTTACTTTATGTGTATGAGTGTATTGCCTGCATGTATGTAAGTGCACCCATGTCATTCAATGCCCGCAGAGGACAGAAGAGGCTGTCGGATCCCCTGGAACTGGAGTTATAGACAATTGTTAGCTGCCATATGGGTGCTGGGATTTGAACCTGGTTCTTCTGCAAGAACGGCCAGTGTTCTTAACCACTGAGCCCTTTCTCCAGCCCAGCCATGTTATTTTTTAAAGAGGAATGACTTTTAACAGCAAGTCCAGTGCAGCTTGTTACGATGTTCTTACCCTGGTAGGCAGACAGACACAAAAACAAAGTCCACACAAGCAGCCAGTTGTGCTGATGGTAAAATCATGTGTAGAGTCCTGTAAGTATTCCTGTATAGGTGAATTTCCACTGTGATCCATAGAGGGGGCATGAAGGCATGTCGTTTGTATTTTGGAATCGATATTTAATTCATGATTGTGTTTTCTCGTGGGATGTCTCTCCATTTTTCTCTCTTCTCATTTCACCTACCTGGCGACCCTTCCTGTCCTGAGCACCCAAAGATGAATTCAAGGCAGACACATTTTCATGCTATGTAACTCTGCAGCTGCTGGGGTGTCTCCATTCCCATATGCCATATTCCATTTTTCTCAAATGTTCTATGGTTAATACAGCCATGAATTACATACAGTAGGACAGAAATCCACTCTGCTGGATAGCTTTAGTGTCAACTTGACACACCTGGATTGAGGGAGCCTCAACTGGAGAATTGCCTTCAATGGACTGGCCTGTGGCCATGTCCATGGGGCACCTTCTTGGTTATTGAGTGATGTGGGAGGGCCCAGCCCACTGTGGGTGGTGCCAGGCCTGGGCAGGTGGGCCTGGGTTGCATAAGAAAGCAGACTGAGCAGGGGCCAGGGGAGCAAGCCAGGAAGCAGTGTTCCTCCGTGGCCTGTGCTCCAGCTCCTGCCTCCAGGTTATTGCATGAGTTCCTACCTTGGGCTCCCTGATGAACTGTGACCTGATAGATGTAAGCTGAATAAACCCTTTCCTCCCCAAGTTGGTATTGGTCAGAATGTTTTGTTACAGCAATGGAGAAAAAAACTAGGACATCCAGCAATGCCACAGGTAGTAGGTACCTAAATGACCACCATCATGCAATAGAAAATGGCCATCCAGATTTCAGACTGCCACAGGTGGTGCATTTCTGAACCATGGGACAGACCAGAGGGAAACAACATACATTGTCATAGTCCTCACCTCTGCGTTTTATTATTATTTTTAATCTTTTAAATTTGTTTTTATTGACTTTTTGTGTATTTCATACAGAACATCTCTAACAGTCTTAATAATCTTTATATCCCTGTCCCCACTGGCAACCTCCCATAGCCCCCCACACCAGAGCCCATATGCTGTGCCATCCTTGTTAAGACCCACTGTGTCATGTCAGTGTCCCCAGATGTTCCCCGGTGCAAGTCCATCCACTGAGGTCTAGTCAGCCTATCTAGAGTACCTTGATTTAGGAAGATCAGCTCTTCATCACCTAGCAGCAATCAGTTGCCAGTTTTTCTTCAGCTAAGATTGGGGTCAGCTGTCCATTTCCCCAGTTCTATGCTGGGTTTTTGTCTGCCTGAGTTTGCACGGGCCTTGTGCATGCTGACACCATTGCTGTAGGTTCATAAGAGCAGGTTTCCAGGGCCATGCAGGATTTTCTTTCCATATGGTCATGCACCTCCTCTCTAGCTCTTAAAATCTTTCTGCCCCCTTTTCCCCGATGGCCCACCCCTGCATTTTAAAAGTCATTTCAGTCATCCATGGCAGTTGAAATGCCTGGGAGAACATCAAAAAGCACTTGTATGTGTCTAGCTTTTACTAGTGCTGGTTGTTTAACCATAGATACTTTGTTTCAAAAATTGGAAGCAACCCTTACCTCTCACACTGCAAAAAAATCAATTGAAAATTTATTAAAGACTTTATGTAAATCTTGAAGTGGAAATGATTAGAGGGAAAATGGAGAGAAAACACTTCAAGATACTAGCATAGGCAAAGGCTTTCTTAAAAGAATTCCAATAGTTCAGGAAATAATACCAAAAATTAGCAAACAAAACTACATGAAACTAAAATGCTTCTGCATGGCAAATGAAGCAATCAACAGAATGGATAGATAGCCTACAGAGGGTTGATCATTTTTGTTAGTTATATATCTGATGTAGGATTAATGTGTAGATTATATAAAGAACTCAAAAAAGCTAATTACCCCAAACCAATAGTACAAAGAGTAAATGTACTAATGAAATGAAGAACCTAAGTGGACTTTGTCTGACACTTTCACCTACCTTATTCTTTCTCTAAAGCCTTCCCCACCATGTAGCTGCTTGTCTACCATGTGTCTGACGTCCATGCCCACTCAAACACGCTGACTTTTGCATTCTCTTGTCCATTCTCCACCTCCAGGAAGCTGCAGAGATTTACAGTTTGCCTGTCCTGGAGTTTTTCTTTCAAACTCTAATAAAATTGTCCTTGAACTTCCAAAAAAATGGATGAAGTCCAAATGGACAGTAAAGATATGGAAAAAGCGACATCCTTAACTATCTGGAAAATGCAAATTACACTATTTTGAGATTCCATTTTAACCTGAATCAGAATGGCTATTGTTATAAAAACAGATAACAAATTCTTGTGAGGATGCAGCAAAAAGTAATCCTTATACATGGCTGCTGAGGATATAAATTAGTCCAGATATCATGGAAGTCAGCATAGAGGTTTCTCCAAAAACCAAAACTAGAGTTACCATATGGCCCAACTGTATCATTCTTGGTATACATATACCTGAAGGACTCTAAGTCAGCATACCACAGAGATACTTGCACATCCATGTTTACTGCAACACTCTTCGCAAGAGCCAAGATATAGAACCAGCTTACATGTCCATCACCAGATGAGTGGATAAAAAATGTGATGTGCATATACACAATGCAGCCATAGAGAAAAATGAAATTATATCATTTGCTAGAGCATGAATGGAATTGGACATCATCATATTAAGCAAAATAAGCCAGATTCAAAAAGACAAATAGTACATTTTCTTTTATTTATGGATTTTTTTAATATTTTATTTTTATTTTATGTGTATGAGTGTATTGCCTGCATGCATGTGAGTGCACCCATGTCATGCAATGCCGTGGAGTTCAGAAGAGGGTGTCAGATTCCCCTGGAACTGGAGTTAAGGATGGTTCTTAGCTGCCATGTGGGTGCTGGAAATCGAACCCGGGTCACCTGCAAGAGCAGTCAGTGCTCTTAACCGCTGAGCCATCTCTCCAGCCCATGGATCTTTGTTTTTATAAAGATTCATAAAGATTATATATATTATATATATGTAATGAAATAAGTGAGAATGTGTCAAGAAAGAAAGGGAGCCATTAGGAGAATGATAAAAGGAAGAGTATGAAATGGCAAATATTTTCAAACTATGTATACTTGAATGAAAACGTCATAATCAAGTCCATCACAATGTACAATGTGTACATAAATAAAATACTTAAATACTTGGAGCAATGCATCATAGACTTTTTGCTACATAACATTGCAAATATGAATCCCATACCATTACAGCTCTCAGAGTTTGTTTGAGCCTTGGGGAAATCAGGATGTCATCTCATATCTGATTATAAAAGTGCAGTTTATCACTGATTATGGTGGCTCATGCCTTTAATACACTTGGTAGGCAGGGGCAGACAGTTGTCTGTGAGATACATACTAGCCTGATCTACATAGCAAGATCCAGAACAGCTAGGGTTACAGGAGACTATCTGAAAAAAAGTCCCCAAACATTAATTGATTGATTTAGAATGAATCATCAAACGTCACAGCAGGGATATTTTCTTCTTCTTTGAGTCATTGAGCTACAGGATCACTACTATGTTCTTATTGTGTTGGTCCTTGACCACAGCTGAAATAAATTTGGAAAGTGTTTTCAGATGGTTGGGAAGAAGGACACACAAGGACGCCATTACTACACTGTACAAATAAAGCAAAGGTCATTTTCCCACATCATCCTCAGGCTTGATGTTAATCTGGGACAAACACAGTTGGATTTTTTTTATGGAAAAGGCACTGTTGTTGGGGGCAGGGTGGAGAGATGGGGCAGTTCTCTTTAACCCAGATGTGACTCAGCCGAGGTCACATCTCTTGGCCTCAAACCTCAGAAAGGATGAAATGTGTGTGATTTTGCAAGTCAGACTTTAAAAAATAATTAAAACTCTTCTAAAAGCACAAGAAGGAAATGTGTCTCCTACCGTGTGTTAAAAGGCCAGTAGACTGTTACTTTTTGTATGACCCTGGTTCCCTTTGTGTGTCATCAATAAAAGATTTCTAGAAAAATACGGAAAATATTCACTGTAAATTAAGAAAGCAGATTTGGTTTAATTTCCTTCCCTGAAAGTTGGCAAATGAGTAAAAGAAAATATTTTGACATTCAGAGATGCTACTATGCCACCTCTAGCCTTGCTCCAGGGCCTGGGTTATATACTATGTTGCAGTGTCTTTTCTGGCCTTTCTGGTCAGCCCTGATCTGTTTCTCTTTGACAGGGGCTTCTGGTTCCCATCCAACAGAGCCTGCATCAGGGAAACTTTGGTGCCTGCAGCAATCTAAACTCCAATCACATCTTTCAGCTTCATCCTTCACCTACAAGACAGGAATGTGGTTTTCTTGATAAGGTTCTGCTGAGCTGTCCTGTGCACCAGATAATTTGTTTGTTTCATCATCCTTGAAATCTACTTCCAAAGCCTGACCGTGGTGGTTAAGAAGCAATCTGCATGTTGGAAAGGTCTGTGGAAGAAAATTTAGTGAGGAAATCTGTCCACTACATCACCTTATTCATGTAGCAGCCATTCAATAAGCAAAGGATCCTGAGTTTCTACTCTGTACCCAGCAAATGTGCTACTCACTTGCAGTATAGAAGTGGAAAAGAGGCACACCCTGCTTTCATATAGGTAATAGGCTGAGAAGCAGCACTGACAGTAGTTTCTGGCTTTCTTATTGCAAGATCATGCCCCATTCTAATTCTCCAGTGGTTTCATCTACAACTCTTATACTTACTCATTCCCAGCTGTTATGCTGGGTGTTTTCCTATTACTTGAATGCATCAGTTATTCCTTCTTCAGAGTCTGATTACTGGGAAGACTTCCACATGGTGGACTTCTTTGTGTGTCTTCCCAATCAATGTGAGCTAAAAAGGATCATGGGACCAGTTTTGTAGTATATAGTTTGTAAGAGGTAGCCATATGTATTCTTTTTGCCAAGCTGATAAATGATCTCGGAACTCTGTCTAAGCCATATGTCAAGATGCAGACATCTCAACTTGGAGTATTCTCTATCACCTGCAGTGCAAAAGTAACTATAAGAAGCAGAATTCCCCCAAACCTATATAAAACCTTTAGCACCATGGGGAAATATTTCTATTACATTAAACCATTGAAGTCCATAGTGAAATTATCACCCCAGTATAACTTCACTTACTCTGAGTAAAAGACTCATTTTAATTGAGTAGAAACTATTGGAATCTCCATTTTACAAATGAGGAAACAGCCAAATAGAAGTGACGACTTACCCAAAGCTGTACAGTTAGAAAGCATTAGAACAGAAATTCAAACTCAGCCTAACTCCCAAGGTCATATTATAATCTTCATGGTAACTTGCACAGGGGACATAGGAAGCGCTTAAAATAATTAGCTTAGGGGGCTGGAGAGATGGATCAGTGGTTAAGAACACTGGTTGCTCTTGCAGAAGACCCGGGTTTGAATCCCAATACTCACATGGCAGCTAAAAACTGTCCATAACTCCAGTCCCAAGGGATTTGAAAGCCTCTTCTGACCTCTGTGGGCATTGCATGACATGGGTGCACTTACCTGCATGCAGGCAATACATGCATATACATAAAATAAAAATGAATAAATAAATTTTTTAAAAAGATTAAAAAATAATTAGGTTAAATTGAGGGAAGTATGGAAATTTCCAGTTTGTGGAAGCTTCTCTGTGTTGGTACACACAACATGCTGTCAATAAAAGTTAGCAATGTGTCTGGTTTCCATGTTTGCATAACGAAGTATGAAAGCCACTGGTTTAAAGTGATATGTATGAGGACTAGAGAGACGGCTGACATGTATGCATTATCCCACAGTTTCTCTGTCAGGAGATCAGGCATACCCAACTGGTTCTTCCACTCAAGAGCTTACAAGGCATCATCCAGGACTTGAACTCAGGATCCTTTTGCAAGACTTATGCTGTTGTTAGCAATATCTAGCTTTTTGCCATTGTGAAATTTGATCTAAGCCAGCCTTTCCTACTTCCTGTGAGCCAGAGGGTTCTCTAAGATTCTAGAGGTCTTCAAAGTTCATTGCCATGTGACCATCTCCCAGCTGCTCTCACCATATGGCAATTTGCTTCTCCAAATCCAACAGGATAATCTCTCAGGTCAACTACTACTGAGTTTTATATGATATAATGTTATTATAAGACTGCCATCCCAACGCTTTGGGCACATAATGTAGCCCAGTCAAGGGAGAGTCTTCTCTATTTATTCTCAATGGTTTATCCACATTCATGAAAAGAGGTCATATATATATATATATATGTACACCAAGGGGTGGGAATCTTGTGGGTCATCTTATAATTTTGCCTGCCACAAACAGTAGACAAGGAAAAACTGTTGACTTTTTTGAGTAGTTAAATTCATTGGCTACTAACTCATTAAATGCAGAACCCAGACATGAAGTCTGTGAAAGGACATATTAAATAGTCTGTATAAATCACACCTCAAGGAAAAGTGAAGGAATTAAAACAAATCACATACATCACAATTTACATGAGTTAGGAATATGGTTGAATACAGACAGATGTGTATTTTTCATATTTTATTTATTATTTTTATTGTATATGTATGCGTGTATTGCCTGCATGTAGGTAAGTGTACCCGTGTCATGCAATACCCGCAGAGGACAAAAGAGACTCTCGGATCCCCTGGAACTGGAGTTACAGACAGTTATTAGCTGCAATGTGGGTGCTGGGATTCTAACCCAGGTCTTCTGCAAGAACACTCAGTGCTCTTATCTTTTGTGCTATCTCTTCAGCCCCCACAGATGTGTATTTTTAAATTGAGTACTATGACCCCTCTTGCATTGTTGATTCTACTCAGTATTTTGGAACTTTTGTACTTCTTTATGGAAATTTAAGATTTTTTTCTACTGTTGTGAGTGTTGTCTTTGGGATTTTTATGGGGATTGCCTTAAATGTGTAGCTCACATTTAGTCATATAACCATTTTCACAGTATTAATTCTGCCAGTACATGAGTGTGTCAGGTCTCCATATTCTACTGTCTCCTCCAGTATTTTCAAATGTCATCATAAAGCTCTTTGTTTCCTTTGTTAGTTTCATCCCAGGGATTTAAGTTTTGAAACAATTGTAAATGGGATTGTCTTCCTGAATATTTACTCGGTGTGTTCACTATTCATATATGCTAAAGTTATTGGTTTATATTTGTTCTGGTGCAAAAATGGAAACGTAGAACAATAGAAGAGAAGATCGAGAAATAAACCCACACCAACACAGCTATGTAATTTTTGATGAAGTTGTGGATAACCTTCATTAGAGAAAAGATGGTCTCTTCAAGGAACAGTGTTGGGAAAGCTGAATATCCACAAGTAGAAGAAGGAAAACAGATTTCTATCTGCCACCTTCTACCAAAAATTATTTCAAGATGTAACAAAGACTTTAATGCTAGACCGAAAACTTTAAAATTGCTACAGGAAAGCATAGAGAAGAACTTCAAGATAAGAGCACAGGAAAGAAATTTCTGGAAAATTATACAAAAGCTAAGGAAATAAGAATTGACAAAGAGGTTTGCACGAAAGTAATTTTCTGACCAGTAAACAAAAACAACTAGCAGAGTAAAGACAAAGCCTACAGAATGAGAGAGAATCGTTCCTACCTATATATCTGCCATGGCTTTAATATCCAGAATATATGAAGAATTCAAATAACTAAACAACAAATACAAATAATACAGTCAATACATGAACAAATGAACAGAGTTCTCAAAAGATGAACTACAAATGGCCAGTAAATATAAGAAAAAGTGTTCAATATCACTAACCATCAGAGAAATGCAATATAAAATTGCTTGGGGATTCCATCTCACCTTGGTCAGAATGCCTATCATTAATAAGCAAAAACAAATTCTGGTGAGGATGGGGGGAGCAGAGGAGGGAGTAGGAAGCCTTGTATGCTGTTGTTGGTAATGTAAATTACTCCAGCCACTATGGAAATCAGTATGGAGATTCTCAGAAAATTATAATGAGGCATGCAAGAAAATACATGGAATTGGCATCATCATTTTAAGTGAAACAAGCCACACTCAGAATGAAAAACTATCACTTTTTCTCTCATATGTGAGATCCGAATTTAAATATAAATAAATATTGCATCAAAGTAGAAGAGGGAGTATAAAGGAGGAGAGGTCTAAAGGGATGAGTGACAGAGGGTAGCTGGGGGAGAAAGACCAAATAGCACAAGTTCTATCTCGTTTGTAGGATCTAGATGATTTATACACACACACACACACACACACACACACACACACACACACGCAAAATAAAAAATGTAATTTTAATAAAAAATGTTAACCAAAAGAAAACCCAGGTTTTCCTCTAACAGAATGGTTCTTCATTTAAAGGTATGTGATGACCCAAATCTTGATTTGCCTGGACTCCTAGTTGAACTAAAACAAGATAATCATAAAAGATTGGATGATGGATTCCAACCTCCTGCAATAGATTCAGTAGATTTACTGAAGACTTTAGCAAAGCTACAGGCCAGGAAATGAGTTCATTCTTTAGAAACATGCCTCAGCATCCCAACACTCCAGTACTTTGAAATGCAGCAGGGCAAGAATCAGGAATTGACTTGGCATACACCAATGATTCTAAAACCCAATGTGGGTAAACATACAAATTTCTTGTGGGTTACTAGACCTTGGCAATAGTGCCTGGCTCAGCACAGCTGCTCTTGGGCAGCTCCATATGGCATCCTACAGAAGAAAGAGTGTATTTTGGAGTGGTGCCAACTTATTTGTTTACCTTTTGGAAAGATACAACAGCTCTCTCTTATATTTGCTTGTTAAATGATGGTGATAATACCTACATCTCATAATTTTGTAGTAAGGGCTGTATATGATTGTATATATCAAGCTTATGCTATAGATATGGAATTCTTTCTTTTAACAAGTATTTACTGAGCATTGGTTACATGCTATACTTTGTTCTAAGAGTCCAGGATACATTGTAAAGATAATAGACAGTTATTTGTATTCTCATAGAGCTTATATGATGACAAGAGGAGATAGAAAATTGAGAGTAAGTACAATATGACAATATTTGGGATGTCATATTAAAGGAAAGTAAAAAAAACACAGCAGGATAAGGAAGCATCAGGAGGGAGAAAGTGGGTTGAGGAGGGTCAGGGAAGCTTACAGCATCAAATACAGTGGTGAGGGTAAGTGTCAATGAGGTTGACAGTGAAAAAAATATAGGCATACCTAGATGTCAGGGGTTCAGTTCCTCACCATTAAAATAAAGGAAATGCAGTAATAATAATGCTATTTATATGATTATTTTTGTTTCCCAGTGCACATAGAAATTATAGTTGTACTACACTGTAATCTATTAAATGTCAATAATGTTATGTCTGAAATAACAATGTACATACCTAACTTAAAAAGACTTTGCTGGTAAGATATTCTAATTACCATCTGAGCTGTTGAAGAAATGATACAGATAGTAACAGATTTATTCAACATTAGATCATCATGACCTTTGAATTTGAAGAAGTAAAACACAGTATCTGCAAAGTACAATAAAATAAAACATAATAAAATAAGATATAACTGTACTCAAAGAGAAAATATTTATTGTACGTGAAATTATTGAACCATACTGACAACAAAAAGGATAAGCATAATGAAAATGTGCATAGGCTTTCCACCCCCTCTTCCACAATGGTCCCTGAGTCCTGAATGGTGGATGATCACAAGGAAACAAGAGTTTTCCGGGTGGCTTGCTCTTGTGAACTTACCGCAATGGTAACAGCATGCAGAAGACCCACTCAAACTCAAAACAGACAAAAACCCAAGATAGAACTGCCGAAATGGGTAAGCAGCCCCAGCTTTAACTGAGGAGATAATGGCAACTGATAACTGCTGGGTGGTAGTGAGTTGTTTTTCTTTAAGGGAGTGACACTGGATAGGTTGACCAGGCTACAGTGGATGGACTCACAACAAGGGATATTTGGGGATTCAAATGTGACTCGATAGGCCTTAACATGTATGACAGAATGCAAGAAATCTGTGTAGGGGGTGAGTTATGGGGGAATGCAGATGGGGGAGGGGGTCTAAATACGACCAAGATGTATCAAACACAAAAAAATAAATAAAAATAAAAAGTAAAGTCAACATAATAAAAGATGTATTGGGGCTAGAGAGATTGCTCAGTGGTTAAGAGAACTGGCTGCTTTTGCAGAGGACCTGGGTTCAAATCCCAGCACGCACACAGGGGCTAAAAGCCATTTGTAACTCCAGTTCTAGGGGATCTGGTGCCCTCTTCTGATCTCCACAATCATCTCATCACACTGGTGCACTTACATACATGCAGGCAATACACTTGTATACATAAAAAAAAATTTAAAGATGGATTTAGTGCTCAATATGTGCCAAACACTATTTAAGTTTCTTATATATTAATTAAATTGAATCTCACAGAAATTCTTTGACATATGTAATGTCCTATTTGAGATGAGAAAACAAGTAGAAAGTAGTCATTGGTCTACCCATTGTTTTATATGTTGTGAGTGTGTGTGTGAGAGAGAGAAAGATGGGGGGGCATCACAATTTGGGGTTGGAGACCTGAATGCTCTTGCAGAGGACCCAAGATCAGTTCCCAGCATCCACATGGTGAATAACAACTCTCTGCGACTCCAGTTCCAGGGGATCTGATGCCCTCTTCTTGCCTCCACACTAACTGCACACACAGTGTACTTACATACATGAAAGCAAAACACTCATACACATAAAGCAAAAATAAACATTTTGAAAAGAAATCACAGTTCCACATGTGAATTCCACATGCTATACTTGTCTTTCTGTTTGAATTATAGACTTTTAGTTAGCACATAAAATAATGGATTTAGGGGCCGGAAAGATGGCTCAGTGATTAAGAGCACTGGCTGCTCTTCCAGAGGGCACAGGTTCAATTCCCAGCACCCACATGGTGGCTGACAATCATCCATAACTCCAGTTCCAAGGGATCCCATGCCCTCTTCTGGCCTCTGTGGGCTTTGGATGATGCAGGTGTACTTACATGCAGGCAAAACACTCATATGCATACAAAAATAAATAAGTAAAAATTAAAGGAATGGATTTCTTTATGAAATTTTCATACATGTATCATTGTAACTTGCTCATATTCACTCTCACTACCTTTCACATTATGAGTGTGTGTGTGTGTGTGTGTGCAACTGTCCTTTGTCTCTGACTCAAGTGTCTCATATATTTTGCCAGAATCCATGAAACCGTGGCAGGATGACTCATTAGCTTGCAAGTAGGATGAAATCTCAGACCCTTCACAGCTTTGAAAGACATCCATGGTAGACCCATAGGCCGTGGATAGAGTTCTGGCTCTTATTGCTTCTCCCAATTCATAGTGATATTAGCCCAACAGTGTAAGATCTCAATCCATCCTATATATTTGATTGAGCTTCAAAGCTTATAATTGCATTCCTTTAAGTACTACCAGCCCCATTTTAAGAATAACAAGGATAAAATATTGAGAGGAATCCCGTGTATACCTACAAATTTATTATTGATTGACTAGTAATTATGTATTTCTTTTTTCAAGTCAAGAAAACTTTTCTATTTTGAGATATAACATATTTATTAATTGGTGAACATTGTAATTATTCTTCTTTGGCTTAATAATGCCAAGTATTTTAGGGAGCTGTCAGGTTTGCATTTTGCAATGAAGTTTGAAGTTTTGATGTTTACATTTTCAAGGAGTGCTATGACAGGCAACAGGTCATTCGGGGTTAGGCTTTAAGAAATGTTACTGGATTCTTTCTACTCCGAACCTCTGCTACCAGTCAACTTGACTGAACAATTGAATTTCTTCATTCCAAGATGTCAGGTGTGTTACATACCAGAATTCCACAAATGTAGGTCTATAACTAAGTACTAATCTGTTTCAAAGATTTATCCATTTACCCAAAGGTTTTGTCCATTCCGTTATCTTTCATGCTATTAATATCAAATTCTCTTTCTGGTTTTGCTCCCCTTAAAGATGATCTTGGCCATTCTTGATCTTATTCTAATTAACTTCCATGACCATTATTCAGTTGGCAATTTTATTTAAATTTTATAAAGTCCACAAAATTTAGAATGAATTGACATCTTTGATACTTTTTAATATTCATATGCATGAATATAGTATTTCAATTTACTTGGTATCTTTCAATAGTTAAAAATGTCTAATTTCCAACTTAAATTTCTTACATATTTTAATATTTTAAGTATCAAACACTATTTTACGCTTATAAATGGCATGACTTTTAATATTGCAATCTACCAGTGCTGGCTGAACCTAAAAGAAATTCAGTTTGTTTTTGTATATTGAAACCTGACTGAACTCTAGTGTTAAATGCAGTAATTTATCTTTCTCTTGGGTTACACTGTCTCCAGATTATGACTATAGTTTAGGATTTTCAAACAGTTTCACATATGTTATGCCATCTAATTCTTCCACAACAAGTACAATCTCCATTTTAGAAGTGAGAAAATAGATCCATAGATTTTAAGTGATCTGCCATACATAGCAAATGATTTATATAGAACAATATAGACTCCTGTATTCTTACTTCAAACAATTCTTTGCCTTCCAAAATCACTAACCTTGAAAAGGGGATGAAAACTGCAACCAGAGAGATGCCAATGTCATGAAGATAGAGAGGAAAATAATTTCAGTTGCCATGTGAGCATCAAAATACCATAAATTAGCCAAATCTAGATTTATTAGACATAGGGGCTTATAATTTTAAAGTTTTTCCAAGTTGCAAGGTTCCATATTATTTCTGTGTTTATAAACTTTAACATCTCAGTTTTTCCCAGAGATACTGAGATAATGAAGTCTTTGACTACATTTATATGACCATAGTAAAATCTGGCTGCTACTGTTTCTGATGATCAGTTTGAAAATAGTAGAAACTGAAATCTGTATTCATTCTGTTTCTCATAGTGCCTCATAGTATGACAAGTAAGTCGCAAAAGCGTCTAGTCCTGTTTAGGCAGTTTAACCATTATTTCTAGTGGAAGATCACAATTGCTTTTGTCTTCATTCAACCGAATCTGCTAAAGCACTTTAGCTTTTGGATTTAGTAAGAGTGTATCCTGTTTCTTTCTGTGGTTATTTTCAAAAGAGGATTGGAAAGCAAATGAAGGAATTTCCATTTGGTAAACACAGGAATTTCTTCCACCACCTTGGAGAATATGTTTCATCTCCAATGTCCAGTAGATGTATTGGATTTTGTCCATTGGATAATAAAGTAATATAGTTTCAGGAAAACTCGTGAGAAGCCATAAATACCTGTTATATCTTCATGTTGTGCTTGGAAAAAAAATGTATTTTGTAAAGAAGCCAATCAGTTTCTATTCCAAGGAAGGTAACTAATTATTGATTCATGACCTGAAATAATTCCAGCTATGAGCAAAATTGGATTGAGGGTTCTGTCCTGAAGAATGAATATTCTGTATGGTTTCTGCCTGTGTCATGAAGGCCTTTGCATGCATGGCAAATACTATCTAAAGTGCTCACTGTGGACTACTAAGCAGGGCTCACTTCCTAGGTGATCCTCCACTGAACCATGTGTTTCACATTAAAGCAGAAATTGAGGATTTACAAGTAGGACTTCCAGCTGAGACTGGCTATCCAGTCAGTAAATGAAACAACAGAAGCCTAATCAACTCTAAGAACTAAAAACCACACTCCTTGATTCCTGCCAGTGCAAATCCATATGGAAACTTACTACAGGAAACCCTCTAATGAATTCAAAAGCCAGATTATTGGAAAGCCTCCTAAAAAAAACGAAATGCCTTTCTATCCAGGTAGGTATTTTCTTTAGAAAAAAAAACACTCTTAGTTTACTTCAGGACAGACAATTATGTATCCTTTCTCTTTTTCCTCTACTGTGAATGCTTCAAGGAAAGTATTTTAAAGCTTGTATTTCACAAGTGTTATTTTATCAAAAAAGGACCTTCGTTGTGGAAGGCTCCGAGTGAGTCCAGTAATTTCTGAAATGAGCCTTCAAGAAACAGCTCTTTTGGTTTCTGGGACATCATGAGACAAAGCTAGAAAAAGAAAATCAAATAATACCTGAGGTGCAAAACCCACAAGAGATTACTCAGGAAATCATCCTAGTAATTTATCTTAAATGTAAATGTTATCAAAAATAAGAGCTGACATATAATTTTGCTTACTTTTAAAAAAGTATGTAAACTAAAACAAGTGGACTTCAGAGCAATGATATATTTTCAGAGTGTGAGGAATACATCATGTAACTCATGTGTTGCTTAGTTTTGGAAGAGTCAAAAAATACTGTTGGTTTTACCAGAATTAATTTTGAAACAAGTCAAATCTTATACAAGAACTCCTTCAAGACAACTAAATGTTCAAAACCCAGAAATTCTGCTCACTATATCTTCAATTCTTCTCCCACATACCAGCCTCAAACTCTGAGACCAAATCCCAAGCCTCTCTCAAGTGCTCAGAAACCTGAAGAACCAGTTTTTCATGGATGAGTCCCCAGTGGAAGCCAGAGAAGGTTTATACTGAAGGTGTTTCAACCAGAAGATGATTAGTATTCTGGAAAGAGGAATGGCCCACGCCCAGCATCTAGAAGTATTCTTAAAATTTGTTACATACACACCCACCCACCCCCACACACACTTCACAAACACATTTACACGTATGCAAATCCTATGTAAAATTGCTTCAGATAAATTTAATATATCCCAAATGAAATTGAAGCTTCCCTAATTCTGTGGTTGGAGTGGCTCAAATGTGGGTCATTATTGCTCTTTTCAAAACCTACACCAGTGTAAACTTACTCTGCGTAGAGCTTTGTGCCAGTGGCCACGTAGAGGTGCCTCTAATCCAACCTTTGGAGTACACTGGTGAAAAGTAACTTTGGAAATCTAGGCAGTGGTGACTTTGCAAACAAAGCTAAGATATTCAAACTCATTTAACTTCTGCATGGCTTGCTTTTCCATTTATCTTAATAACTCAGTGGGTTTCCTGCCTTGGAAAGAGCCCAAAAGACTAGTCATAGGAGGAAATTCTTGTGTGGAAATGCCTGCTTCTATCACAAAAACTCCCTAGAGTAAAGCTCTGATTCATTAGTGTGCTTCTTGAATACCTATAACATTGGACATTTGGAAACTACAATTTTAAATGGTTTGTTGTTATAAGGCATACGATTCTTCTGTAGTGTGTTTCTGAATGGAAGTAGTTATAAAATACCTACAAGTATTACAGCTGAAGTAAAAGCTGGACCTCTCACTTTTATATCATATGATATGCAACCACGGAACATATTTCTGGATGCTACTCTGATAAGGTTATATGGATAAAATTATCACATAGACAGTAAAACCTTATATAAAGTTGAATCACAGAATAGACACGGGGTACGTCATTAGTGAATGAACAACATAGGTACTTTAAACTCATCAGTGGAACATGTAAGATTTCAACTGCATTTATACTAACCCTAAATAACCTTCCAGAACATCTAGGCAAGGAGAGTTGGTTCATATTTTTCTTGCTTTTCTAGGTTCTTTGTATAAGTTTCTTCTAGTTATGCTTTTATTTTCATTTAAGTGTCAAGTGAAAAACTCCCCTCAATATAACTGAAAGTGGTCTCTTCAATTCAGTAGACTAGAATCTCCAGTCTAGCAAAAACTTTAAATGTGTAGAAGAATGTCACCAGCACGTAGTGGCAGTGGCACACATCTTTAATTCCAGCACATGGGAGGCAGAGGGAGGTGGACCTCTGTATAATCAAGGCCAGCCTGGTCTACACACTGAGTTCCAGGACAGCTGGGGCTACAGGACCCCTTGTCTCAAAAAACAAACACAAAGAATGTCACTACAGTGGAGCAAACTATGAATGAGGTGCTAGGGTCATGGAGAAAGGGAATCGGAGAGGTGACGACATGGATTTAAGGTACCTAAGATGCTCTAGACAGAAGGAATAGCAAAAGCAAAGCTGACACTCCCAGTGAACGGATTTGTGAGTCCTCTCAATTTTGCTTTTCATAAATTTTACTTGTATTTCTGGATTATGCCTCTATTCTGAAGTGAACTGAACAATCAACAAAGAGCCTTCAGGGTTAGTGTATCCCTTTGAGATAGTCTTCAAATACAAAACCCACTTTTAGCTCAAAGAGCCATGTATTTGAATACTTTTCATTATACGTAACCTGTAACCCAGGTTGTCTTTCTTTAACTGCAGTGCTTGAGTGTACAGAGTCTTCTCTTCAAGCAATTAGAAAATCAAGTCAGGTGGCACCAGGAGCCTGCACTGTGAACTCACAAGTGTAGAGGAAATGCATTCTGGCTCTGTTGCTATGGTAGCAAGTGGTTCTGCTTTGTGGTTCCAGGATAGGTCATAGTTTTGCTTTCCATTTGGGTAAT
Organism: Nannospalax galili; assembly: GCF_000622305.1. Taxonomy (NCBI): domain Eukaryota; kingdom Metazoa; phylum Chordata; class Mammalia; order Rodentia; family Spalacidae; genus Nannospalax; species Nannospalax galili. The sequence goes on from NW_008355477.1 coordinate 3,140,833, forward strand.
TATGAACAAAAAGTGAAAGAAATAAAAGCAGTGTCCTGTGTTTGCCCTTCCGTTTGACACTTCTTGAAAGGGGCAGCTATTGATAAAATCTTCCTTGAGGCTCCATGTGATCTTGGCTTTAAAATCATATTTGATATATACCGAGTACATATCATACATACCATAGTGCGGAAGTGAGGGGGTGCTCTTCACTTAGTGAACACCGTTGCACATTCATGTCCACAAGTAGAAATGCTTGAGTCTCTCATTTAGGCTTCATATCAATAGATCGTTTGATACTTCTCGAGAGAATGATCTTCCTTTGGACCAGTGGTTCTCAGTGTGGGGTGAGGAGGTAGGGGAGAATTTGATCTCCCTATGGGACATTTGCTCTGCTTTAGGACGCTTTTAGTTGTCACAACTAGGTGGTGATTGCAAGTGGTAATTAGCAAATAGAGTTCAGCTATGCCACTGAACACCTCAAAATGCACAGAATGAATATCACCACTTATTCAGCCCCAAATATTCAAAGCGCTGAGACTGTGAAACAGTGTTTGGACCGTGATCTTCATGTTTTGGAATGATTGGCATTCAGAAGTACTAGAACTCAGTGTATGAATCTGATGCTATAACATGGATTTCTTCGGGGTAAGTTTTCTGTGATTTCTCATGAGTTGTCAGAGATGCCCTACCTTGGAAGAATGTACATTACAAAGGGCTCATGAAGAGGGAGAGATCATGGCCTGGAAGGGATCATTTTGAAGATAGTATGAGTCAGAAGCTTGACAGGCTCAGGTGCTTAGTTTCAGAAAGTTCCCTTTGCCTTACATTATAGTAGTACTTGTTCAGAATTTAGCATAGGTACCAGACCACACTGAAATAACAAACTCCTACTTACTTTCAACATCATATATTGACAAGGCTACCAGAATACCAAGTGTTTTTTTTTAAAGTAGAACTCTACTCTTCTCATCAACTTGGAATTAAATACACAAGAGATAGAAAAAGAACACACACACACACACACACACACACACACACAGGCAAAAGTATGCTCTAGAAAGGGGACTTTAAGTACAAATCACTTATCACATTCTATGGAAATATTAACTACATATTGACATACTAATTATTCTAGAAAAATCTCTCATAAAGAAGCAAGAATAAACTGCCTTACTGACATCTGGAGGCCATTTTGATGACAACTGTGAGAACACACAGTTCTGAAATAGTCTCATTCATCAGCTATTGCTATCAGGGCGAATATCTCACCTGTCAGAAGGAAATTATATCACAGCTGTGTACGTGTCTTCCAGCATTTCCCAGTGGCACTGTGGAACTTGCCTGTCATTTTTCCCCCAAGTCCTGACTTCCTGCCATGTTGGCTCACATATCTGCCCAAGGCACAGGTGCTCACTCATGTCAGTCAGATCTAAACCATCCTACAATCCTGAATCCCTGGTATTTTATACTTTGCATCACTAAGCTTTGCTCCCCACACCCCCTGCTGTGTGGTGCAAAATGTCCTAATGGGTGCTGATCTACAATTTAGGAAATTGCCTACTTTGCTTTCAGAAGAGCCCAGTGAGGGTAGGAAGATACAGGTGGAAAATAAATGATAACATTTCATCCAAGATAATTTTATCCAATGGCTACCAAGGTCGGAGGGGTACACTGGCTTCTGTGTATCAGGGTAGGGTTTACAGAAGAGATGTGATTTCAGTGCTTACTGATAAAAGTAAATATGACTAGGAAAGTAAAAAGAACATGGATGCAGGCATGCAAACATTGACCAATGTGGGTCTTCAAGGTACTCACAAGCAACACCCAATGGCTACCAGGCTGTTAGTATTCCACTTCTGAGGGGATGCATCTAATTGAAATAGCCTTTGAAAAGATGGTTGTGGTTCTGGAGAAGGAATACATGGATTGTGACTGAGGACAGTGGACTAAAGAGGCCAGGGTGACCAATTAAGATACAATTGGAGCTGGCAAAATGGAAGTGATGAATTTGAGAGATTCCTGACACGGACTCATTGGCCTTGGGACCTTGTTGGGTTGGGGTCATGATGGTGATGTGTGGATTGATGGTGGCAAAGGAATACTGGTGGAGAAACTGACTTTTCAAGATTTTGCAAGATTCTTGTTCCCTACAATCCAAGATAAGCATAGAAGCTAACTCAAAATAGCCCAGCCTCCAACCTCCAAAATCTCAAATTCTAGAGTCATAAACTGGCTCATAACTTAGTGGTTTGGGTAAACGGGAGACATTTCAGTGAAATAGGTACTTTGCATGTGGAAAAGGGGGTAGAGGAAAATGTTTGCTATTTCACGTGACAAATTTGAGATACTTGTGGAATGTGCTTATGAGTTACACTGATGCTCACATTGGCCTTCTAGACCAATCACATCAAATTCAGGCAAGTTCATGAGGAAGAGTTTCCAGGAACCTGAGTTGGTTCCATTTTGGGAAAGGTGATAACTTCAAATGGTACACATGGAGAAAGGGATTTGAGATAGAGAGTGGAGCCTAGGCTAAGAGTTTAAGGTCCCAAAGAATAGAAAAACACAACAAACTGGTACATTCCTCCTGTGATTGTATCCAGTCTGCATATTTGTGCATTTTTGGCCAGTGTACTTCCCATCCATTATGAGGGAGGGGAGTTTGGTCTGTTGTTGGTTAGTAATGGACTTTGCTAAGTCGCAGTCATTACAGAAAGGAAAGACTAGAAATTGTTCTGCAGTGCGCCTTGGCCTCTGAGCAACATAGGAAGAATGAGATTCAAGAAAACCTGACATATTAGAAGAAAATCAAGGCAGGAAGGATTGATTGGGTTTGAATTGAAGATCTCAAAATGTAACAGCGAGAGTGAATGCATTTGAGAGTGTTGCCAACTTTATTTTGCCAAAGGTATTCCAATTGATCTGGGAGGCAGGGTATAAAGAAATAGATATTCCGTCTTATACTACTTTCTTCTGGAAGTCAACATTAGTTATAACCAGTTTCCTTAAGACATGGACCTAACGTTTGTTGATTTTAGCATAGCTATAATCTATAAAGTGTATTATTGTAGCTCCATTATTTTTTAAGTACTTAATTTATTATTTCTATGTATACGTGTATATTGCTTGCATGTCGGTAAGTGCACCCTTGTCGTGCAATGCCCATGGAGGACAGAAGAAGCTATCAGACCCCCTGGAACTGGAGCTATAGACAGTCGTTAGCTGCCATGTAGGTGCTGGGATTCAAACCTGGGTCTTCTGCAAGAACAGCCAGTGTTCTTAAGCACTGAGCCATCTCTCCAGCCCCAGGTCCATTATTTAGAAACACTCATCATAGCAATTCAGAAACACTCCTGCATCAAGAAATGTATATACTATCCAAACACTTTATATCAAGTGTAAGTTATTTATGTAAATTGCATTAAATTAAGCTAATACTTTATAGTGTCAGCATCATGTACACATATTTTTTTTTCTCAATAGAGCCATACATTCTTACTTTTTGATTGTTTGCATAATTTGTTGCTAAGTCTGTAGAAACATTTTTCCTTAAGATTATTAATTATATATACACATTTCCCTGTGTAAAAATGTCCACTAGAAGAGACACAGGGATCTAAGACAGGAGTGAGTAAACTGTTTCTATAAAGGTTCAAAGAGTAAGTAGTTTCAGCTTTTCAGATCAGAGAGGCTCAACTCTGGTTTTATCTGTTGAAATCAGACAAACAATACATAGATGAGTTGTGGCTGTGTTCCAATAAAACTTTATTTAACAAAACAGACAATGGGTTGGATTTGGCCCAAAAGGTAAATATCATTGACCTCTAATCTACGAATAGACTAGTAGTGGGTTGTGTATTTTGTGGGAAAATCTCCAAGTTCATATATCAATTAATTTAGTTTTTCAATTTGGGTTTTAAAAAGCATTTATGTCATACCTGTTATGGCTATATAGAAATGAAGGAACAGGCACACGATGATGACACATGGACATTTCTAAGTTCGGAAGGGTTTATGCAAACCTGATGGAAGTCCTGATGGTCTGATGGCGATAGACATCAGACTAGTCATCTTTACTTAGTCCCGCGAAGACCTATATATTTCTTCTCCAGTCTGAGATCAAGGCAGAGTAGCTCACATTGAACTGTCATTTTCTTCAGTCATGTAATTAATAGACACAAGAGCTTATTTATGAAAATTCTGTGTATTCTAGGAAAACTAACATCAGATGGAAAAACTTCTTCCAGGTTTTTAGAGTTTCTTAACTAGTAAAAGTGTCCTTTTTATGGTAAAATGCATCCTGACCAAAATAATCTCTGATAAATTGTCAAGAATCAGTGTTGTTCTTGTGACTTAGATGACAGAAGAGGGAGGAAACTTATCCATGTACAAAATAGATATGCCTTCAAATGTCAAATGAGAGTTATATTGCTTGATGTTTCTCAATTTATGGATTTGTGAATAAAGCCTATTAAATATTTACTATCAAAGCTGCCTCTCTGAGGTGATTTGATATTTCAATCGATGCTGAGTTTCTTTTTTCATCAGTCATTCTTTGGAGTTAAATGTGTGCAGTGGTCAAACAGGAATGGAATGGAATGTCAGCTTTCTGCCAACAACTCTTCTGGCTGCAAAAAAGTTTCTTAATTTTTTTTTTCCTTTCAATGTGAGTCACATAAAAGATTTATCTGGAGCACATCAAGGAGTGAAAAGCAGTTGTGGAGGATGATCAAAGCTTGTTACATCTATGTTGGTCCATGTTAGAAAGCGAGTTATGAGGAACATCTCCAGTTATTGCTTTGTTCATTGTAGAGTCCAATTCCTGAAGTTTTTGTTTGGAACATGTCTAGATGGGATAGGTCACATTCTGAAAAAATATAGCAGAAGTCATGATTTACTTTTTTTCTCTGGACATAGAAATGGTCATCAGAATGGTCAGACAGGGTGACAGTAAGAGTTAATATATAAAAGACACGTTTTTCAGATTTCAGATCAACAGCCTAGAGAAATGAATAGTGGTGAAACTCAGAACTAAATCAATCAGACTTGTAGACTCTTTAAAATTTTAACTTGACCATATACAGTACTAAGAGTCTGACACAAACTGCTGTTTCCTACGGATGTAGTAACTGGGCAGTCCTGACTGGGATGTGATGGAAAGTTAACTTTGCCCAACTTGGGCCTTCTGCCTCCTTCATCTGGTGTATGTACCATGCCAATATGCTTTGGAATACATATAACCCGTCATATGTATTGCCCTAGCTTCTGCTGGGTCTCAGCATTGTTATTTATGGCTGGATGGTTCTTGGTTATGGGGCCTGTCCACTGCAGGATATTTGGCAGTATCCTTGAGCTGAACTCTCTAGAGACCAGTAGTGTGTCCTTCCATAACCCAGGGTTATGACAACTAAACTGTCTTTAGATATTGCTCAGGGCCCCTAGGCAGAATCACCTAAGTTGAAACCGGTGCTCTAATTAGATATTGCAGACCCAGGTTTGATGTCATTTAAGTGACGCTCTGAAAAAAACAATTGGCTGCATCCACGTGACTTCACTATGGACTTCTCCCTGCATGCTTTATCTCAGCTTCACATCTAGTATAGGAAGGAAGAGGTGACCTGTGTAGAATGCCTACACTTCTAGGTTTGCCTAGTACAATCATGTTTGTGTCAATCATCCTAATGTAATTAGGAAGTAGTAGCACTCTGAATAGCATCCTGGGAAGGGGTAGAATTATCTGGCTCACTTTGCACTTTCAAGAATGGGCAAGAATTTTAGGGATTCTACAATCTTGGGAAGCTCAGTTTTCACTCTGAAGAATTTTTTGGCATCTTCCACTCTTTTACAAAGGCAACCTGGAAATTTAACCATTTTGTACCTGCGAAGACTACATACTCAAATCTGAGTCTTAATTCCTTCCTGAAGGTTTCAGATTTATCCAAAGTAGGTAGAGTGAGTTCAGGCCATAGGGGAAAAAACAATTTTAAATATTTTTTACTCAATTCCAAAAGTAAAGATTATAAAATTCTAAGTAAGAAGAAATGATTGTGGAGTTTGTGATGACTTTTAGATTTGCTTTTACAATTAAATGATTACTGGGCTCAGGCTTCATGCCTGCAAAAAAATCTCAACTTTTAACAGACTACTCTGCAAGACAAGAGAGTGGAAGAAACCAGGTGGCAGTTTGCAAAACAAGCATTTTGTTGTGGTCTTAAGAAAACCTGTTTTCCTCTTCTCATTAAATCCTGTCGTGTGTTCAGAAGACCGCTCATTGAAGCTTGGAGTAGACAATGGCCTTACGTTGTTCACTAGCGTGTGCCTTTATAAAAATTTGCATACAAAAAATCCTCCAGGTAGTAATATGCACCTGAATCTGAAACCAGTACCAGCCTCTCATTTGGAAATGTGAAGGTAAAATTTTTCAGCCTGGAGTTAAGGTAAAATAATTTGATAGGACCCCTGTTGAAAGGGGTGTCATTAATTTGGATACCTGCAACTCGATAACTGGCTCATATTTAATTTAATAAACATTGCATGTAGTGCATGAATAGTTTGCCTGAATGTATGCAAGCACACCTTTGCATGCCCACAGAAGCCAGATGGAGGCATTGGATCTCCTGGCAATGGAGTTTCAGGTGGTGGTTAGCCACCATGCATGTGTTGGGAACTGAACCCATGTCCTCTTCAGGAGCAACTAGAGTTCTTAACCACTGAGCCATCTCTCCGGCACCATATTTAATTTTCAAAGTGACAGGAATTCAGGGAATCTATTTGGAAATGTTGAGCGTGCCCACCATTTTCTTCTTTTGTCAGCAGTCTACAGCCTTTCCTTGTTCTTTAACTCAGACAAAGCATAGTCTGGAGGGCTAAAGTAGAAGATACGTTTCATAAAAAAAGCAAGGTCAGTTGGCTGCTCCTCTGAAAAGTTCTTGCCCCAGTCTCTTTCCCTTGACACTGTAATCTTCTCCCTGCATTCACATGACATAACAGTTATAATGGATATTCTCTCAAACTGGGTCAAGTTCATGTCTTTATGTTTACATGGATTATAGAAAGCATTTATGATAGTTCCTGGCTTCTTTTCTACTTATTTGTTATTGGTTTATATTTGTTATACAAAATGAAATGATGGATTTCATTAAGATAGTCATGTATATTTATCATGCACTTTCCTCATATATTTCTTTTCTGAATTTTTATATTGATTTATTTGTACTTGCACCAATGCTACACTGTCTTCATTGCATAACTTTCTAAAAACTTATTTGGTTGAGAATATTCCTTTAATTTATTTTCTTCACAATCCTCTTAGCTCTACTCCCATCTTGGTTGGAACTTTAGGATCATGCAGCTTCCTATGAAAAAAAGTCTTGCTGAGATTTAGAGTGAAATTGAATTGACTCTGTAGACTAGTTTGGGAATTGGTAACATTTTTATACTTTTGTGCCTTCAGCTTCATGAACATGGTTCATCTTTCTTGGTTGAGGATTTCCTTAACTTCTTTCACATATTCAGCAGTTTATTTTTTATCTTTTACATCTTTCATTAGACTTATTTCTTAGCATTAATTATTTTCAGTGTTATTGCAAAAGGTGCCTTTTAATCTTGATTTCTAATTCATATTTTCTGTAAACAATCACTTGATTCTTACGGTTTGACTATAGTACCTCATATATTTATAGTATGTGTCAACTACTTTAAACTTTTCAGAAAAACTATACTTTGTCTCATTGCATTGGCTGGAGCTGTTTGTTTATCATTGAATACAGATGTTAATGGAAGGCGTCCATGTAAATTTTCACTATTTTTACATTAATGTAAGGTGCTTTGTATAGCTTTTATTTGTCCAAGTCATTTATGATTTAAGGATATTTATTTCTGAGGGCTGGAGAAATGGCTTAACCTACCTCTGCTTCCCTGGGCTTGCACCACCCGCCACAGGCCTCTCCCCCACCCGTAGGCCTCTCTCTGGGGTATGTCCATCGTGCCCTCCTCGCCTTGACTCCCCCAGCCCCATTCACCCTCCCATCTGCGTCGCCCTTCTCTCCTCAGAGTTTGGGCCCTGCCCCATTCCTTGTCTTGGGGCCCCAGACACCTGGGGAACCAATACTGCTTCCTGACCCTTTTCATCCAAACCAACCTAGTGCCTTCTCTGGCCCCCAGGAGCACTGCTTCTGGGCCTGGCCCCGCACTCACCTCCCCCTGCTTCTCTTGGTGTGCACCACCCGAGCAGGCCTCTCTCCCACCCGCAGGCCTCTCTCCAGGGTAAGTCCATCATGCCCTCCGCGCCTTGACTACCCCACCCCCATTCACCCTCCTATCTCCCCCACCATTCTCTCCTCCACGTTGGGGCCCTGTCCCATTCCTTGATTTGGGGCCCCAGACACCTGCGGAACCAATACTGCTTCCTGATCCTTTTCATCCAGACCAATGTAGTGCCTTCTCTGGGCCCCAGGAGCACTGCTTCTGGACCTGGCCCCCACCCTCACCTCCCTCTGCTTCCCTGGGCCTGCACCACCCCCAGCCTCTTTCTGGGACGCTGGGACTGACCTTTTCTCTTCCTGATCCTTTGCATCCAGACCAACCCAGCTCCTCAGTGCAGTCCCCAGGAGTCCTTGGGGCCTCTTCCCGCCCCATCTGCCTTTGCATCTCTGGTTGGCACAGCCACCAGCTGCCCTAGACCAGCATCTTTTCTGGGCCAGGCTCCCAGGCCAGTCCAACCCCCAAATTCCTGAGGCCAAAATCGTTCCTGGAGGGATCCAGACCTTAGGAGAAAGCCTGAAAACATCTGACCCTCATCTGAATTGGGCCTCTATGGGAACTCCTTATATATTTTATCCCATTGCTGCCTCATCCCCTTCTTCCTCCCACTGGCCATCTTCCTCTTCATAAATAATACTCTTTAATTTTCATTTCATATATATATACATGCATATATATGTTTTAATCTAGATTCTACAT